>NC_081413.1:373828865-374151196 GCF_030272615.1 Cryptomeria japonica | reverse complement strand
CTTGGACACTATTTAGAGCCTCCCACTTGACAGAAGATTTATAGATTTGAGAGACAGGAACCACTACATCCAAAATTAGGGCTTTCAAGGCACAAGTTTTGAAATGAGGTTCTAAGAGCACGATGTACATCAAAATTGTGTTTTAACGCTACCGACTCTGGAATTGGGACTCTTGTCTTGAAACCTTGTTGCGTCTCCAAACACTAATTTTTATGCCTCAAAAATGAGGATTTTGAGGCACGACCTCCGAAATGAGGTTCTAAAAACACAATGTTTGTCAAAATCATTTTTTGAATCTATCAGCTCAAGAATCAGGACTTGTGTCTTGAAACCTTGTTGTGCCTTTAAACATTGATTTTGATGATATGAAACTAGAGCTTTCGAGCCACATGCTCTGAAACGAGATTCTAAGAACACGATGTGCATGAAAATCATGTTTTGATAGTACAGGCTCCAGAATAGGGACTTGCGTCTTGAAAGCTTGTTGTGACTCCAAACACCAATTTTGATGTTTCGAAATCAAAGATTTTGAGGCATAAGCATGATGTGCGTTAAAATCAAATTCTGACGCTACCGCCTCTAGAATCAGGATTTGCATTGTCAAACATTGTTGTGCCTCCAAACATCGATTTTGATGCTCCAAAACTGGGGCTTTGGAGGCACAATTTCTAAAATAGGGTTCTAAGAGCACAATATGCATCAAAATTAAATTTTGATGCTACTAGCTCTAGAATCGGGGCTTGCATCTTGAAAACCTTGTTGTGCCTCAAAACATTGATTTTGATGCCACAAAACCGGGGCTTTCGAGGCACAAGCTTCGAAATGAGGTTCTAAGAGCACAATGTGCCCCAAAATCAGACTTTGACGCTATTGACTCTAGAATCAGGACTTGCATCTTGAAACCTTGTTGTGCCTCCAAACATTGATTTTGATGCTCCAAAACTGGGCCTTTCAAGGCACAAGCTCCGAAATGAGCTTCTAAGAGAATGATGTGCGTCAAAATGGAATTTTGACACTACAGGCTCCGGAATAGGGACTTGCTTCTTGAAACATTGTTGTGCCTCAAAACATTGATTTTAATGTTCCAAAATCTTTCATTTCGAAGCATCGATATTGGTGTTTGGAGGCACAACAAGCTTTCAAGATGCAAGTCCCTATTCCGGAGCCTGTAGGTTAAAAACGTGATTTTGATGCACATCCTTAGAACCTCATTTTGGAGCATGTGGCTCGAAAGTTCTAGTTTCAAAACATCAAAATCAAAACATGGTGTTCTTAGACCCTCATTCCGGAGGTTCTGCCTCAAAAGCCTCATTTTTGGAGCATAAAAATTAGTGTTTAGAGGCACAACAAGGTTTCAAGACACAAGCCTCATTTTTGGAGCATAAAAATCAATGTTTTGAGGCACAACAAGGTTTCAAGAAGCAAGTCCCTATTCCGAAGCCTGTAGCGTCAAAATTCCATTTTGACGCACATCATTCTGTTAGAAGCTCATTTCGGAGCTTGTGCCTCGAAAGACCCAGTTTTAAAACATCAAAATCAATGTGTGGAGGCACAACAAGGTTTGAAGATGTAAGTGTCGATTCTAGAGTCAAAACCTTGTTTTAGAAATTTTGCCTCAAAACTCCAGTTTTGGAGCACCAAAATCGATGTTTGGAGGCACAACAACAAGGTTTCAAGATGCAAGTCCAGATTCTGGAGCCAGTAGCATCAGAATTTGATTCTGATGCACATCGTGCTCTTAGAAGTTTGTTTTGTAGCTTATGCCTCAAAATCTTCAATTTCGAACCATCAAAAATTGTGTTTGGAAGCACAACAAGCTTTCAACATACAAGTCCTTATTCCAGAGCCTGTAGTGTCAAAACGTGATTTTGATGCACATCGTGCTGTTAGAACCTCATTCCGGAGCGTGTGGCTCGAAAGCTCCAGTTTCAAAACATCAATATCAATGTTTAAAGGCAAAACAAGGTTTCAAGACACAAGTCCCAATTCTCAAGCTGATGGCGTCAAAACATGATTTTGACAAACATGGTGGTCTTAGAACCCCATTTCAGAGGATGTGCCTCAAAAGCGTTATTTTTGGAGCATAAAAATTACTGTTTGCAGGCACAACAAGGTTTCAAGACACGAGTCTCAATCCCAGAGTCAGTTGTGTCAAAACACAATTTTGATGTACATCGTGCTCTTAGAACCTTATTTCGGAGCTTGTGCCTTAAAAGCCCTGATTTTCGAACATCAAAATCAATGTTTTGAGGCACAACAAGGTTTCACGAAGCAAATCCCTATTCAGGAGCCTGTAGCGTCAAAATTTGACTTTGACGCACATCATTCTCTTAGAAGCTCATTTCGGAGCATGTGCCTCGAAAGACCCAGTTTTAGAGTATCAAAATCAATGTTCAGAAGCACAACAAGGTTTCAAGATGCATGTGCCGATTCTAGAGTCAATAGCGTCCAAATCTAATTTTGCCACAAATCGTGCTCTTAGAACCTCATTTCGAAGCTCGTGCCTCGAAAGTCTCAGTTTCGGAGCATCAAAATCAGTTTTTGGGAGGCACAACAAGGTTTCAAGATGCAAGCCCCGATTTTAGAGCCAGTAGCATCAAAATTCAATTTTGATGCACATGGTGTTCTAAGAACCCTGTTTTAGAAATTGTGCCTCAACAGCCCCAGTTTTGGAGCATGAAAATTGATTCTTGGAGGCACAACAAGCTTTCAAAATGCAAAACCTGATTCTGGAGTCGGTAGCATCATAATTTGATTTTGACACACATTGTTCTCTTAGAACCTTGTTTTGGAAAAAAAAATCTTTGGTTTCAAATCATCAAAATTTGCGTTTGGAGGAACAACAAGCTTTCAAGATGCAAGTCTCTATTTCAGAGCCTATAGTGGCAATACCTAATTTTGATGCACATTGTGTTCTTAAAACCTCATTTTGGAGCGTGTGGCTCAAAAGCTCCAGTTTCAAAACATCAAAATTAGTGTTTTGAGGCACAACAAGGCTTCAAACTGAAGCCCCAATTCTAGAGCCAGTAGCATCAAAATTCAATTTTGTTGCACATTCTGCTCTTAGAAACCTGTTTGGAAACTGTGCCTCAAAAGCTCAAGTTTTGGATCATCAAAATTGATTTTTTGAGGCACAACAAGATTTCAAGATGCAAGCCCTGATTCTAGAGCCGGTAGCATCAAAATTCAATTTTGACGGACATTGTGCTCTTAGAACCCTATTTTAGAAATTGTGTCTCAAAAGCCCAAGTTTTGGAGCATCAAAATACAAGGTTTCAAGATGGAAGTGTTGACTCTAAAGCTGATAGCATCAAAATTTGATTTTGAAGCACATCATGCTCTTAGAACGTTGTTTCGGAGCTTATGCTTCAAAATCTTTGGTTTCGAAGCATCAAAATTGGTGTTTGGAGGCACAACAAGCTTTCAAGATGCAAGTCCCTATTCCGGAGCCTGTATTGTCAAAACGTGGTTTTCATGCACATCGTGCTCTTAGAACCTTATTTCGGAGCGTGTGGCTCGAAAGCTCTAGTTTCAAAACATCAAAATCAATGTTTAAAGGTACAACAAGGTTTCAAGGCACAACTCTCGATTCTCAAGCTGATAGCGTCAAAACACATTTTGACAAACATGGTGTTCTTAGAACCTCATTTCGGAGGTTTCAAGACACAAGTCCCAATTCCAGAGTCGGTAGCATCAAAATGCAATTTTGATGTACATCGTGCTCTTAGAACCACATTTCAGAGCTTGTGCCTTGAAAGCCCTAATTTTGGAACATCAAAATCAATGTTTTGAGGCACAAGGTTTGAAGATGCATGCCCCGATTCTAGAGCTAGTAGTCTCAAAATTCAATTTTGATGCACATTGTGCTCTTAGAACCCTATTTTAGAAATTGTGCCTCAAAATCCTCAATTTTGGAGCATCAAAATCTATGTTTGGAGGCACAACAAGGTTTCAAGATGCAAATCCTGATTCTAGAGCCAGGAGCGTCAAAATTTTATTTTGATGCACATCGTGCTCTTAGAACCTTGTTTTGGAGCTTATGCCTCAAAATCTTGGGTTTCGAAACATCAAAATTGGTGTTTAGAGGCACAACAAGCTTTCAAGATGTGATATTGATGCACATCATGCTCTTAGAACCTCATTTTAGAGCGTGTGGCTTGAAAGCTCCAGTTTCAAAACATCAAAATCAATGTTTAAAGACACAATGAGGTTTCAAGACACAAGTCCCGATTCTCAAGCTAATAGTGTCAAAACACGATTTTGACCAACATTGTGTTCTTAGAACCTCATTTCGGAGGTCATGCCTCAAAAGCCTCATTTTTTGAGCATAAAAATTAGTGTTTGGAGGCACAACAAGGTTTCAAGACACAAGTCCCAATTCTAGAGTCGGTAGTGAAAAAACACCATTTTTGATGTACATCATGCTTTTAGAACCTGATTTCGGAGCTTGTGGCTTGAAAGCCCTGATTTTGGAACATCAAAATAAATCTTTTGAGGCACAACAAGGATTTAAGATGCATGCCCTGATTCTAGAGCTAGTAGTCTCAAAATTCAATTTTGATGCACATTGTGGTCTTAGAATCCCGTTTTAGAAATTTTGCCTCAAAATCCTCAATTTTGGAGCATCAAAATTGATGTTTGGAGGCACAACAAGGTTTCAAGATGCAAATCCTGATTCTGGAGCCGGGAGCATCAAAATTTGATTTTGAAGCATCGTGCTCTTAGAACCCTGTTTTGGAGCTTATGCCTCAAAATCTTGGGTTTCAAAACATTGAAATTGGTGTTTGGAGGCACAACAAGCATTCAAGCCATGATTTTGATTCACATAATGTTTCTAGAGCCTCATTTGAGAGCGTATGGCTCAAAAGCTCCAGTTTCAAAACATCAAAATCAATGTTTAAAGACACAAGTCCCGATTCTCAACCTGATAGCGTCAACACACAATTTCGACAAACATGGTGTTCTTAAAACATCCTTTCTGAGGTCATGTTTCAGAAGCCTCATTTTTTGACCATAAAAATTAGTGTTTGGAGGCACAACAAGGTTTCAAGACACAAGTTCCAATTCCATAGTCGGTAGCATCAAAACGCAATTTTGATGTACATCGTGCTCTTAGAACCTGACTACAGAGCTTGTGCCTTGAAACCCCTGATTTTGGAACTTCAAAATCAATGTTTTCAGGTAGAACAAGGTTTCAAGAAGCAAGTCCCTCTTCCAAAATTTTGACGCACATCATTTCGGAGCTTGTGGCTCGAAAGACCGCATTTTGGAGCATCAAAATCAATGTTTGGAGGCACAACTGTTGTTTTGCACTCTGGAAAAAAGCTGTCAAAAATGCTGAAAATGCTGTCTGTCAGGAGGACCAGGGCGCCCAACGCCCCTGTCCTGGTAGGAACAGGGCACCCCATGCCCCTGTCCTGGTCTTTTTCTTTGCAATTTGGTGTGGAGTGCTATCTTGACCTGCTTTTCCCGGATCTGCAACCTGCGGCGTCGTCCGAGTCCCGAAACCTGCACTTATATCTGAAAAGATGTTTGGGCGGCTATATAGGGTTTTGCCTTAGTCAAACCACTGCTTCGTTGATTTCCACCTCCACGAATAGCCAAGTTGTATTGTAAAATGTATTGTGTGTGCAGACCTAGTGTGTGTGCAAGGTCCTTAAATGCAAAAAAGCAAACTAGAGCAACCTAGAAAGTAAACCCTAATTGCTTGTAAATGATAATGTAAATGCTCTAAATCAAGATGCAAAGTGATCTAAAGCATGAATAAAGGATATGTTGAAGCTTATGCAAAGACTTGAAAACAATATGAAATCATACCCAACCCTCAAGGGAGGAGTACAAGCCAATCTTCAGTCAGTAATCTCCTATTGTTCTTCAATGTCTTCCAAGCCCTAAATGGATGAATGAAATTGATAAATGCTTGATAGAAGGATGTTGAATGTTGTTGAAGTCTTCAAAGATCTGCTCTTTTGCTGCATAGAAGGTCCTTGAAAGCCAAAAATTCCGATCCTTTCAAATGAAGAAAGAGAGCTCTTATATATGAAACCCTAAGTCTTAATTTCAACTTTTGGCCGACCTAGAGATTGAATATCCTGCCAATTTCTTGGGGTTAAGCTTTATTTTATGATTGGATCGCGCTCCTAAAATTTCGAGAAAAATGTCCGAGACCATGTGCACTCCGGGCGCCACGGTCCCGACAATTTTTTACCAAATTTTCAGGGCCGTCGGATATGATGATTTTAGAGAGAATCCCGAAGTTACAGGTGATTTCGAGATGTTTTGACCCCCGAAACCAAGCCCCCAAGTTCAAAATAGGACCTAATCAGGGTTTTTGATTAAATGATGTATTGGAAGAATAAAATGAAAGGGGCACACTTTAATGAAAAGGGCTCAACTTTATGATATGGGAGATGATAAAATAAGACCCTAGACCTAATTAATTTAATTAATTAAGTGCTAAAGGGGAAATGCAATGCAAAATGCAAAATGCACCAAGGCGGGTGCTAAACTAGGTGTGAAATTGTACCACCCTAGCAAGTGCGTACAATTTACGACGCTACAGTTTGGAGGCACAAAAAGGTTTCAAGACACAAGTCCCAATTCCAGCCTTGATTTTGGAACATTAAAATCAATGTTTTGAGGCACAACAAAGTTTCAAGAAGCAAGTCCCTATTCCGGAGCCTGTAGCGTCAAAATTCCATTTTGACCAACATCATTCTCTTAGAAGCTCATTTCGGCCCTTGTGCCTCGAAAGACCCTGTTTTGGAGCATCAAAATCAATGTTTGGAGGCACAACAAGGTTTCAAGATGAATTTTCTGATTCTAGAATCAATAGCGTCAAAATCTGATTTTGGTGCACATCGTGCTCTTAGAACTTCATTTCGAAGCTTGTGCCTCGAAAGCCCCGGTTTCAGAGCATCAAAATAAGTGTTTTGAGGGACAACAAGGTTTCAAGATGCAAGCCCCAATTCTAGAGCTAGTAGCATCAAAATTCAATTTTGATCCACATTGTGCTCTTAGAACACTATTTCAAAGCTCCAGTTTCAAAATATCAAAATCAATACAAGGTTTCAAGACACAAGTCCTGATTCTCAAGCAGATACTGTCAAAACACGATTTTGACAAACGTGCTATTCTTAGAACCTCATTTCAGAGGTTGTGCCTCAAAAGCGTTGATTTTGGAGCATAAAAATTATTGTTTGGAGGCACAACAATGTTTCAAGATGCAAGTCCTGATTCTAGAGTCAATAGTTTTAAAATCTGATTTTGGCGTACATAATGCTCTTAGAGTCAATAGCGTTAAAATCTGATTTTGGCATTAAAATAAGTGTTTTGAGGTACAACAAGGTTTCAAGATGCAAGCCCCAATTGTAGAGCTAGCATCAAAATTCAATTTTGATGCACATTGTGCTCTTCGAACCCTGTTTTAGAAATTGTGCCTCAAAAGCCCAAGTTTTGGTGCATCAAAATCGATGTTTGGAGGCACAACAAGGTTTCAAGATGCAAGTACTAATTTTGACGCAGATCGTGCTCTTGGAACCTTGTTTTGGAGCTTATGCCTCAAAATATTTGGTTTCAAAGCATCGAAATTAGTGTGTGGAGGCACAACAAGCTGTCAAGATGCAAGTCCCTATTCCAGAGCCTGTAGCGTCAAAATGCAATTTGATGTACATCGTGCTCTTATAACCTGATTTTGGAAATTGGGCCTTGAATGCCCTGATTTTGGACCATCAAAATCAATGTTTTGAGGCACAACAAGCTTTCAAGAAGGAAGTCCCTATTCTAGAGTCAATAGCGTCAAAAATTTGATTTTGGCGCACATCGTACTCTTACAACCTCATTTCAAAGCTTGTGCCTTGAAAGCCCCGATTTCAAAGCATCAAAATTAGTGTTTTGAGGCACAACAAGGTTTCAAGATGCAACCCCCGATTCTAGAGCCAGTAGCATCAAAATTCAATTTTGATGCACATTGTGCTCTTAGAACCTTGTTTCAGAGAGTGTGGCTTGAAAGCTCCAGTTTCAAAACATCAAAATCAATGTTTAAAGACACAAGGTTTCAAGACACAAGTCCCGATTCTCAAGCTGATAGCATCAAAACACAATTTTGACAAACATGATGTTCTTAGAACCTCATTTCGGAGGTTGTGCCTCAAAAGCCTCATTTTTGGAGCATAAAAATTAGTGTTTGGAGGCACAACAAGGTTTCAAGATACAAGTCCCAATTCCAGAGTCGGTAGTGTCAAAACACAATTTTGATGTACATCGTGCTCTTAGAACCTAATTTCGGAGCTTGTGCCTTGAAAGCCCTAATTTTGGAACATCAAAATCAATGTTTTGAGGCACAACGAGGTTTCAAGAAGCAAGTCCCTATTCCGGAGCCTGTTGCGTCAAAATTCGATTTTGACACACATCATTCTCTTAGAAGTTCATTTCAGAGCTTGTGCCTCGAAAGACCCAGTTTTGGAGCATCAAAATCAATGTTTGGAGGTACAGCAAGGTTTCAAGATGCAACCCCTGATTCTAGAGCCAATAGCATCAAAATTCAATTTTGATGCACATTGTGCTGTTAGAACCCTGTTTTAGAAATTGTGTCTCAAAAGCCTCACTGTTGGAACATCAAAATTGATTTTGGATGCAAGTCCTAATTCTAGAGGTTATAGCGACAAAATTTGATTTTGACACACATCCTAGTATTAGAACCTTGTTTTGGAGCTTATGCCTCAAAATCTTTAGTTTCAAAGCATCAAAAGTGGTGTTTGGAGGCACAACAAGCTTTCAAGATCCCTATTCCGGAGCCTGTAGTGTCAAAACATGATTTTGATGCACATCGTGCTCTTAGAACCTCATTTCGGAGCATGTGGCTCAAAAGCTCCAGTTTCAAAACATCAAACTTAATGTTTAAAGGCACAACAAGCTTTCAAGACACAAGTCCCGATTCTCAAGCTGATAGTGTCAAAACATGATTTTAACAAACATGGTATTCTTAGAACCTCATTTTGGAGGTTGTCCCTCAAAAGCCTCATTTTTTTAGCATAAAAATTAGTGTTTGGAGGCACAACAAGGTTTAAAGATACAAGTCCCAATTCCAGAGCCTATAGCATCAAATTTTCATTTTGACACAAATCATTCTCTTAGAAGCTCATTTCAGAGCTTGTGCCTCAAAAGACCCAGTTTTGGAGCATCAAAATCAATGTCTGGAGGCACAACAAGGTTTGAAGATGCAAGTCTTGATTGTAGAGTCAATATCGTCAAAATCTGATTTTTTCGCACATCGTGCTCTTAGAACGTCATTTCGAATCTTGTGCCTCGAAAGCCATAGTTTCAGAGCATCAAAATCAGAGTTTTGAGGCACAATAAGGTTTCAGGATGCAAGCCCCCATTCTAGATCCAGGAGCATCAAAATTCAATTTTGATGCACATTGTTCTCTTAGAACCCTATTTTAGAAATTGTGCCTCAAAAGCGCCAGTTTTGGAGCATCAAAATCAATGTTTGGAGGCAGAACAAGGTTTCAAGATGCAAGTCTTGATTCTCGAGCCGATAGAGTCAAAATTTGATTTTGACGCACATCGTGCTATTAGAAACTTGTTTTGGAGCTTATACCTCAAACTCTTCAGTTTGAAAGCATCGAAATTCATGTTTGGAGGCACAACAAGCTTTCAATATGCAAGTCCCTATTCCGGAGCCTGTAGTGTCAAAACATGATTTTGATGCACATCGTGCTCTTAGAACCTTTTTTTGGAGCGTGTGGCTTGAAAGCTCCAGTTTCAAAACATCAAAATCAATGTTTAGATGCACAACAAGGTTTCAAGACACAAGTCCCAATTTTCAAGCTCATAGCTTCCAAACACGAGTTTGACAAACATGGTGTTCTTAGAACCTCATTTCGGAGGTTGTGGCTCAAAAGTCTCATTTTTGGAGCATAAAAATTAATGTTTTGAGGCAAAACAAGGTTTCAAGAGAAAAGTTCCAATTCCAAAGTCAGTGGCTTCAAAACGCAATTTTGATGTACATTGTGCTCTTAGAACCTCATTTCAGAGCTTGTGCCTTGAAAGCCCTAATTTTGGAACATCAAAATAAATGTTTTGAGGCGCAACAAGGTTTCAAGAAGCAAGTCCCTATTTGAGAGCCTGTAGCGTCAAAATTCCATGTTAAAGCACATCATTCTATTAGAAGCTCATTTCGGAGCTTGCGCCTCGAAAGACCCAGTTTTGGAGCATCAAAATCAATGTTTTGAGGCATAACAAGGTTTCAAGATGCAAATCCCAATTCTTGAGTCAATAGCATCAAAATCCGATTTTGGCGCACATCGTGCTCTTAGAACCTCATTTCGAAGCTTTTGCCTTGAAAGCCCAGGTTTCGGAGCATCAAAATCAGTGTTTTGAGGCAAAACAAGGTTTCAAGATGCAAGCCCAGATTCTAGAGCTAGTAGCATCAAAATTCAATTTTGATGCACATTGTGCTCTTAGAACCCTGGTGTAGCGTCCTAAAATTGTGACACTTGCAATTTAGACCGCATTTGGGTCTTCACGATGGCGACGCAAGACTAAACCTAAATGGAGACCCCGAAACTTGCTCATGCAACCAAAAACTGCATTTTTTCAGCACCCTGGCCTGATCCTCCTTGCACCCTGCTGTCCCGGGAGGTGGGACCAGAGCGCCCAGCGCCCTGGTCCTTCAGGACCAAGGCACCCAGCACCCTGGTCCCCCAGGACCATGGCGCCCAGCGCCCTGGTCCCTGGCCCTATTTTGGGCCCGGTCTCCTATGGGGCTTCGGGTCCTTTTGTTTGCAATTTGGAAAATAAACTTTCCTGGTCGGCCTAAGGTCGGGAAAATCAATCTATTAACCCTAATTGGCAAGTATATAAACTCCATTTTTCTCTCCCATTTGGGTAGAGAAAATAAAGGAAGGACATATGTGTACAAGCGTGGAAACAACATTCAAGCATTCAAGCATTCAAGCATTCCTTCAAGCAATTGATCATTCTAAGTCTCCATTCAAGGCTAAGTGTTGCATTCAAGACAAGGATTCAACCATTGAAGAGGAGATCACATATTACAACATACAACATACAACATACAACATACAACATACAACAACATCTATACCTTCGCATATAAGGATACAAACATCCTTACAACAAGGTATTAGTACTTGTTTTACATTACATTTACAGCATTTCTCATTTCTTGGTTAATTCCAAAACCGGGGTTTGACCTAAAGGCAAACCCCTAATCCCTAACCCCCCAATCGTCTTCGCTTTTCTGTGTGTAGGTTGCAGGTATGCGGCTGAAATTGAAGATCTGGAATCCTTGTGCAAAGACGAACAGACCTCCCTTCGTTTCGCGGATTTTTCGGAGGACCGTGTGCACGTCGGGCGCCATCGTCCCGTCAACTTTTGCTCAAATTTGCAGGATAGCGCTGTATCGACATTTTACTGCTAATTCCAGGTCCACAGCTTCATCCTATATCCCTATCTCAGTTTATAAGCGAATCTTTGTCACTTTCTATGCATTCCTAGCTTAATTCTTCTATCAACATTCTTTACAAAAGAGGGTAGCCTTGCTGTCTTAACCCTTGAAACTCATTTAGCATCCAATCTTGCATTGTGTGGGATTGGATCTTGTGGGTTTCAACCCCTCTTTTGAATGTAAAGTCTCTCCCTTAAGTGAAAACCATCAATCCTAGTGATCTCCCTTCTCTCTCCTCAGAATTGGAAGAGGGGAGAGCAACTAGGGTTCGATCGCGATTTTCCGCTTTACATTTTGGTGAACCCGACGTGAACATCCTTTCTGATTATTCATGGTTAGATCTGAAAATTGGATTTCTTGATTACATTTCCGTGTTTGATCGTTTGCAAAATTTTAGAGGTTGATTGCATAAAAACCCTAAATTTTCTTTTTAGTAATTAAGCTTGCGAAATGTTTAATTGTTGATGCTTGTTTCAGATCTGCCCTTCTATTACAAGTTATCAATTCATATTTGTGCTTTGATTTTGAAAATTAAGGGGTTAAGTGTGAAAACCCTAATTTTTGAAACCCTCTTGATTCAACCTTTGACTGATAATTTCACTAATCAAAACACCTCCAAATCGGCTGTAACTTTGGATTCCGCAATAAAATCACAATATCTTTCATCCCTGAAAATTTAGAAAAAAGTTGCGAGGACCGTGTGCACTCCGAGCGCCATCGTCCCCGACATTTTTTCCGAAATTTCGGGAGCGAGATCTTACTGTATTTTCCTGCTAAAATCCAGAATTTTGGCTGATTTTATCAATTTTAACACCTTCAAAATTACAGTCAAAGTTGGTCTAGCGATTGCTTGGATTGAGGCTTCTAATCATTCAAAAATTGTTGAAATTGAAATTTGTGTCAAAATTGTGTTTCTTACAGTCCTAAATCTGAAAAGTGTGTTAGCATTCATTTGAAATTTCAGTGATTTATTCAAATTTTTGCAATTTGTGACTTTTGAAATTAAGTGCTTAATTACAACAACTTTGATTTCCGCTTTCAAAATTGAATTTTGCGTGAAATTGAGTCAATTTTCAAATTTCAAAACTTGAATTGCTGTTGGTATTCCCTCTAAAATCATAAAATTCAAAATTTCAGTTTCCCTCTCTTTTTCAAAATTCAAATTTTGTATTTTTCGACAATCTTGGTAGGGTTCAATTTTGAGATTGCAACTTTAATTTGGCCTATCTACAGATCATAAAATCACTCAATTTTTTCAGGTTAGCTGTAAAATCATCATAACTTTCGTCCCTGCAAATTTCAAAAAAAGTTGCGAGGACCGTGTGCACTTCGAGCGCCACGGTCCCAGACATTTTTTTCGAAATTTCGGGAGATTGTCCTGATTGTATTTAACAGCATAAATCTAGAAGATTGGCTGGTTTTACTGAAATTTGCTACCTCTAAAATTCAAAATCTCTCTCTTTCTTTAGTGCATGAGTTTTACAACAATAAGCCCTACTTACACTATTCCCGTTAGACGAAGCCTTAGAATTAAGTCCTTCCAAGGTTTAATTACTGAGGAGATGGAACCTAATTTGAATGGTCTTTTTAACGAGGACATGGGTAATTCCTCTAATCCTCTTAATGATGAAGAAGCTCTCCATGAGGTTTTTGTAGAACAACTTTCAAAATTGGATAACCAATTTGACGATTTTCGACAATGGATGTCTCAAGAATACCCTGATAGTCAAGCTCTTCCTTTAATTGAGGGTCTAAAACGTATGCTTCAAAGTGATAAGAATGGAATTGATATTTTGCGTGGTATTGCACACATTGTGGATTCAAATGTGATGCCTATGAAAAGTTGTGCCAAAACCTTAGGTTATACACAACCTCCTACTCAAGACAATCATTCTATTCCTTTGACGACTCTTATTGCTAGTATACCTACTTTTACATCAAACATAGTGACTACTTCAACACAAGACATTCCTCCTATGATCACCAGTCATGGGGGCAATCCCTCTTCTTCAATCAACCCTCTTCCTTCATTCAATCCAACTTCTTCATTCATTCCTTCAATGAGTGTTCCTATTATATATCCACAAATGAACATGACGCAAGGGGGCAATTCATTCAACCATTCCATTCCTCCTTGTAGTGTTCCTCCTGTCCAATCATCTCCTATGACTAACTATCATAGTGTCCCACCACCTTACTCTCTACCTTCTTTTCATAACATAACACCTCCATCACAATCTAACACGCCTAATATGAACTCTTCGACTGAAGCGACCATTAACAATCTTGCACAAATTGTCTCTTCTTTACAGCAACAAATTGCCTCTATGAATCAATCCAAGTTTAGTGTGCCCACATTTGATGTTGCGAGTCCACTTTCTCTTGACATTATTCGAGCTATTCCCCCTAAACATGTTGAAATTCCACATTTGGAGCTTTATAATGGTAAGGGTGATCCTCTAACACATGTTAAGACCTTTCAAACAACATGTACTGATTTTGCTTATGACCAAAGGTTGCTTGTAAAATTGTTTACTAGAACATTAAGAGACAAAGCCCTACAATGGTATTGCTCGTTGCCTTCCTATTCTATTACTTCTTTCGAACAACTTGCAAATGCTTTCATTCAACAATTTCAAAACAATATAAGTCCTAAAGTTACTTTGATTGATTTAATGCATTGTAAACAAGGTGTTAAAGAAAAAGTGACTGATTTCATTGGTAGATATAAGCATTTGTATGCTCAAATTTCCTTTCCAGTGCCTGACAATGATATTCAAAGAATCTTTATTTCTAATTTACAAAAAGACATTAGAGAAAAACTCCTGTTTTCTGAGTTTACTTCTTTCCAACAGTTGTGCGCAACTCTTCACAATTATCAACTGACTGTGAGTCAAATGAACAATCACATCCTATGGCTCCGAGTGATAAGGGTGATAGTAGTCACCAACCATTTGGGAAGTTTAAACCGAACAGAGAGTCCACTAAATTCAATGAAAACATCATCAACAACAATGTGAATGCAGCATCAGGTGTGCCTCCCATTTCTAAGTTTTTCAAGAAAGAAAGAAAGTATACTCCTTTGAATGAATCATTGCATAGTATTATGAATAAGTTATTGGAACAAAATGTGCTTACTCTTCCTCCTATAAGGCAAATTGATCCTGCAAAGATTACTTCACCTTATTTTGATAACAAATCTTTTTGTCAATTTCATCGTCAACCTGGGCATGATACTGAAAAACGTTTTGCTTTAAAGGGGAAAATTCAAGATTTGATTGATAATAATACTATCTCTGTTTCTGGTGTGAATGATAAAGGCAACACATCTGTAGCTCCTCCTAACCAAAATCTTCAGATTTTTACTGATCCATTGCCTTCTCATACCTCTAATGCGATTGATACTACTGATTCCTTTGTCTCACCTGATGATCTTGTGTCTATGACTCCGAATGTGATTAACTTTGTGGAGCAACAGAAAATCCCTAAAGAACCTTCCATCACATTTGATTCCAGTGAAAATATCAGGGCACCTGATGGTCCTTTATTATAGTTGCAAAAGTCAAGAATACACCTTGCCGTGGAGTGCTTATTGATCCTTCTTGTATGGTTAATGTCATTACTGAAGAATTTCTTTTTACTTTGCAATTGAATCAAGTGATCTATGATGAAACAAATGTGGTTGTGAAACTATTTGATGCATTTTCTTCTCCTGCAACTGGTTCTATTACATTATCTATTGAGGTCCGTAACAAATCCCTTGATGTGAACTTTGCTATTATTCCATCTTCCGAACAATTTCGTGTGAAGCTTGGCTATCCTTGGCTATCTCCCATGAAAGCTATTGCTTCTCCTATTCACAAGTGTTTGAAATTTCCCCATAATGGTGAAGTTGTTACTGTCAATCATAGTCTCTTTAAACCAGCTGAAAGAACTTCTAGCGTTCCTATTGATTACTTTTGGCCTAAACAATTCCAATCTCTTCCTCCGCGAAGTGATCATCTTTTCAAATCTTATCAAAAGTGGAAAAAAGATATGATCCTATCTCTAAGTGAACCTAGAACATCCAAACTTGACATTCCTATCATTCTTGAGAAGGAAGTTCTTCCTTTGAAAGATAAAACTAATGTCTTTCCTCAAGAAGATTCCCAACCCATTCCTATGGATGTGACTATGCCTATGATTAATAAACTTCCTAAAAGTAGACCTATACCTCCTCATCATGATGGACTTGGTCTTCTTCCTAAACCAAATATTCCTCCCTTATATGGGGCAGTTCCTCCTCCTTCCTCTTATGGAGAGAAGAGACCTTCCTCTTCTCCTATTGTTCAACCTAAGAGACCACAACCTAAACACCCAAGTGATAAGGATGAGAATATTTCTCCTCCTCAATCTTCTCAACTTCCTACTAAGACTAGACGAAATCGTTCTACACGTGAACGCCGACGAAAGCGTCGTCTTAGAGCTCAGGTAGCTGCTTTTCAAACTTTGCAATCCCCAAAAACACCTTCAACAAGCATTATTCCATTTTCTCCTCAGCCGACGATTGAGCCAAAATCTCCTAAACATAAGATGCATGATGGTCTTGATCCTGTGCGAGTTAAAGATCCTATTTTTATAAATTTTGATGATGATATGGATGAAAATGTTATTCATGATGAACATGTTACTCCTCTTGCTTCTGATAGTGAATATGAACTTGTTGATATTGATAACCATCTATCTAACGAATTTTCTAAAGCACTTATCCTAGCTCCTAGACAAGAACAACGTGGCTTGGAACATGAACATAGCCCTTGTTTGGATCTTGTGATAGCTCCATCTGCTGTGTTGGATGTTCCTCCTCTAGCGTGTTCCCTACCTTCTTGAAACATTGTTCAGCAAGATCGGGGGGTAGACGACGTGCTAGACTAGTTTCATTAGCATAGCAGATTCTCTCCCCCTCTCTTTTGTTACTTCTTCTATATGTTATTCTCATTCTTCTATTTGTTGTCCTTAGTGTTGTCTACTTGAGGACGATGCAAAGCATTGAGATCTCTCGATCTCTCTCATGTTGACTCAAAAGACACATGTGTTCCCTTCTTCTAGGTGACCTTCCTTGATTGGGGAATGAAGAACAATTATGCATACATACATATGATATACATGAATTATCATACAGCATACTGACCCCGAGGAAAGCGAAGTCACCTCGTGCTTTGTGTTTTGTGTCTATTATCCTTGGGCTTACCTTACACTTTAAATCCTTGTGATAACGTGCTCCTTTCTCACTTCTTATATGTATCACTACCTTAAAGCAATCACCCCTGGTGAGGCGTGTGCGATCGCTTTAACGTAGGGGGGCATACATCCCGTTCATATCTTTTCAAGATATTTGAAAGTTTCTTGGCAAATTTAGCTTTGCCTTGAAAATTTTTGATATCTTTCTTGCATGACTCATAGTGAGGGAACCTTGCTACTGACAGTCATGGTTCTCCCTCGTGATCTTCCCTTTTACTTTGTCAATCGAAGTCGTAAGATCCTTAGTCCACTGGGGGCTTGGTGTATCTTGCCTCCTTGACGTGGTGAAAGTTTTTTCAATGTTGTTTCCTTGTACTTTACCGGAAGTATGAGCGTACGCTTATACTCCCGCTAAAGTGGGGGCTAAATGTAGCGTCCTAAAATTGCGACACTTGCAATTTCGACTGCAAGTGGGTCTTCACGATGGCGACGCAACACTAAACTTGAATGGAGACCCCGAAACTTGCTCATGACACCAAAAACTGCATTTTTCCAGCACCCTGGCCTGATCCTCCTTGCACCCTGCTGTCCCGGGAGGTGGGACCAGAGCACCCAGCGCCCTGTTCCTTCAGGACCAGGGCGCCCAGCGCCTTGGTCCCTGGCCCTATTTTGGGCCCGGTCTCCTATGGGGATTCGGGTCCTTTTGTTTGCAATTTGGAAAATAAACTTTCCTGGTCGGCCTAAGGTCGGGAAAATCAATCTATTAACTCTAATTGGCAAGTATATAAACTCCATTTTTCTCTCCCATTTGGGTAGAGAAAATAAAGGAAGGACATATGTGTACAAGCGTGGAAAGAACATTCAAGCATTCAAGCATTCCTTCAAGCAATTGATCATTCTAAGTCTCCATTCAAGGCTAAGTGTTGCATTCAAGACAAGGATTCAACCATTGAAGAGGAGATCACATATTACAACATACAATATACAACATACAACAACATCTATACCTTCGCATATAAGGATACAAACATCCTTACAACAAGGTATTAGTACTTGTTTTACATTACATTTACAGCATTTCTCATTTCTTGGTTAATTCCAAAACCGGGGTTTGACCTAAAGGCAAACCCCTAATCCCTAACCCCCCAATCGTCTTCGCTTTTCTGTGTGTAGGTTGCAGGTACGCGGCTGAAATTGAAGATCTGGAATCCTTGTGTAGAGAGGAACAGACCCCCCTTCATTTCGCGGATTTTTCGGAGGACCGTGTGCACGCCGGGCGCCATCGTCCTGTCAACTTTTGCTCAAATTTGCAGGACAGTGCCATATTGACATTTTACTGCTAATTCCAGGTCCGCAGCTTCATCCTATATCCCTATCTCAGTTTATAAGCGAATCTTTGTCACTTTCTATGCATTCCTAGCTTAATTCTTCTATCAACATTCTTTACAAAAGAGGGTAGCCTTGCTGTCGCAACCCTTGAAACTCATTTAGCATCCAATCTTGCATTGTGTGGGATTGGATCTTGTGGTTTTCAACCCCTCTTTTGAATGTAAAGTCTCTCCCTTAAGTGAAAACCATCAATCCTAGTGATCTCCCTTGAAACTAGGGTTCGATCGCGATTTTCCGCTTTACACCTGGTTTAGAAATTGTGCCTCAAAAGCCCCTGTTTTGGAGCATCAAAATCGATGTGTGGAGGCACAAGAAGGTTTCAAAAAGCAAGTCCTAATTCTGGAGCCAGTAGCATCAGAAATTGATTTTGATGCACATCGTGCTCTTAAAACCTTGTTGTGGAGCTTATCTCTCAAAATCTCCGGTTTTGAAGCATCAAAATTGGTGTTTGGAAGAACAACAAGCTCTCAAGATGCAAGTCCCTATTCGGGAGCCTCTAGTGTCAAAACATGATCTTCGTTTCGGGGCGTGGAGCTCGAAAGCTCTAGTTTAAGAACATAAAAATCAATTTTTAAAGGCACAACAAGGTTTCAAGACACAAGTCCCGATTCTCAAGCTGATTGCGTCAAAACATGATTTTGACAAACATGGTGTTCTTTGAGCCTCATTTCGGAGGTACACCTCAAAAGCCTTGTTTTTGGAGCATAAAAATTAGTGTTTGGAGGCAAAACAAGGTTTCAAGGCAAAAGTGCCAATTCCAGAGTCGGTAGCGTCAAAACATAATTTTGATGTACATCATGTTCTTAGAACCTCATTTCAGAGCTTGTGCCTTGAAAGCCCTGATTTTGGAACATCAAAATCAATGTTTTGAGGTGCAACAAGGTTTCAAGAAGCGAGTCCCTATTCGAGAGCCTGTAGCATCAAAATTCCATCTTAACGCACATCATTCTATTAGAAGCTCGTTTCGGAGCTTGTGCCTCAAAAGACCTAGTTTTGGAGTATCAAAATCAATGTTTTGAGGCAGAACAAGGTTTCAAGATGCAAGTTCCAATTCTAGAGTCAATAGCATCAAAATCTGATTTTGGCGCACATCGTGCTCTTAGAATCTCATTTCAAAGCTTGTACCTCGAAAGCCCCAGTTTCTGAGCATCAAAATCAGTGTTTTGAGCCACAACATGGTTTCAAGATGCAAGCCCGGATTCTAGAGCAAGTAGCATCAAAATTTAATTTTGATGCACATTGTGCTTGTAGAACCTTGTTTTAGAAATTGTGCCTCGAAAGCTCCAGTTTTGGAGGCACAAAAATGTTTCTTGATGGGAGTCCTAATTTTGGAGCCGATAGCGTCAGAGTTTGTTTTTCATGCACATCGTGCTCTTAGAAGCTTGTTTTGGAGCTTATGCCTCAAAATCTTTGGTTTTGAAGCATCGAAATTGGTCTTTGGAGGAACAACAAGCTTTTTAGACGCAAGTCCCTATTCGGGAGCCGATAGTGTCAAAATGTGATTTTGATGCACATCGTGCTCTTAGAACATCATTTTGGAGCATGTCGCTCGAAAGCTCAAGTTTCAAAACATCAAATTCAATGCTTAAAGGAACAACAAGGTTTCACATTACAAGTCTCGATTCTCAAGCTGATGGCGTCAAAGCACGATTTTGAAAAACATTGTGTTCTTAGAACCTCATTTCGGAGGTTGTGCCTTAAAAGCTTCATTTTTGAAGCATAAAAATTAGAGTTTGGAGGCACAAGGTTTCAAGACACAAGTCCCAATTCCAGAGTCGGTAACGTCAAAACGCAATTTTGATGTACATCGTGCTCTTAGAACCTCATTTTGGAGCTTGTGTCTTGAAAGCCCTAATTTTAGAACATCAAAATCAATGTTTTGAGGCACAAGGTTTTAAGAAGCAAGTCCCTATTCCAGAGCCTGTAGCATCAAAATTCCATTTTGACGCACATCATTCTCCTAGAAGCTCATTTCGGAGCTTGTGCCTCAAAAGACCCAGTTTTCGAGCATCAAAATCAATGTTTGGAGGCACAACAAGTTTTCAAGATGCAAGTCCTGTTTATGGAGCCGATAGCGTCAAAATTTGATTTTAACACATCGTGCTCTCAAAACCTTGTTTTCGAGCTTATACCTCAAAATGTTCGGTTTCGAAGCATCAAAATTGGTGTTTGGAGCCACAACAAGCTTTCAAGACACAAGTCCCTATTCCGAAGCCTGTACTGTCAAAACATGATTTTGATGCATATTGTGCTCTTAGAACCTCGTTTCAGAGTGTGTGGCTCGGAAGCTCCAGTTTCAAAACATCAAAATCAATGTCTAAAGGCACAACAAGGTTTCAAGACACGAGACCCAATTTCAGAGTCGGTAGTGTCAATAGCGTCAAAATATGATTTTGGCGCACATCGTGCTCTTAGAATGTTATTTCAAAGCTTGTGGCTCGAAAGCCCCAGTTTCAGAGCATCAAAATCAGTGTTTTGAGGAACAACAAGGTTTCAAGATGCAAGCCCTGATTCTAAAGCTAGTAGCATCAAAATTCAATTTTGATGCACATTCACGTCACAAGTCCCGATTCTCAAGCTGATGGCGTCAAAACATGATTTTGACAAACATGGTGTTCTTAGAACCTGATTTCGGAGGTTGTTCCTCAAAAGCCTCATTTTTGGAGCATAAAAATTAGTGTTTGGAGGCGCAACAAGGTTTTGAGACACAAGTCCCAATTGCAGAGTCAGTAGCATCAAAACACAATTTTGATGTATATCGTGCTCTTAGAACCTCATTTCGGAGCTTGTGCCTTGAAAGCCCTGATTTTGGAACATCAAAATCAATGTTTTGAGGCACAACAAGGTTTCAACAAGCAAGACCCTATTCCGGAGCCTGTAGCATCAAAATTCCAAATTGACGCACATCATTCTCTTAGAAGATCATTTCAAAAATTGTGCCTCAAAAGACCCAATTTTTGAATGTCAAAATCAATGTTTGGAGGCACAACAAGTTTTCAAGATGCAAGTCCTGATTATGGAGCCGGTAGCGTCAAAATTTAATTTTGACACACATCGTGCTCTCAAAACCTTGTTTTGGAGCTTATGCCTCAAAATCTTCGATTTCAAAGCATCAAAATTGGTGTTTGGAGCCACAAAAAGCTTTCAAGACACAAGTCCCTATTCCGTAGCCTGTTCTGTCAAAATGTGATTTTCATGCACATTGTGCTCTTAGAACCTTGTTTCAGAGTGTGTGGCTCGAAAGCTCTAGTTTCAAAACATCAAAATCAATGTTTAAAGGCACGAGTCCCAATTTCAGAGTCGGTAGCGTCAAAATGTAATTTTGATGTACATCATGCTCTTAGAACGTCATTTCGTAGCTTGTGCCTTTAAAGCCCGATTTTTGGAACATGAAAATCAATTTATTGAGGCACAACAAGGTTTCAAGAAGCAAGTCCATACTCCAGAGCCCGTAGCGTCAAAATTCCATTCTGAAACAAATGATTCTTTTGGAAGCTCATTTCGGAGCTTCTGCCTCGAAAGACCTAGTTTTGGAGCATCAAAATCAATGTTTGGAGGCAAAACAAGGTTTCAAAATGCAAGTCCCGATTCTAGAGTCAATAGTGTCAAAATCTGATTTTGGCGCACAGCGTGCTCTTAGAACCTCATTTTGAAGCTTGTGCCTTAAAAGACCAAGTTTCGGAGTATCAAAATCAGTGTTTTGAGGCACCACAAGGTTTCAAGATGCAAGCCCCAATGCAAGAGCCAGTAGCATCAAAATTCAATTTTGATGCACATTGTGCTCTTAGAACCCTATTTTAGTAATTGTGCCTCAAAAGCCCCAGTTTTGGAGCATCAAAATCGATGTTTGGAGACACAACAAGGTTTCAAGATGCAAGTCTTGATTCTGGAGCCGATAGTGTTGAAATTTGACTTTGACGCACATCATGCTCTTAGAACCTTGTTTTGGAGCTTATCTCTCAAAATCTTCGGTTTTGAATCATCAAAATTGGTGTTTGGAGGCACAACAAGCTTGTAAGACGCAAGTCCCTATTCCAAAACCTGTAGTGTCAAAACATGATTTTGATGCACATCGTGTTCTTAGAACCTTGTTTCAAAGCGTGTGGCTTGGAAGCTCTAGTTTCGAAACATGGTGTTCTTAGAACCTCATTTCGGAGGTTGTGCCTGAAAAGCCTCATTTTTGGAGCATAAAAATTAGTGTTTGGACGCACAACAAGGTTTCAAGACACAAGTCCCAATTCTAGAGTTGGTAGCATCAAAACGCAATTTTGATGTACATTGTGCTCTTAGAACCTCATTTTGGAGCTTGTGCCTTCAAAGCCCTGATTTGGGAACATCAAAATCAATGTTTTGAGGCACAACAAGTTTTCAAGAAGCAAGTCCCTATTCCCGAGCCTGTAGCGTCAAAATTTCATTTTGACGCACATCATTCTATTAGAAGCTGATTTCAGAGTTTGTGCCTCGAAAGACCCAGTTTTGGAGCATCAAAATCAATGTCTGGAGGCACAACAAAGTTTCAAGATGCAAATCCTGATTGTAGAGTCAATATCATCAAAATCTGATTTTGGCGCACATCGTGCTCTAAGAACTTCATTTCGAACCTTGTGTCTCGAAAGCCACAGTTTCATAGCATCAAAATCAGTGTTTTAAGGAACAACAAGGTTTCAAGATGCAAGCTCCGATTCTAGAGTCAGGAGCATCAAAATTTAATTCTGATGCACATTGTGCTTTTAGAACCCTGTTTTAGAAATTGCGCCTCAAAAGTCCCAGTTTTGCAGCATCAAAATCAATGTTTGGAGGCACAACAAGGTTTCAAAATGCAAGTCCTGATTATGGAGCCGGTAGCTTCAGAATTTGATGTTGACACACATCATGCTCTTAGAACCTTGTTTCAGAGCTTATACCTAAAAATCTTCGGTTTCGAACCATTAAAATTGGTATTATGAGGAACAACAAGCTTTCAAGATGTCGGTCCTTATTCTTGAGTCTATAGTGTCAAAATGTGATTCTGATGCACATCGTGCTCTTAGAACCTCATTTCGGAGCGTGTGGCTCGAAAGCTCCAGTTTCAAAACAGCAAAATCAATGTTTAAAGGTACAATAAGGTTTCAAGACACAAGTCCTGATTCTCAAGCTAGTAGCATCAAAACATGATTTTGACAAACATGGTGTTCTTAGAACCTCATTTCGGAGGTTGTACCTCAAAAGCCTCCTTTTTGGAGCATAAAAATTAGTGTTTGGAGGCACAACAAGGTTTCAAGACACAAGTCCTAATTCCAGAGTCAGTAGCGTTAAAACGCAATTTTGATGGACATCGTGCTCTTAGAACCTCATTTTGGAGCTTGTGCCTTGAAAGGCCTGATTTGGGAACATCAAAATCAATGTTTTGAGGCACAACAAGTTTTCAAGAAGCAAGTCCCTATTCCAAATCCTATAGCATCAAAATCAATGTCTAGAGGCACAACAAGGTTTCAAGATGCAAGTCCCGATTGTAGAGTCAATATTGTCAAAATCTGATTTTGACGCACATCGTGCTCTTAGAATCTCATTTCAAAGCTTGTGCCTCGAAAGCCATAGTTTCAGAGCATCAAAATCGATGTTTAGAGGCAGATCAAAGGTTTCAAGATGCAAGCCCTGGTTCTAGAGCCAGGAGCCTCAAAATTCAATTTTGATGCACATTGTGCTCTTAGAACCCAGTTTTAGAAATTGTGCCTCAAAAGTCCAAGTTTTGGAGCATCAAAATCGATGTTTGGAGGCACAACAAGGTTTCAAGATGCAATTTCTGATTCTTGAGCTGGTAGAATCAAAACACAAGAAGGTAGAGTCAAGACATGAGTCCCAATTCCAGAGTCGGTAGCATCAAAATGCAATTTTTATGTAAATCGTGCTCTTATAACCTCATTTCAAAGCTTGTGCCTTGAAAGCCCTGATTTTGGAACATCAAAATCAATATTTTGAGGCACAACAAGGTTTGAAGATGCAAGTCCCGATTCTAGAGTCAATAGCGCCAAAAACTAATTTTGGTGCACATCATGCTCTTAGAACCTCATTTCAAAGTTGTGCCTCGAAAGCCTTGGTTTCGGAGCATCAAAATCAGTGTTTTGAGACACAACAAGATTTCAAGATGCAAGCCCCGATTCTAGAGCCACTAGCATCAAAATTTAATTTTGATGCACATTGTGCTCTTAGAACCTTGTTTTAGAAATTGAGCCTCAAAAGCCCCAATTTTGGAGCATTAAAATCGATGTTTGGAGGCACAACAAGGTTTCAAGATGCAAGTCCTAATTCAGGAGCCGGTAGAGTCAGAACTTGATTTTGACGCACATCGTGCTCTTCGAACCTTGTTTTGGAGCTTATGCCTCGAAATCTTTGCTTTCGAAGCGTTGAAATTGGTATTTGCAAGCACAACAAGCATCCAAGAGGAAAGTCCCTATTCCAAAGCCTGTAGTGTCAAAACATGATTTTGATGCACATCGTGTTTTTAGAACCTCCTTTCGGAGCATGTGGCTCGAAAGCTCCAGTTTCAAAACATCAAAATCAATGTTTAAAGCCACAATAAGGTTTCAAGATGGAAGTCTCGATTCTAGAGTCCATAGCGTCAAAATCTGATTTTGGGGCACAACGTGCTCTTAGAACCTCATTACGAAGCTTATGCGTCGAAAGCCTCAGTTTCGGAGCATCAAAAATAGTGTTTTGAGGCACAACATGGTTTCAAAATGCAAGCCCTGATTTTAGAGCCAGTAGCATCAAAATCCAATTTTGATGCACATTGTGCTCTTATAACCCTATTTTTGAAATTGTGCCTCAAAAGCCCTAGTTTTGGAGCATCAAAATCGATGTTTGGAGGCACAACAAGGTTTCAAGATGCAAATCTTGATTTTGGAGCCGGTAGCGTCAAAATTTGACATCGTGCTCTTAGAACCGTGTTTTGGAGTTTATGCCTCAAAATTGGTGTTTGGAGGCACAAAAGGCTGATTTTGGTGCACATCATGCTCTTAGAACATCATTTCAATGCTTGTGCACGTAGTGTTTGGAGCCACAACAAGGTTTCAAGACACAAGTCCCAATTCCAAAGTTGATAGTGTCAAAATGCAATTTTGATTTACATCATAGTCTCAGAACCTCATTACGGAGCTTGTGCCGTGAAAGCCCTAATTTTGGAACATGAAAATCAATGTTTTGAGGCACAACAAGGTTTCAAGACATAAGTCTTGATTCTCAAGTTTTTGCATCAAAAGCCTTGTTTTTGGAGCTTAAAAATTAGTGCTTGGAGGTGCAACAAGGTTTCAAGACACAAGTCCCAATTCCAGAGTCGGTAGCATCAAAACAAAATTTTGATGTACATCGTGCTCTTAGAACCTCATTTCGTAGTTTGTGCCTTGAAAGCCTTGATTTTGGAACATCAAAATCAATTTTTTGAGGCACAACAAGGTTTCAAAAAGCAAGACCCTATTCCAGAGCTTGTGGCATCAAAATTTCATTTTGACGCACATCATTCTCTTCGAACCTCATTTCGGAGCTTGTGCCCCAAAAGACCCAGTTTTTGAGCATCAAAATCAATGTTTGGAAGCACAACAAGTTTTCAAGATGCAAGTCCTGATTCTGGAGCTGGTAGCGTCAAAATTTGATTTTGACACACATCATGCTCTCAAAATCTTCGGTTTCGAAGCATCAAAATTGGTGTTTGGAGGCACAACAAGGTTTCAAGACACAATTCCCAATTCTCAAGCTGATAGCGTCAAAACAAGATTTTGACAAAC
Organism: Cryptomeria japonica; assembly: GCF_030272615.1. Classification (NCBI taxonomy): domain Eukaryota; kingdom Viridiplantae; phylum Streptophyta; class Pinopsida; order Cupressales; family Cupressaceae; genus Cryptomeria; species Cryptomeria japonica. Next base: position 374,125,357 of record NC_081413.1, on the reverse strand, counting down.
ATGGTGTTCTTAGAAACTCATTTCAGAGGTTGTGCCTCAAAAGCCTCATTTTTGTAACATAAAAAAAGTGTTTGGAGGCACAACAAGGTTCCAAGACACGAGTCCCAATTTCAGAGTCAGTAGTGTCAAAATGCAATTTTGATGTACATCGTGCTCTTAGAACCTCATTTCGAAGCTTGTGCCTTCAAAGCCCTGATTTTGGAACATGAAAATCAATTTATTGAGGCACAACAAGGTTTCAAAAAGCAAGTCCCTACTCCAGAGTCCGTACCGTTAAAATTCCATTTTGACACACATGATTCTCTTGGAAGCTCATTTCGGAGCTTCTACCTCGAAAGACCTAGTTTTGGAGCATCAAAATCAAATTTTGGAGGCACAACAAGGTTTCAAAATGCAAGTCCCGATTCTAGAGTCAATAGCATCAAAATCTGATTTTGGCACACATCGTGCTCTTAGAACCTCTTTTCGAACCTTGTGCCTCGAAAGCCATAGTTTCAGAGCATTAAAATCAGTGTTTTGTGGAACAAAAAGGTTTCAAGATGCAAGCCCCGATTCTAGAGCCAGGAGCATCAAAATTTAATTCTGATGCACATTGTGCCTCAAAAGCCCCAGTTTTGCAGCATCAAAATCGATGTTTGGAGGCACAAAAAGGTTTCAAAATGCAAGTCCAGATTGTGGAGCCGGTAGCTTCAGAATTTGAAGTTGACACACATCATGCTCTTAGAACCTTGTTTTGGAGCTTATGCCTAAAAATCTTTGGTTTTGAACCACTAAAATTGGTATTTGGAGGAACAACAAGCTTTCAAGACACAAGTCCTTATGCCGGAGTCTGTAGTGTCAAAACATGATTTTGATGCACATCGTGCTCTTAGAACCTCATTTCGAAACTTGTGCCTCGAAAGACCCCATTTTAGAGCATCAAAATAAGTGTTTTGAGGCACCACAACGTTTCAAGATGCAAGCCCTGATTCAAGAGCCAGTAGCATCAAAATTCAATTTTGATGCACATTGTGCTCTTAGAACCCTGTTTTAGAAATTGTGCCTCAAAAGCCCCAGTTTTGGAGCATCAAAATCGATGTTTTGAGACACAACAAGGTTTCAAGATGCAAGTCCTAATTCTGGAACCGATAGTGTTGAAATTTGATTTTGACGCACATCGTGCTCTTAGAACCTTGTTTTGGAGCTTATCTCTCAAAATCTTCAGTTTCAAATTATAAAAATTGGAGTTTGGAGGCACAACAAGCTTTCAAGACACAAGTCCCTATTCTGAAGCCCGTAGTGTCAAAACGTGATTTTGATGCACATCGTGCTCTTAGATCCTCATTTCAAAGCGTGTGGCTCGGAAGCTCTAGGGACAACAAGCTTTCAAGACGCAAGTCCCTATTCTGGAGCCCATAGTGTCAAAACGTGATTTTGATGCACATCGTGCTCTTAGAACCTCATTTCGGAGTGTGTGGCTCGAAAGCTCCACTTTAAAAACATCAAAATCAATGTTTAAAGGAACAACAAGGTTTCACGACACAAGTCCCAATTCAGAAGCTGATGGTGTCAAAACACGATTTTGACAAACATGGTGTTCTTAGAACCTCATTTCGGACGTTGTGCCTCAAAAGCCTCAATTTTGGAGCATAAAAATTAGTGTTTGGAGGCACAACAAGGTTTCAACACACACATCCCAATTCTAGAGTCGGTAATGTCAAAACGCAATTTTGATGTACATCGTGCTCTTAGAACCTCATTTTGGAGCTTGTGCCTTGAAAGCCCTGATTTTGGAACATCATAATGTTTTGAGGCACAACAAGGTTTTAAGAAGCAAGTCCCTATTCCGGAGCCTGTAGCGTCAAAATTCCATTTTGACGCACATCATTCTCTTAGAAGCTTATTTCGGAGCATCAAAATCAATGTTTGGAGGCACAAAAAGGTTTCAAGATGCAAGTCCCGACTCTTGATCCAGTAATATCAAAATTCAATTTTGATACACATTGTGCTCTTAGAACCCTGTTTTAGAAATTGTGCCTCAAAGCCCCATTTTTGGAGCATCGAAATCGATGTTTGAAGGCACAACAAGGTTTCAAGAAGCAAGGCCTGATTCTAGAGCCGGTAGCATCAAAATACGATTTTGACGCACATCGTGCTCTTAGAACCTTGTTTTGGAGCCTGTAGTTTCAAAACGTGATTTTGATGCATATCGTGCTCTTAAAACCTCATTTCGGAGCGTGTCGCTCGAAAGCTCTAGTTTCAAAACATCAAAATCAATGTTTAAAGGCACAACAAGATTTCAGAGGTTGTGCCTCAAAAGCCTCATTTTTGGAGTATAAAAATTAGTGTTTGGAGGCACAACAAGGTTTCAAGACATAAGTGCCAATTCCAGAGTCGGTAGCGTCAAAATGCAATTTTGATGTACATCATGCTCGTAGAAGTTCATTTCGGAGCTTGTGCCTTCAAAGCCTTGATTTTGGAACATCAAAATCAATGTTTTGAGGTACAACATTGTGCTCTTAGAACCTCGTTTTGGAGCGTGTGGATCGAAAGCTCCAATTTCAGAACATCAAAATCAATGTTTAAAGGCACAACAAGTTTTCAAGACACAAGTCCCGATTCTCAAGCTGATAGCGTCAAAACATGATTTTGACAAACATGGTGTTCTTAGAACCTTATTTCAGAGGTTGTGCCTCAAAATCCTCGTTTTTGGAGGATAAAAATTAGTGTTTGGAGGCATAACAAGGTTTCAAGACACAAGTCCTAATTCCAAAGTCGGTAGCATCAAAACGCAATTTTGATGTACATCTTGCTCATAGAAGCTCATTTCGGAGATTGTGCCTTCAAAGCCCTAATTTTTTAACATTAAAATCAATGTTTTGAGGCACAACAAGGTTTCAAGAAGCAAGTCCCTATTCCGGAGCCTGTAGCGTCAAAATTCTATTTTGACACATTCTCTTAGAAGCTCATTTCGAAGCTTGTGCCTTGAAAGACCCAGCTTTGGAGCATCAAAATCAGGGTTTCAAGATACAAGTCCCATTTCTAAAGTCAATAGCATCAAAATCTGATTTTGGCACACATCGTGCTCTTAGAACCTCATTTCGAAGCTTGTGCCTCGAAAGCCCTGGTTTTGGAGCATCAAAATCAGTGTTTTGAGGCACAACAAGGTTTCAAGATGCAAGCCCCGATTCTAGAGCCAGAAGCATTGAAATTCAATTTTGATGCACATTGTGCTCTTAGAACCCTGTTTTAGAAATTGTGCCTCGAAAGTTCGAGTTTTGGATCACCAAAATCGATTTTTGGAGGCACAACAAGGTTTCTTGATGCAAGTCCTGATTCTGGAGCCGGTAGCATCAAAATTTGATTTTGAGGCACATCATCCTCTTGGAACCTTGTTTTGGATCTTATGCCCCAAAATCTTCGGTTTCCGAGCATCAAAATTGGTGTTTCACGTCACAAGTCGCGATTCTCAAGCTGATGGCACCAAAACACGATTTTGACAAACATGGTGTTCTTAGAACCTCACTTCGGAGGTTGTGCCTTAAAAGCCTCATTTTTGGAGCATAAAAATGAGTGTTTGGAGGCACAACAAGGTTTCGAGACACAAGTCCCAATTCCAGAGTCGGTAACATCAAAACGCAATTTTGATGTACATCGTGGTCTTAGAACCTCATTTTGGAGATTTTACCTTGAAAGCCCTATTTTTGGAACATCAAAATCAATGTTTTGAGGCACAACAAGGTTTCAAGAAGTCCCTATTCTGGAGCCTATAGCATCAAATTTTCATTTTGACACACATATCTTAGAAGCGTCAAAATTCCATTTTGAGGCACATCATTTCGGAGCTTGTGCCTCGAAAGACCCAGGTTTGGAGCATCAAAATCAATGTTTGGAGGCACAACAAGGTTTCAAGATGCAAGTATCGATTCTAGAGTCAATAGCATCAAAATATGATTTTGGCGCACATCGTGCTCTTAGAACATTATTTCAAAGCTTGTGGCTAGAAAGCCCCAGTTTAGGAAAATCAAAATCAATGTTTTGAGGCACAAGAAGGTTTCAAGATGCAAGCCCTAATTCTAGAGCAACTAGCATCAAAATTCAATTTTGATGAACATTGCGCTCTTAGAACCCTGTTTTAGAAATTATGCATCGAAATTGGTGTTTGGAGGCATAACAAGCTTTCAAGACGTAAGTCCCTATTCTGGAGCCTGTAGTGTCAAAACATGATTTTGATGCACATCGTAATGTTAGAACCTCGTTTCGGAGCGTGTGGCTTGAAAGCTCCAGTTTCAAAACATCAAAATTAATGTTTAAAGGCACAATAAGGTTTCAAGACACAATTCCCGATTCTCATGCTGATAGCATCAAAACACAATTTTGACGAACATCGTGTTCTTAGAACCTCATTTCGGAGGTTGTGCCTCAAAAGCCTCATTTTTGGAGCATAAAAATTAGTGTTTGGAGCCACAACAAGGTTTAAAGACACAAGTCCCATTTCCAAAGTCGGTAGCGTCAAAACACAATTTTGATGTGCATCATGCTCTTAGAACCTCATTACGGAGCTTGTGCCGTGAATGCCCTGATTTTGGAACTTGAAAATCAATGTTTTGAGGCACAACAAGGTTTCAAGACCTAAGTCCCGATTCTCAAGCTGATAGCGTCAAAACACGATTTTGACAAACATGGTATTGTTAGAACGTCATTTTGGAGGTTGTGCCTCAAAAGCCTCATTTTTGGAGCATAAAAATTAGTGTTTGGAGGCGCAACAAGGTTTCGAGACACAAGTCCCAATTCGAGAGTTAGTAGCGTCAAAACACAATTTTGATGTACATCATGCTCTTACAACCTCATTTCGGAGCTTGTGCCTTGAAAGCCTTGATTTTGGAACATAAAAATCAATGTTTTGAGGCACAAGAAGGTTTCGAGAAGGAAGACAGTATTCCGGAGCCTGTAGCATCAAAATTTCATTTTGACGCACATCATTCTCTTAGAAGCTCATTTCGAAGCTTGTGCCTTGAAAGACCCAGTTTTTGAGCATCAAAATATATGTTTGGAGGCACAACAAGGTTTCAAGATGCAAGTCCTGATTCTGGAGCCGGTAGCATCAAAATTTGATTATGACGCACATGATGCTCTCAAAACCTTGTTTTGGAGCTTATGCCTCAAAATCTTCGGTTTCAAAGCATCAAAATTGGTGTTTGGACGCACAACAAAGCTTTCAAGACACAAGTCCCTAATCCGAAGCCTGTATTTTCAAAACGTGATTTTGATGCACAGTGTGCTCTTAAAACTTCATTTCGGAGTGTGTGGTTCGAAAGCTCCAGTTTCAAAACATCAAAATCAATGTTTAAAGGCACAACAAGGTTTCAAGACACAATTCCCGATTCTCAAGCTGATAGCGTCAAAACACAATTTTGACAAACATGGTGTTCTTAGAAACTCATTTCGGAGGTTGTGCCTCAAAAGCCTCATTTTTGGAGCATAAAAGAAAGCGTTTGGAGGCACAACAAGGTTTCTTCAAGACATGAGTCCCAATTTCACAGTCGGTAGCGTCAAAACACAGTTTTGATATACATCGTGCTCTTAGAACCTCATTTCAGAGCTTGTGCCTTCAATGCCCTGATTTTGGAACATGAAAATCAATTTATTGAGGCACAAAAAGGTTTCAAGAAGCAAGTCCCTACTCCAAATCCCGTCGCGTCAAAATTCCATTTTGACACACATGATTCTCTTGGAAGCTCATTTCGGAGTTTTTGCATCGAAAGACCTAGTTTTGGAGCATCAAAATCAATGTTTTGGGGCACAACAAGGTTTCAAAATGCAAGTCCCGATTCTAGAGTCAATAGAGTCAAAATCTGATTTTGGCGCACATCATGCTCTTAGAACCTCATTTCGAAGCTTGTGCCTCGAAAGACCTGGTTTCAGAGCATCAAAATCAGTGTTTTGAGGCAATACAAGCTTTCAAAATGCAAGCCCCAATTCAAGAGCCAGTAGCATCAAAATTCAATTTTGATGCACATTGTGCTCTTAGAAGCCTATTTTAGAAATTGTGCCTCAAAAGCCCTAGTTTTGGAGTATCAAAATCGATGTTTAGAGAGTCAACGAGGTTTCAAGATGCAAGCCCCGATTCTAGAGCCAGAAGCATCAAAATTCAATTTTGATGCACATTGTGCTCTTAGAACCTCGTTTTGGAGCGTGTGGATCGAAAGCTCCAATTTCAGAACATCAAAATCAATGTTTAAAGGCACAACAAGTTTTCAAGACACAAGTCCCGATTCTCAAGCTGATAGCGTCAAAACATGATTTTGACAAACATGGTGTTCTTAGAACCTTATTTCAGAGGTTGTGCCTCAAAATCCTCGTTTTTGGAGGATAAAAATTAGTGTTTGGAGGCATAACAAGGTTTCAAGACACAAGTCCTAATTCCAAAGTCGGTAGCATCAAAACGCAATTTTGATGTACATCTTGCTCATAGAAGCTCATTTCGGAGATTGTGCCTTCAAAGCCCTAATTTTTTAACATTAAAATCAATGTTTTGAGGCACAACAAGGTTTCAAGAAGCAAGTCCCTATTCCGGAGCCTGTAGCGTCAAAATTCTATTTTGACACATTCTCTTAGAAGCTCATTTCGAAGCTTGTGCCTTGAAAGACCCAGCTTTGGAGCATCAAAATCAGGGTTTCAAGATACAAGTCCCATTTCTAAAGTCAATAGCATCAAAATCTGATTTTGGCACACATCGTGCTCTTAGAACCTCATTTCGAAGCTTGTGCCTCGAAAGCCCTGGTTTTGGAGCATCAAAATCAGTGTTTTGAGGCACAACAAGGTTTCAAGATGCAAGCCCCGATTCTAGAGCCAGAAGCATTGAAATTCAATTTTGATGCACATTGTGCTCTTAGAACCCTGTTTTAGAAATTGTGCCTCGAAAGTTCGAGTTTTGGATCACCAAAATCGATTTTTGGAGGCACAACAAGGTTTCTTGATGCAAGTCCTGATTCTGGAGCCGGTAGCATCAAAATTTGATTTTGAGGCACATCATCCTCTTGGAACCTTGTTTTGGATCTTATGCCCCAAAATCTTCGGTTTCCGAGCATCAAAATTGGTGTTTCACGTCACAAGTCGCGATTCTCAAGCTGATGGCACCAAAACACGATTTTGACAAACATGGTGTTCTTAGAACCTCACTTCGGAGGTTGTGCCTTAAAAGCCTCATTTTTGGAGCATAAAAATGAGTGTTTGGAGGCACAACAAGGTTTCGAGACACAAGTCCCAATTCCAGAGTCGGTAACATCAAAACGCAATTTTGATGTACATCGTGGTCTTAGAACCTCATTTTGGAGATTTTACCTTGAAAGCCCTATTTTTGGAACATCAAAATCAATGTTTTGAGGCACAACAAGGTTTCAAGAAGTCCCTATTCTGGAGCCTATAGCATCAAATTTTCATTTTGACACACATATCTTAGAAGCGTCAAAATTCCATTTTGAGGCACATCATTTCGGAGCTTGTGCCTCGAAAGACCCAGGTTTGGAGCATCAAAATCAATGTTTGGAGGCACAACAAGGTTTCAAGATGCAAGTATCGATTCTAGAGTCAATAGCATCAAAATATGATTTTGGCGCACATCGTGCTCTTAGAACATTATTTCAAAGCTTGTGGCTAGAAAGCCCCAGTTTAGGAAAATCAAAATCAATGTTTTGAGGCACAAGAAGGTTTCAAGATGCAAGCCCTAATTCTAGAGCAACTAGCATCAAAATTCAATTTTGATGAACATTGCGCTCTTAGAACCCTGTTTTAGAAATTATGCATCGAAATTGGTGTTTGGAGGCATAACAAGCTTTCAAGACGTAAGTCCCTATTCTGGAGCCTGTAGTGTCAAAACATGATTTTGATGCACATCGTAATGTTAGAACCTCGTTTCGGAGCGTGTGGCTTGAAAGCTCCAGTTTCAAAACATCAAAATTAATGTTTAAAGGCACAATAAGGTTTCAAGACACAATTCCCGATTCTCATGCTGATAGCATCAAAACACAATTTTGACGAACATCGTGTTCTTAGAACCTCATTTCGGAGGTTGTGCCTCAAAAGACTCATTTTTGGAGCATAAAAATTAGTGTTTGGAGCCACAACAAGGTTTAAAGACACAAGTCCCATTTCCAAAGTCGGTAGCGTCAAAACACAATTTTGATGTGCATCATGCTCTTAGAACCTCATTACGGAGCTTGTGCCGTGAATGCCCTGATTTTGGAACTTGAAAATCAATGTTTTGAGGCACAACAAGGTTTCAAGACCTAAGTCCCGATTCTCAAGCTGATAGCGTCAAAACACGATTTTGACAAACATGGTATTGTTAGAACGTCATTTTGGAGGTTGTGCCTCAAAAGCCTCATTTTTGGAGCATAAAAATTAGTGTTTGGAGGCGCAACAAGGTTTCGAGACACAAGTCCCAATTCGAGAGTTAGTAGCGTCAAAACACAATTTTGATGTACATCATGCTCTTACAACCTCATTTCGGAGCTTGTGCCTTGAAAGCCTTGATTTTGGAACATAAAAATCAATGTTTTGAGGCACAAGAAGGTTTCGAGAAGGAAGACAGTATTCCGGAGCCTGTAGCATCAAAATTTCATTTTGACGCACATCATTCTCTTAGAAGCTCATTTCGAAGCTTGTGCCTTGAAAGACCCAGTTTTTGAGCATCAAAATATATGTTTGGAGGCACAACAAGGTTTCAAGATGCAAGTCCTGATTCTGGAGCCGGTAGCATCAAAATTTGATTATGACGCACATGATGCTCTCAAAACCTTGTTTTGGAGCTTATGCCTCAAAATCTTCGGTTTCAAAGCATCAAAATTGGTGTTTGGACGCACAACAAAGCTTTCAAGACACAAGTCCCTAATCCGAAGCCTGTATTTTCAAAACGTGATTTTGATGCACAGTGTGCTCTTAAAACTTCATTTCGGAGTGTGTGGTTCGAAAGCTCCAGTTTCAAAACATCAAAATCAATGTTTAAAGGCACAACAAGGTTTCAAGACACAATTCCCGATTCTCAAGCTGATAGCGTCAAAACACAATTTTGACAAACATGGTGTTCTTAGAAACTCATTTCGGAGGTTGTGCCTCAAAAGCCTCATTTTTGGAGCATAAAAGAAAGCGTTTGGAGGCACAACAAGGTTTCTTCAAGACATGAGTCCCAATTTCACAGTCGGTAGCGTCAAAACACAGTTTTGATATACATCGTGCTCTTAGAACCTCATTTCAGAGCTTGTGCCTTCAATGCCCTGATTTTGGAACATGAAAATCAATTTATTGAGGCACAAAAAGGTTTCAAGAAGCAAGTCCCTACTCCAAATCCCGTCGCGTCAAAATTCCATTTTGACACACATGATTCTCTTGGAAGCTCATTTCGGAGTTTTTGCATCGAAAGACCTAGTTTTGGAGCATCAAAATCAATGTTTTGGGGCACAACAAGGTTTCAAAATGCAAGTCCCGATTCTAGAGTCAATAGAGTCAAAATCTGATTTTGGCGCACATCATGCTCTTAGAACCTCATTTCGAAGCTTGTGCCTCGAAAGACCTGGTTTCAGAGCATCAAAATCAGTGTTTTGAGGCAATACAAGCTTTCAAAATGCAAGCCCCAATTCAAGAGCCAGTAGCATCAAAATTCAATTTTGATGCACATTGTGCTCTTAGAAGCCTATTTTAGAAATTGTGCCTCAAAAGCCCTAGTTTTGGAGTATCAAAATCGATGTTTAGAGAGTCAACGAGGTTTCAAGATGCAAGCCCCGATTCTAGAGCCAGAAGCATCAAAATTCAATTTTGATGCACATTGTGCTCTTAGAACCTCGTTTTGGAGCGTGTGGATCGAAAGCTCCAATTTCAGAACATCAAAATCAATGTTTAAAGGCACAACAAGTTTTCAAGACACAAGTCCCGATTCTCAAGCTGATAGCGTCAAAACATGATTTTGACAAACATGGTGTTCTTAGAACCTTATTTCAGAGGTTGTGCCTCAAAATCCTCGTTTTTGGAGGATAAAAATTAGTGTTTGGAGGCATAACAAGGTTTCAAGACACAAGTCCTAATTCCAAAGTCGGTAGCATCAAAACGCAATTTTGATGTACATCTTGCTCATAGAAGCTCATTTCGGAGATTGTGCCTTCAAAGCCCTAATTTTTTAACATTAAAATCAATGTTTTGAGGCACAACAAGGTTTCAAGAAGCAAGTCCCTATTCCGGAGCCTGTAGCGTCAAAATTCTATTTTGACGCATTCTCTTAGAAGCTCATTTCGAAGCTTGTGCCTTGAAAGACCCAGCTTTGGAGCATCAAAATCAGGGTTTCAAGATACAAGTCCCATTTCTAAAGTCAATAGCATCAAAATCTGATTTTGGCACACATCGTGCTCTTAGAACCTCATTTCGAAGCTTGTGCCTCGAAAGCCCTGGTTTTGGAGCATCAAAATCAGTGTTTTGAGGCACAACAAGGTTTCAAGATGCAAGCCCCGATTCTAGAGCCAGAAGCATTGAAATTCAATTTTGATGCACATTGTGCTCTTAGAACCCTGTTTTAGAAATTGTGCCTCGAAAGTTCGAGTTTTGGATCACCAAAATCGATTTTTGGAGGCACAACAAGGTTTCTTGATGCAAGTCCTGATTCTGGAGCCGGTAGCATCAAAATTTGATTTTGAGGCACATCATCCTCTTGGAACCTTGTTTTGGATCTTATGCCCCAAAATCTTCGGTTTCCGAGCATCAAAATTGGTGTTTCACGTCACAAGTCGCGATTCTCAAGCTGATGGCACCAAAACACGATTTTGACAAACATGGTGTTCTTAGAACCTCACTTCGGAGGTTGTGCCTTAAAAGCCTCATTTTTGGAGCATAAAAATGAGTGTTTGGAGGCACAACAAGGTTTCGAGACACAAGTCCCAATTCCAGAGTCGGTAACATCAAAACGCAATTTTGATGTACATCGTGGTCTTAGAACCTCATTTTGGAGATTTTACCTTGAAAGCCCTATTTTTGGAACATCAAAATCAATGTTTTGAGGCACAACAAGGTTTCAAGAAGTCCCTATTCTGGAGCCTATAGCATCAAATTTTCATTTTGACACACATATCTTAGAAGCGTCAAAATTCCATTTTGAGGCACATCATTTCGGAGCTTGTGCCTCGAAAGACCCAGGTTTGGAGCATCAAAATCAATGTTTGGAGGCACAACAAGGTTTCAAGATGCAAGTATCGATTCTAGAGTCAATAGCATCAAAATATGATTTTGGCGCACATCGTGCTCTTAGAACATTATTTCAAAGCTTGTGGCTAGAAAGCCCCAGTTTAGGAAAATCAAAATCAATGTTTTGAGGCACAAGAAGGTTTCAAGATGCAAGCCCTAATTCTAGAGCAACTAGCATCAAAATTCAATTTTGATGAACATTGCGCTCTTAGAACCCTGTTTTAGAAATTATGCATCGAAATTGGTGTTTGGAGGCATAACAAGCTTTCAAGACGTAAGTCCCTATTCTGGAGCCTGTAGTGTCAAAACATGATTTTGATGCACATCGTAATGTTAGAACCTCGTTTCGGAGCGTGTGGCTTGAAAGCTCCAGTTTCAAAACATCAAAATTAATGTTTAAAGGCACAATAAGGTTTCAAGACACAATTCCCGATTCTCATGCTGATAGCATCAAAACACAATTTTGACGAACATCGTGTTCTTAGAACCTCATTTCGGAGGTTGTGCCTCAAAAGCCTCATTTTTGGAGCATAAAAATTAGTGTTTGGAGCCACAACAAGGTTTAAAGACACAAGTCCCATTTCCAAAGTCGGTAGCGTCAAAACACAATTTTGATGTGCATCATGCTCTTAGAACCTCATTACGGAGCTTGTGCCGTGAATGCCCTGATTTTGGAACTTGAAAATCAATGTTTTGAGGCACAACAAGGTTTCAAGACCTAAGTCCCGATTCTCAAGCTGATAGCGTCAAAACACGATTTTGACAAACATGGTATTGTTAGAACGTCATTTTGGAGGTTGTGCCTCAAAAGCCTCATTTTTGGAGCATAAAAATTAGTGTTTGGAGGCGCAACAAGGTTTCGAGACACAAGTCCCAATTCGAGAGTTAGTAGCGTCAAAACACAATTTTGATGTACATCATGCTCTTACAACCTCATTTCGGAGCTTGTGCCTTGAAAGCCTTGATTTTGGAACATAAAAATCAATGTTTTGAGGCACAAGAAGGTTTCGAGAAGGAAGACAGTATTCCGGAGCCTGTAGCATCAAAATTTCATTTTGACGCACATCATTCTCTTAGAAGCTCATTTCGAAGCTTGTGCCTTGAAAGACCCAGTTTTTGAGCATCAAAATATATGTTTGGAGGCACAACAAGGTTTCAAGATGCAAGTCCTGATTCTGGAGCCGGTAGCATCAAAATTTGATTATGACGCACATGATGCTCTCAAAACCTTGTTTTGGAGCTTATGCCTCAAAATCTTCGGTTTCAAAGCATCAAAATTGGTGTTTGGACGCACAACAAAGCTTTCAAGACACAAGTCCCTAATCCGAAGCCTGTATTTTCAAAACGTGATTTTGATGCACAGTGTGCTCTTAAAACTTCATTTCGGAGTGTGTGGTTCGAAAGCTCCAGTTTCAAAACATCAAAATCAATGTTTAAAGGCACAACAAGGTTTCAAGACACAATTCCCGATTCTCAAGCTGATAGCGTCAAAACACAATTTTGACAAACATGGTGTTCTTAGAAACTCATTTCGGAGGTTGTGCCTCAAAAGCCTCATTTTTGGAGCATAAAAGAAAGCGTTTGGAGGCACAACAAGGTTTCTTCAAGACATGAGTCCCAATTTCACAGTCGGTAGCGTCAAAACACAGTTTTGATATACATCGTGCTCTTAGAACCTCATTTCAGAGCTTGTGCCTTCAATGCCCTGATTTTGGAACATGAAAATCAATTTATTGAGGCACAAAAAGGTTTCAAGAAGCAAGTCCCTACTCCAAATCCCGTCGCGTCAAAATTCCATTTTGACACACATGATTCTCTTGGAAGCTCATTTCGGAGTTTTTGCATCGAAAGACCTAGTTTTGGAGCATCAAAATCAATGTTTTGGGGCACAACAAGGTTTCAAAATGCAAGTCCCGATTCTAGAGTCAATAGAGTCAAAATCTGATTTTGGCGCACATCATGCTCTTAGAACCTCATTTCGAAGCTTGTGCCTCGAAAGACCTGGTTTCAGAGCATCAAAATCAGTGTTTTGAGGCAATACAAGCTTTCAAAATGCAAGCCCCAATTCAAGAGCCAGTAGCATCAAAATTCAATTTTGATGCACATTGTGCTCTTAGAAGCCTATTTTAGAAATTGTGCCTCAAAAGCCCTAGTTTTGGAGTATCAAAATCGATGTTTAGAGAGTCAACGAGGTTTCAAGATGCAAGCCCCGATTCTAGAGCCAGAAGCATCAAAATTCAATTTTGATGCACATTGTGCTCTTAGAACCTCGTTTTGGAGCGTGTGGATCGAAAGCTCCAATTTCAGAACATCAAAATCAATGTTTAAAGGCACAACAAGTTTTCAAGACACAAGTCCCGATTCTCAAGCTGATAGCGTCAAAACATGATTTTGACAAACATGGTGTTCTTAGAACCTTATTTCAGAGGTTGTGCCTCAAAATCCTCGTTTTTGGAGGATAAAAATTAGTGTTTGGAGGCATAACAAGGTTTCAAGACACAAGTCCTAATTCCAAAGTCGGTAGCATCAAAACGCAATTTTGATGTACATCTTGCTCATAGAAGCTCATTTCGGAGATTGTGCCTTCAAAGCCCTAATTTTTTAACATTAAAATCAATGTTTTGAGGCACAACAAGGTTTCAAGAAGCAAGTCCCTATTCCGGAGCCTGTAGCGTCAAAATTCTATTTTGACGCATTCTCTTAGAAGCTCATTTCGAAGCTTGTGCCTTGAAAGACCCAGCTTTGGAGCATCAAAATCAGGGTTTCAAGATACAAGTCCCATTTCTAAAGTCAATAGCATCAAAATCTGATTTTGGCACACATCGTGCTCTTAGAACCTCATTTCGAAGCTTGTGCCTCGAAAGCCCTGGTTTTGGAGCATCAAAATCAGTGTTTTGAGGCACAACAAGGTTTCAAGATGCAAGCCCCGATTCTAGAGCCAGAAGCATTGAAATTCAATTTTGATGCACATTGTGCTCTTAGAACCCTGTTTTAGAAATTGTGCCTCGAAAGTTCGAGTTTTGGATCACCAAAATCGATTTTTGGAGGCACAACAAGGTTTCTTGATGCAAGTCCTGATTCTGGAGCCGGTAGCATCAAAATTTGATTTTGAGGCACATCATCCTCTTGGAACCTTGTTTTGGATCTTATGCCCCAAAATCTTCGGTTTCCGAGCATCAAAATTGGTGTTTCACGTCACAAGTCGCGATTCTCAAGCTGATGGCACCAAAACACGATTTTGACAAACATGGTGTTCTTAGAACCTCACTTCGGAGGTTGTGCCTTAAAAGCCTCATTTTTGGAGCATAAAAATGAGTGTTTGGAGGCACAACAAGGTTTCGAGACACAAGTCCCAATTCCAGAGTCGGTAACATCAAAACGCAATTTTGATGTACATCGTGGTCTTAGAACCTCATTTTGGAGATTTTACCTTGAAAGCCCTATTTTTGGAACATCAAAATCAATGTTTTGAGGCACAACAAGGTTTCAAGAAGTCCCTATTCTGGAGCCTATAGCATCAAATTTTCATTTTGACACACATATCTTAGAAGCGTCAAAATTCCATTTTGAGGCACATCATTTCGGAGCTTGTGCCTCGAAAGACCCAGGTTTGGAGCATCAAAATCAATGTTTGGAGGCACAACAAGGTTTCAAGATGCAAGTATCGATTCTAGAGTCAATAGCATCAAAATATGATTTTGGCGCACATCGTGCTCTTAGAACATTATTTCAAAGCTTGTGGCTAGAAAGCCCCAGTTTAGGAAAATCAAAATCAATGTTTTGAGGCACAAGAAGGTTTCAAGATGCAAGCCCTAATTCTAGAGCAACTAGCATCAAAATTCAATTTTGATGAACATTGCGCTCTTAGAACCCTGTTTTAGAAATTATGCATCGAAATTGGTGTTTGGAGGCATAACAAGCTTTCAAGACGTAAGTCCCTATTCTGGAGCCTGTAGTGTCAAAACATGATTTTGATGCACATCGTAATGTTAGAACCTCGTTTCGGAGCGTGTGGCTTGAAAGCTCCAGTTTCAAAACATCAAAATTAATGTTTAAAGGCACAATAAGGTTTCAAGACACAATTCCCGATTCTCATGCTGATAGCATCAAAACACAATTTTGACGAACATCGTGTTCTTAGAACCTCATTTCGGAGGTTGTGCCTCAAAAGCCTCATTTTTGGAGCATAAAAATTAGTGTTTGGAGCCACAACAAGGTTTAAAGACACAAGTCCCATTTCCAAAGTCGGTAGCGTCAAAACACAATTTTGATGTGCATCATGCTCTTAGAACCTCATTACGGAGCTTGTGCCGTGAATGCCCTGATTTTGGAACTTGAAAATCAATGTTTTGAGGCACAACAAGGTTTCAAGACCTAAGTCCCGATTCTCAAGCTGATAGCGTCAAAACACGATTTTGACAAACATGGTATTGTTAGAACGTCATTTTGGAGGTTGTGCCTCAAAAGCCTCATTTTTGGAGCATAAAAATTAGTGTTTGGAGGCGCAACAAGGTTTCGAGACACAAGTCCCAATTCGAGAGTTAGTAGCGTCAAAACACAATTTTGATGTACATCATGCTCTTACAACCTCATTTCGGAGCTTGTGCCTTGAAAGCCTTGATTTTGGAACATAAAAATCAATGTTTTGAGGCACAAGAAGGTTTCGAGAAGGAAGACAGTATTCCGGAGCCTGTAGCATCAAAATTTCATTTTGACGCACATCATTCTCTTAGAAGCTCATTTCGAAGCTTGTGCCTTGAAAGACCCAGTTTTTGAGCATCAAAATATATGTTTGGAGGCACAACAAGGTTTCAAGATGCAAGTCCTGATTCTGGAGCCGGTAGCATCAAAATTTGATTATGACGCACATGATGCTCTCAAAACCTTGTTTTGGAGCTTATGCCTCAAAATCTTCGGTTTCAAAGCATCAAAATTGGTGTTTGGACGCACAACAAAGCTTTCAAGACACAAGTCCCTAATCCGAAGCCTGTATTTTCAAAACGTGATTTTGATGCACAGTGTGCTCTTAAAACTTCATTTCGGAGTGTGTGGTTCGAAAGCTCCAGTTTCAAAACATCAAAATCAATGTTTAAAGGCACAACAAGGTTTCAAGACACAATTCCCGATTCTCAAGCTGATAGCGTCAAAACACAATTTTGACAAACATGGTGTTCTTAGAAACTCATTTCGGAGGTTGTGCCTCAAAAGCCTCATTTTTGGAGCATAAAAGAAAGCGTTTGGAGGCACAACAAGGTTTCTTCAAGACATGAGTCCCAATTTCACAGTCGGTAGCGTCAAAACACAGTTTTGATATACATCGTGCTCTTAGAACCTCATTTCAGAGCTTGTGCCTTCAATGCCCTGATTTTGGAACATGAAAATCAATTTATTGAGGCACAAAAAGGTTTCAAGAAGCAAGTCCCTACTCCAAATCCCGTCGCGTCAAAATTCCATTTTGACACACATGATTCTCTTGGAAGCTCATTTCGGAGTTTTTGCATCGAAAGACCTAGTTTTGGAGCATCAAAATCAATGTTTTGGGGCACAACAAGGTTTCAAAATGCAAGTCCCGATTCTAGAGTCAATAGAGTCAAAATCTGATTTTGGCGCACATCATGCTCTTAGAACCTCATTTCGAAGCTTGTGCCTCGAAAGACCTGGTTTCAGAGCATCAAAATCAGTGTTTTGAGGCAATACAAGCTTTCAAAATGCAAGCCCCAATTCAAGAGCCAGTAGCATCAAAATTCAATTTTGATGCACATTGTGCTCTTAGAAGCCTATTTTAGAAATTGTGCCTCAAAAGCCCTAGTTTTGGAGTATCAAAATCGATGTTTAGAGAGTCAACGAGGTTTCAAGATGCAAGCCCCGATTCTAGAGCCAGAAGCATCAAAATTCAATTTTGATGCACATTGTGCTCTTAGAACCTCGTTTTGGAGCGTGTGGATCGAAAGCTCCAATTTCAGAACATCAAAATCAATGTTTAAAGGCACAACAAGTTTTCAAGACACAAGTCCCGATTCTCAAGCTGATAGCGTCAAAACATGATTTTGACAAACATGGTGTTCTTAGAACCTTATTTCAGAGGTTGTGCCTCAAAATCCTCGTTTTTGGAGGATAAAAATTAGTGTTTGGAGGCATAACAAGGTTTCAAGACACAAGTCCTAATTCCAAAGTCGGTAGCATCAAAACGCAATTTTGATGTACATCTTGCTCATAGAAGCTCATTTCGGAGATTGTGCCTTCAAAGCCCTAATTTTTTAACATTAAAATCAATGTTTTGAGGCACAACAAGGTTTCAAGAAGCAAGTCCCTATTCCGGAGCCTGTAGCGTCAAAATTCTATTTTGACGCATTCTCTTAGAAGCTCATTTCGAAGCTTGTGCCTTGAAAGACCCAGCTTTGGAGCATCAAAATCAGGGTTTCAAGATACAAGTCCCATTTCTAAAGTCAATAGCATCAAAATCTGATTTTGGCACACATCGTGCTCTTAGAACCTCATTTCGAAGCTTGTGCCTCGAAAGCCCTGGTTTTGGAGCATCAAAATCAGTGTTTTGAGGCACAACAAGGTTTCAAGATGCAAGCCCCGATTCTAGAGCCAGAAGCATTGAAATTCAATTTTGATGCACATTGTGCTCTTAGAACCCTGTTTTAGAAATTGTGCCTCGAAAGTTCGAGTTTTGGATCACCAAAATCGATTTTTGGAGGCACAACAAGGTTTCTTGATGCAAGTCCTGATTCTGGAGCCGGTAGCATCAAAATTTGATTTTGAGGCACATCATCCTCTTGGAACCTTGTTTTGGATCTTATGCCCCAAAATCTTCGGTTTCCGAGCATCAAAATTGGTGTTTCACGTCACAAGTCGCGATTCTCAAGCTGATGGCACCAAAACACGATTTTGACAAACATGGTGTTCTTAGAACCTCACTTCGGAGGTTGTGCCTTAAAAGCCTCATTTTTGGAGCATAAAAATGAGTGTTTGGAGGCACAACAAGGTTTCGAGACACAAGTCCCAATTCCAGAGTCGGTAACATCAAAACGCAATTTTGATGTACATCGTGGTCTTAGAACCTCATTTTGGAGATTTTACCTTGAAAGCCCTATTTTTGGAACATCAAAATCAATGTTTTGAGGCACAACAAGGTTTCAAGAAGTCCCTATTCTGGAGCCTATAGCATCAAATTTTCATTTTGACACACATATCTTAGAAGCGTCAAAATTCCATTTTGAGGCACATCATTTCGGAGCTTGTGCCTCGAAAGACCCAGGTTTGGAGCATCAAAATCAATGTTTGGAGGCACAACAAGGTTTCAAGATGCAAGTATCGATTCTAGAGTCAATAGCATCAAAATATGATTTTGGCGCACATCGTGCTCTTAGAACATTATTTCAAAGCTTGTGGCTAGAAAGCCCCAGTTTAGGAAAATCAAAATCAATGTTTTGAGGCACAAGAAGGTTTCAAGATGCAAGCCCTAATTCTAGAGCAACTAGCATCAAAATTCAATTTTGATGAACATTGCGCTCTTAGAACCCTGTTTTAGAAATTATGCATCGAAATTGGTGTTTGGAGGCATAACAAGCTTTCAAGACGTAAGTCCCTATTCTGGAGCCTGTAGTGTCAAAACATGATTTTGATGCACATCGTAATGTTAGAACCTCGTTTCGGAGCGTGTGGCTTGAAAGCTCCAGTTTCAAAACATCAAAATTAATGTTTAAAGGCACAATAAGGTTTCAAGACACAATTCCCGATTCTCATGCTGATAGCATCAAAACACAATTTTGACGAACATCGTGTTCTTAGAACCTCATTTCGGAGGTTGTGCCTCAAAAGCCTCATTTTTGGAGCATAAAAATTAGTGTTTGGAGCCACAACAAGGTTTAAAGACACAAGTCCCATTTCCAAAGTCGGTAGCGTCAAAACACAATTTTGATGTGCATCATGCTCTTAGAACCTCATTACGGAGCTTGTGCCGTGAATGCCCTGATTTTGGAACTTGAAAATCAATGTTTTGAGGCACAACAAGGTTTCAAGACCTAAGTCCCGATTCTCAAGCTGATAGCGTCAAAACACGATTTTGACAAACATGGTATTGTTAGAACGTCATTTTGGAGGTTGTGCCTCAAAAGCCTCATTTTTGGAGCATAAAAATTAGTGTTTGGAGGCGCAACAAGGTTTCGAGACACAAGTCCCAATTCGAGAGTTAGTAGCGTCAAAACACAATTTTGATGTACATCATGCTCTTACAACCTCATTTCGGAGCTTGTGCCTTGAAAGCCTTGATTTTGGAACATAAAAATCAATGTTTTGAGGCACAAGAAGGTTTCGAGAAGGAAGACAGTATTCCGGAGCCTGTAGCATCAAAATTTCATTTTGACGCACATCATTCTCTTAGAAGCTCATTTCGAAGCTTGTGCCTTGAAAGACCCAGTTTTTGAGCATCAAAATATATGTTTGGAGGCACAACAAGGTTTCAAGATGCAAGTCCTGATTCTGGAGCCGGTAGCATCAAAATTTGATTATGACGCACATGATGCTCTCAAAACCTTGTTTTGGAGCTTATGCCTCAAAATCTTCGGTTTCAAAGCATCAAAATTGGTGTTTGGACGCACAACAAAGCTTTCAAGACACAAGTCCCTAATCCGAAGCCTGTATTTTCAAAACGTGATTTTGATGCACAGTGTGCTCTTAAAACTTCATTTCGGAGTGTGTGGTTCGAAAGCTCCAGTTTCAAAACATCAAAATCAATGTTTAAAGGCACAACAAGGTTTCAAGACACAATTCCCGATTCTCAAGCTGATAGCGTCAAAACACAATTTTGACAAACATGGTGTTCTTAGAAACTCATTTCGGAGGTTGTGCCTCAAAAGCCTCATTTTTGGAGCATAAAAGAAAGCGTTTGGAGGCACAACAAGGTTTCTTCAAGACATGAGTCCCAATTTCACAGTCGGTAGCGTCAAAACACAGTTTTGATATACATCGTGCTCTTAGAACCTCATTTCAGAGCTTGTGCCTTCAATGCCCTGATTTTGGAACATGAAAATCAATTTATTGAGGCACAAAAAGGTTTCAAGAAGCAAGTCCCTACTCCAAATCCCGTCGCGTCAAAATTCCATTTTGACACACATGATTCTCTTGGAAGCTCATTTCGGAGTTTTTGCATCGAAAGACCTAGTTTTGGAGCATCAAAATCAATGTTTTGGGGCACAACAAGGTTTCAAAATGCAAGTCCCGATTCTAGAGTCAATAGAGTCAAAATCTGATTTTGGCGCACATCATGCTCTTAGAACCTCATTTCGAAGCTTGTGCCTCGAAAGACCTGGTTTCAGAGCATCAAAATCAGTGTTTTGAGGCAATACAAGCTTTCAAAATGCAAGCCCCAATTCAAGAGCCAGTAGCATCAAAATTCAATTTTGATGCACATTGTGCTCTTAGAAGCCTATTTTAGAAATTGTGCCTCAAAAGCCCTAGTTTTGGAGTATCAAAATCGATGTTTAGAGAGTCAACGAGGTTTCAAGATGCAAGCCCCGATTCTAGAGCCAGAAGCATCAAAATTCAATTTTGATGCACATTGTGCTCTTAGAACCTCGTTTTGGAGCGTGTGGATCGAAAGCTCCAATTTCAGAACATCAAAATCAATGTTTAAAGGCACAACAAGTTTTCAAGACACAAGTCCCGATTCTCAAGCTGATAGCGTCAAAACATGATTTTGACAAACATGGTGTTCTTAGAACCTTATTTCAGAGGTTGTGCCTCAAAATCCTCGTTTTTGGAGGATAAAAATTAGTGTTTGGAGGCATAACAAGGTTTCAAGACACAAGTCCTAATTCCAAAGTCGGTAGCATCAAAACGCAATTTTGATGTACATCTTGCTCATAGAAGCTCATTTCGGAGATTGTGCCTTCAAAGCCCTAATTTTTTAACATTAAAATCAATGTTTTGAGGCACAACAAGGTTTCAAGAAGCAAGTCCCTATTCCGGAGCCTGTAGCGTCAAAATTCTATTTTGACGCATTCTCTTAGAAGCTCATTTCGAAGCTTGTGCCTTGAAAGACCCAGCTTTGGAGCATCAAAATCAGGGTTTCAAGATACAAGTCCCATTTCTAAAGTCAATAGCATCAAAATCTGATTTTGGCACACATCGTGCTCTTAGAACCTCATTTCGAAGCTTGTGCCTCGAAAGCCCTGGTTTTGGAGCATCAAAATCAGTGTTTTGAGGCACAACAAGGTTTCAAGATGCAAGCCCCGATTCTAGAGCCAGAAGCATTGAAATTCAATTTTGATGCACATTGTGCTCTTAGAACCCTGTTTTAGAAATTGTGCCTCGAAAGTTCGAGTTTTGGATCACCAAAATCGATTTTTGGAGGCACAACAAGGTTTCTTGATGCAAGTCCTGATTCTGGAGCCGGTAGCATCAAAATTTGATTTTGAGGCACATCATCCTCTTGGAACCTTGTTTTGGATCTTATGCCCCAAAATCTTCGGTTTCCGAGCATCAAAATTGGTGTTTCACGTCACAAGTCGCGATTCTCAAGCTGATGGCACCAAAACACGATTTTGACAAACATGGTGTTCTTAGAACCTCACTTCGGAGGTTGTGCCTTAAAAGCCTCATTTTTGGAGCATAAAAATGAGTGTTTGGAGGCACAACAAGGTTTCGAGACACAAGTCCCAATTCCAGAGTCGGTAACATCAAAACGCAATTTTGATGTACATCGTGGTCTTAGAACCTCATTTTGGAGATTTTACCTTGAAAGCCCTATTTTTGGAACATCAAAATCAATGTTTTGAGGCACAACAAGGTTTCAAGAAGTCCCTATTCTGGAGCCTATAGCATCAAATTTTCATTTTGACACACATATCTTAGAAGCGTCAAAATTCCATTTTGAGGCACATCATTTCGGAGCTTGTGCCTCGAAAGACCCAGGTTTGGAGCATCAAAATCAATGTTTGGAGGCACAACAAGGTTTCAAGATGCAAGTATCGATTCTAGAGTCAATAGCATCAAAATATGATTTTGGCGCACATCGTGCTCTTAGAACATTATTTCAAAGCTTGTGGCTAGAAAGCCCCAGTTTAGGAAAATCAAAATCAATGTTTTGAGGCACAAGAAGGTTTCAAGATGCAAGCCCTAATTCTAGAGCAACTAGCATCAAAATTCAATTTTGATGAACATTGCGCTCTTAGAACCCTGTTTTAGAAATTATGCATCGAAATTGGTGTTTGGAGGCATAACAAGCTTTCAAGACGTAAGTCCCTATTCTGGAGCCTGTAGTGTCAAAACATGATTTTGATGCACATCGTAATGTTAGAACCTCGTTTCGGAGCGTGTGGCTTGAAAGCTCCAGTTTCAAAACATCAAAATTAATGTTTAAAGGCACAATAAGGTTTCAAGACACAATTCCCGATTCTCATGCTGATAGCATCAAAACACAATTTTGACGAACATCGTGTTCTTAGAACCTCATTTCGGAGGTTGTGCCTCAAAAGCCTCATTTTTGGAGCATAAAAATTAGTGTTTGGAGCCACAACAAGGTTTAAAGACACAAGTCCCATTTCCAAAGTCGGTAGCGT
This sequence comes from Cryptomeria japonica, assembly GCF_030272615.1. NCBI lineage: Eukaryota > Viridiplantae > Streptophyta > Pinopsida > Cupressales > Cupressaceae > Cryptomeria > Cryptomeria japonica. Next base: position 374,102,585 of record NC_081413.1, on the reverse strand, counting down.
CAAAACACAATTTTGATGTGCATCATGCTCTTAGAACCTCATTACGGAGCTTGTGCCGTGAATGCCCTGATTTTGGAACTTGAAAATCAATGTTTTGAGGCACAACAAGGTTTCAAGACCTAAGTCCCGATTCTCAAGCTGATAGCGTCAAAACACGATTTTGACAAACATGGTATTGTTAGAACGTCATTTTGGAGGTTGTGCCTCAAAAGCCTCATTTTTGGAGCATAAAAATTAGTGTTTGGAGGCGCAACAAGGTTTCGAGACACAAGTCCCAATTCGAGAGTTAGTAGCGTCAAAACACAATTTTGATGTACATCATGCTCTTACAACCTCATTTCGGAGCTTGTGCCTTGAAAGCCTTGATTTTGGAACATAAAAATCAATGTTTTGAGGCACAAGAAGGTTTCGAGAAGGAAGACAGTATTCCGGAGCCTGTAGCATCAAAATTTCATTTTGACGCACATCATTCTCTTAGAAGCTCATTTCGAAGCTTGTGCCTTGAAAGACCCAGTTTTTGAGCATCAAAATATATGTTTGGAGGCACAACAAGGTTTCAAGATGCAAGTCCTGATTCTGGAGCCGGTAGCATCAAAATTTGATTATGACGCACATGATGCTCTCAAAACCTTGTTTTGGAGCTTATGCCTCAAAATCTTCGGTTTCAAAGCATCAAAATTGGTGTTTGGACGCACAACAAAGCTTTCAAGACACAAGTCCCTAATCCGAAGCCTGTATTTTCAAAACGTGATTTTGATGCACAGTGTGCTCTTAAAACTTCATTTCGGAGTGTGTGGTTCGAAAGCTCCAGTTTCAAAACATCAAAATCAATGTTTAAAGGCACAACAAGGTTTCAAGACACAATTCCCGATTCTCAAGCTGATAGCGTCAAAACACAATTTTGACAAACATGGTGTTCTTAGAAACTCATTTCGGAGGTTGTGCCTCAAAAGCCTCATTTTTGGAGCATAAAAGAAAGCGTTTGGAGGCACAACAAGGTTTCTTCAAGACATGAGTCCCAATTTCACAGTCGGTAGCGTCAAAACACAGTTTTGATATACATCGTGCTCTTAGAACCTCATTTCAGAGCTTGTGCCTTCAATGCCCTGATTTTGGAACATGAAAATCAATTTATTGAGGCACAAAAAGGTTTCAAGAAGCAAGTCCCTACTCCAAATCCCGTCGCGTCAAAATTCCATTTTGACACACATGATTCTCTTGGAAGCTCATTTCGGAGTTTTTGCATCGAAAGACCTAGTTTTGGAGCATCAAAATCAATGTTTTGGGGCACAACAAGGTTTCAAAATGCAAGTCCCGATTCTAGAGTCAATAGAGTCAAAATCTGATTTTGGCGCACATCATGCTCTTAGAACCTCATTTCGAAGCTTGTGCCTCGAAAGACCTGGTTTCAGAGCATCAAAATCAGTGTTTTGAGGCAATACAAGCTTTCAAAATGCAAGCCCCAATTCAAGAGCCAGTAGCATCAAAATTCAATTTTGATGCACATTGTGCTCTTAGAAGCCTATTTTAGAAATTGTGCCTCAAAAGCCCTAGTTTTGGAGTATCAAAATCGATGTTTAGAGAGTCAACGAGGTTTCAAGATGCAAGCCCCGATTCTAGAGCCAGAAGCATCAAAATTCAATTTTGATGCACATTGTGCTCTTAGAACCTCGTTTTGGAGCGTGTGGATCGAAAGCTCCAATTTCAGAACATCAAAATCAATGTTTAAAGGCACAACAAGTTTTCAAGACACAAGTCCCGATTCTCAAGCTGATAGCGTCAAAACATGATTTTGACAAACATGGTGTTCTTAGAACCTTATTTCAGAGGTTGTGCCTCAAAATCCTCGTTTTTGGAGGATAAAAATTAGTGTTTGGAGGCATAACAAGGTTTCAAGACACAAGTCCTAATTCCAAAGTCGGTAGCATCAAAACGCAATTTTGATGTACATCTTGCTCATAGAAGCTCATTTCGGAGATTGTGCCTTCAAAGCCCTAATTTTTTAACATTAAAATCAATGTTTTGAGGCACAACAAGGTTTCAAGAAGCAAGTCCCTATTCCGGAGCCTGTAGCGTCAAAATTCTATTTTGACGCATTCTCTTAGAAGCTCATTTCGAAGCTTGTGCCTTGAAAGACCCAGCTTTGGAGCATCAAAATCAGGGTTTCAAGATACAAGTCCCATTTCTAAAGTCAATAGCATCAAAATCTGATTTTGGCACACATCGTGCTCTTAGAACCTCATTTCGAAGCTTGTGCCTCGAAAGCCCTGGTTTTGGAGCATCAAAATCAGTGTTTTGAGGCACAACAAGGTTTCAAGATGCAAGCCCCGATTCTAGAGCCAGAAGCATTGAAATTCAATTTTGATGCACATTGTGCTCTTAGAACCCTGTTTTAGAAATTGTGCCTCGAAAGTTCGAGTTTTGGATCACCAAAATCGATTTTTGGAGGCACAACAAGGTTTCTTGATGCAAGTCCTGATTCTGGAGCCGGTAGCATCAAAATTTGATTTTGAGGCACATCATCCTCTTGGAACCTTGTTTTGGATCTTATGCCCCAAAATCTTCGGTTTCCGAGCATCAAAATTGGTGTTTCACGTCACAAGTCGCGATTCTCAAGCTGATGGCACCAAAACACGATTTTGACAAACATGGTGTTCTTAGAACCTCACTTCGGAGGTTGTGCCTTAAAAGCCTCATTTTTGGAGCATAAAAATGAGTGTTTGGAGGCACAACAAGGTTTCGAGACACAAGTCCCAATTCCAGAGTCGGTAACATCAAAACGCAATTTTGATGTACATCGTGGTCTTAGAACCTCATTTTGGAGATTTTACCTTGAAAGCCCTATTTTTGGAACATCAAAATCAATGTTTTGAGGCACAACAAGGTTTCAAGAAGTCCCTATTCTGGAGCCTATAGCATCAAATTTTCATTTTGACACACATATCTTAGAAGCGTCAAAATTCCATTTTGAGGCACATCATTTCGGAGCTTGTGCCTCGAAAGACCCAGGTTTGGAGCATCAAAATCAATGTTTGGAGGCACAACAAGGTTTCAAGATGCAAGTATCGATTCTAGAGTCAATAGCATCAAAATATGATTTTGGCGCACATCGTGCTCTTAGAACATTATTTCAAAGCTTGTGGCTAGAAAGCCCCAGTTTAGGAAAATCAAAATCAATGTTTTGAGGCACAAGAAGGTTTCAAGATGCAAGCCCTAATTCTAGAGCAACTAGCATCAAAATTCAATTTTGATGAACATTGCGCTCTTAGAACCCTGTTTTAGAAATTATGCATCGAAATTGGTGTTTGGAGGCATAACAAGCTTTCAAGACGTAAGTCCCTATTCTGGAGCCTGTAGTGTCAAAACATGATTTTGATGCACATCGTAATGTTAGAACCTCGTTTCGGAGCGTGTGGCTTGAAAGCTCCAGTTTCAAAACATCAAAATTAATGTTTAAAGGCACAATAAGGTTTCAAGACACAATTCCCGATTCTCATGCTGATAGCATCAAAACACAATTTTGACGAACATCGTGTTCTTAGAACCTCATTTCGGAGGTTGTGCCTCAAAAGCCTCATTTTTGGAGCATAAAAATTAGTGTTTGGAGCCACAACAAGGTTTAAAGACACAAGTCCCATTTCCAAAGTCGGTAGCGTCAAAACACAATTTTGATGTGCATCATGCTCTTAGAACCTCATTTCAGAGCTTGTGCCTTCAATGCCCTGATTTTGGAACATGAAAATCAATTTATTGAGGCACAAAAAGGTTTCAAGAAGCAAGTCCCTACTCCAAATCCCGTCGCGTCAAAATTCCATTTTGACACACATGATTCTCTTGGAAGCTCATTTCGGAGTTTTTGCATCGAAAGACCTAGTTTTGGAGCATCAAAATCAATGTTTTGGGGTCTTAGAACCTCATTTCGAAGCTTGTGCCTCGAAAGACTTGGTTTCAGAGCATCAAAATCAGTGTTTTGAGGCAATACAAGCTTTCAAAATGCAAGCCCCAATTCAAGAGCTAGTGGCATCAAAATTCAATTTTGATGCACATTGTGCTCTTAGAAGCCTACTTTAGAAATTGTGCCTCAAAAGCCCTAGTTTTGGAGTATCAAAATCAATGTTTAGAGAGTCAACAAGGTTTCAAGATGCAAGCCCCGATTCTAGAGCCAGAAGCATCAAAATTCAATTTTGATGCACATTGTGCTCTTAGAACCTATTTTAGAACCTCGTTTTGGATCGTGTGGATCGAAAGCTCCAATTTCAGAACATCAAAATCAATGTTTAAAGGCACAACAAGTTTTCAAGACACAAGTCCCGATTCTCAAGCTGATAGCGTCAAAACATGATTTTGACAAACATGGTGTTCTTAGAACCTTATTTCAGAGGTTGTGCCTCAAAATCCTCGTTTTTGGAGGATAAAAATTAGTGTTTGGAGGCACAACAAGGTTTCAAGACACAAGTCCTAATTCTAGAGTCGGTAGCATCAAAACGCAATTTTGATGTACATCTTGCTCATAGAAGCTCATTTCGGAGATTGTGCCTTCAAAGCCCTAATTTTTTAACGTTAAAATGAATGTTTTGAGGCACAACAAGGTTTCAAGAAGCAAGTCCCTATTCCGGAGCCTGTAGCGTCAAAATTCTATTTTGACGCATTCTCTTAGAAGCTCATTTCGAAGCTTGTGCCTTGAAAGACCCAGCTTTGGAGCATCAAAATCAGGGTTTCAAGATACAAGTCCCATTTCTAAAGTCAATGGCATCAAAATCTGATTTTGGCACACATCGTGCTCTTAGAATCTCATTTCGAAGCTTGTGCCTCGAAAGCCCTGGTTTTGGAGCATCAAAATCAGTGTTTTGAGGCACAACAAGGTTTCAAGATGCAAGCCCCGATTCTAGAGCCAGAAGCATTGAAATTCAATTTTGATGCACATTGTGCTCTTAGAACCCTGTTTTAGAAATTGTGCCTCAAAAGCTCCAGTTTTGGATCATCAAAATCATTGTTTTGAGGCACAACAAGGTTTCAAGAAAAAAGTCCCTATTCCAGAGCTTGTAGCGTCAAAATGAGTTTTGATGCACATAATTCTCTTAAAAGCTCATTTCAGAGCTTGTGCTTCGAAAGACCTAGTTTTGGAGAATCAAAATCAATGTTTGGAAGCACAACAAGGTTTCAAGATGCAAGTACCGATTCTAGAGTCAATAGCATCAAAATCTGATTTTGGCGCACATTGTGCTCTTACAAACTCATTTTGCTTGTAAAGCCTTGGTTTCAGAGCATCAAAATCAGTGTTTCGAGGCACAACAAGGCATCAAAAGCTCCAGTTTTGGATCATCAAAATTGATTTTTGGAGTCACAACAAGGTTTCTTGATGCATGTCCTGATTCTTAAGCCGGTAGCATCAAAATTTTATTTTGAGGCACATTGTCCTCTTGGAACCTTGTTTTGGATCTTATACATCAAAATATTTGGTTTCGAAGAATCAAAATCGGTGTTTGGAGGGACAACAAGCTTTCAAGACGCAAGTCCCTATTCCGGAGCCCATAGTGTCAAAATATGATTTTGATGCACATTGTACTCTTAGAACCTCATTTCGGAGCGTGTGGCTCGAAAGCTCCAATTTAAAAATATCAAAATCAATGTTTAAAGGAACAACAACGTTTGACGACACAAGTCCCGATTCTGAAGCTGATGGTGTCAAAACATGATTTTCACAAACATGGTGTTCTTAGAACCTCATTTCGGAGGTTGTGCCTCAAAAGCCTCATTTTTGGAGCATAAAAATTAGTGTTCGGAGGCACAACAAGGTTTCAAGACACAATTCCAAATTTCAGAGTCAGGAATATCAAAATACAATTTTGATGTACATCGTGCTCTTAGAACCTCATTTTGGAGCTTGTTCCTTGAAAGCCCTGATTTTGGAACATCACAATCAATGTTTTGAGGCACAACAAGGTTTCAAGAAGCAAGTGCCTATTCCGGAGCCTGTAGCGTCAAAATTCCATTTTGACACACATCATTCTCTTAGAAGCTTATTTCGGAGCTTGTGCCTCAAAAGACCCAGTTTTGGAGCATCAAAATCAATATTTGGAGGCACAACAAGGTTTGAAAATGCAAGTCCCGATTCTACAGTCAATAGTGTCAAAATCTTATTTTGGTGCACATCGTGCTCTTAGAACCTCATTTCAAAGCTTGTGCCTCGAAAGGGCCTGTTTCAGATCGTCAAAATCAGTGTTTTGAGGGACAACAAGGTTTCAAGATGAAAGCCCCCATACTAGAGCGAGTAGCATCAAAATACAATTTTGAGAAACATGGTGTTCTTAGAACCTCATTTCGGAGGTTTCGCCTCAAAATCCTCATTTATGGAGTATAAAAATTAGTGTTTAGAGGCACAACAAGGTTCCAAGACACAAGTCGCAATTCCAGAGGCTGTAGCGTCAAAACACAATTTTGATGTACATCGTGCTTTTAGAACCTGATTTCAGAGCTTGGGCCTTGAAAGCCCTGATTTTGGATCATCAAAATCAATGTTTTGAGGCACAACAATGTATCAAGAAGCAAGTCCCTATTCTGGAGATTGTAGCGTCAAAATTCCATTTTGACGCACATCATTCTTTTAGAAGCTCATTTCGGAGCTTCGAAAGACCCAGTTTTGGAGCATCAAAATCTATGTTTGGAGGCACAACAAGGTTTGAAGATGCAAGTCCTGATTCTAGAGTCAATAGCGTTAAAATTTGATTTTGGTGCACATCCTGCTCTTAGAACCTAATTTTGAAGCTTGTGTCTCCAAATCCCCAGTTTCGGAGCATCAAAATTTGTGTTTTGAGGCATAACAAGGTTTCAAGACGCAAGCCCCGATTCTTGAAACAGTAGCATCAAAATTCAATTTTGATACACATTGTGCTCTTAGAACCCTGTTTTAGAAATTGTGCCTCAAAGCCCCATTTTTGGAGCATCAAAATCGATGTTTGGAGGCACAACAAGGTTTCAAGAAGCAAGTCCTGATTCTGGAGCCGATAGCATCAAAATCTGATTTTGATGCACATCGTGCTCTTAGAACCTTGTTTTGGAGCTTATGCCTCAAAATCTTCTGTTTCGAAACATCAAAATTGGTGTTTGTTGGCACAACAAGCTTTCAAGACACATGTCCCTACTCCAGAGCTTGTAGTGTCAAAACGTGATTTTTATGCACATCGTGCTCTTAAAATCTCATTTCAGAGCGTGTGGCTCGAAAGCTCTAGTTTCAAAACATCAAAATCAATGTTTAAAGGCACAACAAGGTTTCAAGACACAAATCCCGATTCTCAAGCAGATAGCATCAAAACACGATTTTGACAAACACAGTGTTGTTAGAACCTCATTTTGGAGGTTGTGCCTCAAAAGCCCCATTTTGTTAGCATAAAAATTAGTGTTTGGAGACACAAAAAGGTTTCCAGAAACAAGTCCCAATTCCAGAGTTGGTAGCATCAAAATGCAATTTTGATGTACATCGTGCTCTTAGAACCTCATTTCGGAGCTTGTGCCTTGAAAGCCCTAATTTAGGAACATCAAAATCAATATTCTGAGGCACAACAAGGTTTCAAGAAGCAAGTCCCAATTCAAAAAATCAAAAGCAATGTTTAAAGCCTTGAGAGTGTGGCTTGAAAGCTCCAGTTTCAAAACATTAAAATTAATGTTTAAAGGCACAACAAGGTTTCGAGACACAAGTCCTGATTCTCAAGTTGATAGCGTCAAAACACAATTTTGACAAACATGGTGTTCTTAGAACCTCATTTCGGAGGTTGCACCTCAAAAGCCTTTTTTTTGGAGCATAAAAATTAGTGTTTGGAGGCAAAAACAAGGTTTCAAGACACAAGTCCCAATTCCAAAGTCAGTAGCGTCAAAACACAATTTTGATATACATCGTGCTCTTAGAACCTAATTTCGAAGCTTGTGCCTTGAAAGCTCTAATTTTAGAACATCAAAATCAATGTTTTGAGGCACAACAAGGTTTCCAGAAGCAAGACTGTATTCCGGAGCCTGTAGCATCAAAATTCCATTTTGACGCACATTTCGGAGCTTGTGCCTCGAAAGACCTAGTCTTGTAGCATCAAAATCAATGTTTGGAGGTACAACAAGGTTTGAAGATGCAACCCCCGATTCTAGAGCCAGTAGCATCAAAATTCAATTTTGATGCACATTGTGCTCTTAGAACCCTGTTTTAGAAATTCTGTCTCAAAAGCCTTGGTGTTGGAGCATCAAAATTGATTCTGGATGCAAGTCCTGATTCTAGAGCTTGTAGCAACAAAATTTGATTTTGACAAACATATTAGTCTTAGAACCTTGTTTTGGAGCTTATACCTCAAAAACTTTTGTTTCAAAGCATCAAAATTGGTGTTTGGAGGCACAACAAGCTTTCAAGATGCAAGTCCCTATTCCGGAGCCTATAGTGTCAAAACGTTATTTTGATGCACATCGTGCTCTTAGAACCTCGTTTCAGAGCATGTTGCTCGAAAGCTCCAGTTTCAAAACATCAAACTTAATGTTTAAAGGCACAAGAAGTTTTCAAGACACAAGTCTTGATTCTAAAGCTGATAGCGTCAAAACACGATTTTGACAAACATGGTAATCTTAGAACCTCATTTCGGAGGTTGTGGCTCAAAAGTCTCATTTTGGGAGCATAAAAATTAGTGTTTTGAGGCAAAACAAGGTTTCAAGATGCAAGTCTTGATTCTCGAGCCGGTAGAGTCAAAATTTTATTTTGACGCACATCATGCTGTTAGAACCTTGTTTTGGAGCTTATCACTCAAACTCTTTGGTTTCAAAGCATCGAAATTCGTGTTTGGAGGCACAAGAAGCTTTCAATATGCAAGTCCCTATTTCGGACCCTGTAGTGTCAAAACGTGATTTTGATGCACATCGTGCTCTTAGAACCTCGTTTTGGAGCGTGTGGCTTGAAAGCTCCAGTTTCAAAACATCAAAATCAATGTTTAGACGCACAACAAGGTTTCAAGACACAAGTCCCAATTTTCAAGCTCATAGCGTCAAAACACGAATTTGACAAACATGGTGTTCTTAGAACCTCATTTCGGAGGTTGTGGCTCAAAAGTCTCATTTTTGGAGCATAAAAATTAGTGTTTTGAGGCAACACAAGGTTCCAAGACAAAAGTCCCAATTCCAAAGTCGGTAGCTTCAAAACGCAATTTTGATGTACATCGTGCTCTTAGAACCTCATTTCAGAGATTGTGCCTTGAAAGCCCTAATTTTGGAACATCAAAATCAATGTTTTGAGGCGCAACAAGGTTTCAAGAAGCAAGTCTCTATTCGACAGCCTGTAGCGTCAAAATTCCATCTTAACGCACATCATTCTATTAGAAGCTCATTTCAGAGCTTGTGCCTCGAAAGACCCAGTTTTGGAGCATCAAAATCAATGTTTTGAGGCACAACAAGGTTTCAAGATGCAAGTCCCAATTCTAGAGTCAATAGCGTCAAAATCTGATTTTGGCACACATCGTGCTCTTAGAACCTCATTTTGAAGCTTCTACCTTGAAAGCCTAGGTTTCGGAGCATCAAAAGCAGTGTTTTGAGGGAAAACAAGGTTTTAAGATGCAAGCCCCGATTCTAGAGCCAGTAGCATCAAAATTCAATTTTGATGCACATTGTGCTCTTAAAACCTTGTTGTGGAGCTTATCTCTAAAAATCTATGATTTTGAAGCATCCAAATTGGTGTTTGGAAGAACAACAAGCTTTCAAGACGCAAGTCCCTATTCTGGAGCCTCTAGTGTCAAAACATGATTTTGATGCACATCGTGGTCTTAGATCTTCGTTTCGGGGCGTGGGGCTCAAAAGCTCTAGTTTTAGAACATCAAAATCAATTTTTAAAGGCACAACAATGTTTCAAGACACAACTCCCGATTCTCAAGCTGATAGCATCAAAACACGATTTTGAAAAAACATGGTGTTCTTAGAACCTCATTTCAGAGGTTGTGCCTCAAAAGCCATATTTTTGGAGCATAAAAATTAGTGTTTGGAGGCAAAACAAGGTTTCAAGACAAAAGTCCCAATTCCAGAGTCGGTAGCGTCAAAACGCACTTTTGATGTACATCATGCTCTTAGAACCTCATTTCGGAGTTTGTGCCTTGAAAGACCTGATTTTGGAACATCAAAATCCATGTTTTGAGGTGCAACAAGGTTTCAAGAAGCACGTCCCTATTCGAGAGCCTGTAGCATCAAAATTCCATCTTGACGCACATCATTCTATTAGAAGCTCATTTCGGAGCTTGTGCCTCGAAAGACCCAGTTTTGGAGTATCAAAATTAATGTTTTGAGGCACAACAAGGTTTCAAGATGCAAGTCCCAATTCTAGAGTCAATAGCATCAAAATCTGATTTTGGCGCACATCGTGCTCTTAGAATCTCATTTTGAAGCTTGTACCTCGAAAGCCCCGGTCTCTGAGCATCAAAATCAGTGTTTTGAGGCACAACATGGTTTCAAAATTTAATTTTGATGCACATTGTGCTTGTAGAACCTTGTTATAGAAATTGTGTCTCGAAAGCTCCAGTTTTGGATCACCAAAATCAATTTTTGGAGGCACAAAAATGTTTCTTGATGCAAGTCCTGATTTTGGAGATGGTAGCATCAAAATTTAATTTTGAGGCACATCGTCCTCTTGGAACCTTGTTTTGGAGCTTATGCTTCAAAATCTTCGGTTTCAAAGCATCAAAATTGGTGTTTGCAGGCACAACAAGCTTTCAAGACGCAAGTCCCTATTCCGGAGCCCATAGTGTCAAAACGTGATTTTGATGCACATCGTGCTCTTAGAACATCATTTCGGAACATGTGGCTCAAAAGCTCCAGTTTCAAAACATCAAATTCAATGTTTAAAGGAACAACAAGGTTTCACGTTACAAGTCCCGATTCTCAAGCTGATGGCGTCAAAACACGATTTTGACAAACATGGTGTTCTTAGAACCTCATTTCGGAGTTTGTGCCTTAAAAGCCTCATTTTTGGAGCATAAACATTAGTGTTTGGAGGCACAACAAGGTTTCAAGACACAAGTCCCAATTCCAGAGTCGATAACGTCAAAACGCAATTCTGATGTACATCGTGCTCTTAGAACCTCATTTTGGAGCTTGTGTCTTGAAAGCCCTAATTTTGGAACATCAAAATCAATGTTTTGAGGCACAACAAGGTTTTAAGACGCAAGTCCCTATTCCGGAGCCTGTAGCATCAAAATTTCATTTTGACGCACATCATTCTCTTAGAAGCTCATTTCGGAGCTTGTGCCTCAAAAGACCCAGTTTTCTAGCATCAAAATCAATGTTTGGAGGCACAACAAGTTTGACGCTCCTAGCTCTAGAATCAGGATTTGCATCTTGAAACCTTGTTGTGCCTCCAAACATTGATTTTGATGTTCCAAAATTAGGGCTTTCAAGGCACAAGCTCTGAAATGAGGTTCTAAGAGCACGATGTACTTCAAAATTGTGTTTTGATGCTACTGACTCTGGAATTGGGAGTTGTGTCTTGAAACCTTGTTGTGCCTCCAAATACTAATTTCTATGCTCTAGAATCGGGCCTTGCATCTTGAAACCTTGTTGTGCCTCAAAAAACTGATTTTGATGCTCCAAAACTTGGTCTTGCAAGGCACAAGCTCCGAAATGAGCTTCTAAAAGAATGATGTGCGTCAAAATGGAATTTTGACACTACAGGCTCTGTAATAGGGACTTGCTTTTTGAAACCTTGTTGTCCCTCAAAACATTGATTTTGATGTTCCAAAGTCCAGGCTTTCAAGGCACAAGCTCCAAAATGAGGTTCTAAGAGCACAGATACATAAAAATTGCGTTTTGATGTTACGGACTCTGGAATTGGGACTTGTGTCTTGAAACCTTGTTGTGCCTCCAAACACTAATTTTTATGCTCCAAAAACAAGGCTTTCAAGGCCCAACCTACGAAATGAGGTTCTAAGAACACCATGTTTGTCAAAATCGTGTTTTGACACCATCAGCATGAGAATCAACACTTGTGTCGTGAACCCTTGTTGTTCCTTTAAACATTGAATTCGATGTTTTGAAACTAGAGCTTTCGAGCCACACGCTCCGAAACAAGGTTCTAAGAGCACGATATGCATCAAAATCACATTTTCACACTACGGGCTCCGCAATAGGAACTTGCTTCTTGAAAGCTTGTTGTGCCTCCAAAAACCAATTTTGATGCTTCAAAACTGAAGATTTTGAAGCATAAGCTCCCAAACAAGGTTCTAAGAGCACGATGTGCGTCAAAATCAAATTTTGATGCTACCGGCTCTAGAATCAGGCCTTGCATCTTGGAACCTTGTTGTGCCTCCAAATATCAATTTTGATGATCCAAAACTTGAGCTTTTGAGACACAATTTCTAAAATAGGGTTCTAAGAGCACAATGTGCATCAAAATTGAATTTTGATGCTACTGGCTCTAGAATCGGGGCTTCAGTTTGAAGCCTTGTTGTGCCTCAAAATACTGATTTTCATGCTCTGAAATAGGGGCTTTTGGGGCACAAGCTTCGAAATGAGGTTCTAAGAGCATGATGTGCACCAAAATCAGATTTTGACGCTATTGACTTTAGAATCGGGACTTGCATCTTGAAACCTTGTTGTGCCTCCAAACATTGATTTTGATGCTGCAAAACAGGGTCTTTCGAGGTACAAGCTCCGAAATGAGCTTCTAAAAGAATGTTGTGCATCAAAATGGAATTTTGACGCTACAGGCTCTGCAATAGGGACTTGCATCTTGAAACCTTGTTGTACCTCAAAACATTGATTTGTTGTTCCAAAATCAGGGCTTTCAAGGCACAAGCTCCGAAATGAGGTTCTAAGAGCATGGTGTCAAAATTGGGACTTGTGTCTTGAAACCTTGTTGTGCCTCCAAATACTAATTTTTATGCTCAAAAAATGACGCTTTCGAGGCACAACCTCCGAAATGAGGTTCTAAGAACACTATGTTTGTCAAAATCGTGTTTTGACACTATCAGCTTGAGAATCGGGACTTGTGTCTTAAAACCTTGTTGTGCCTTTAAACATTGATTTTGATGTTTTGAAACTGGAGCTTTCGAGCCACATGCTCCGAAACAAGGTTCTAAGAGCACGATGTGCATCAAAACCACATTTTGACACTACGGGCTCCAGAATAGGGACTTTCTTCTTGAAAGCTCGTTGTGCCTCCAAACACCAATTTTGATGTTTTGAAACCGAAGATTTTGAGGCTTAAGCTCCGAAACAAGGTTCTAAGAGCACGATGTGCGTCAAAATCAAAATTTGACGCTATCGGCTCCAGAATCAGGACTTGCATCTTGAAACGTTGTTGTGCCTCTAAAACTGGGGCTTTTGAAGCACAATTTGTAAAACAGGGTTCTAAGAGCACAATGTGCATCAAAATTGAATTTTGATGCTACTGGCTCTAGAATAGGGACTCAATTCTTGAAACCTTGTTGTGCCTCAAAATATTGATTTTGATGTTCCAAAATAAGGGCTTTTAAGGCACAAGCTTGAAAACGAACTTCTAAGAGCATGATGTACACCAAAATTGTGTTTTGACTTTACCGACTCCGGAATTGAGGCTTTTGATGCACAATCTCTGAAATGAGGTTCTAAGACCACCATGTTTGTCAAAATTCTAAGAGTGCGATGTGCATCAAAATCACATTTTTACACTACAGGCTCCGGAATAGGGACTTGTGTTTTGATAGCTTGTTGTGCCTCCCAACACCAATTTTGATACTTGGAAATTGAAGATTTTGAAGCATAAGCTCCAAAATAAAGTTCTCAGAGCACGATGTGCGTCAAAATACAAGTTTGACACTACTGGCTCCAGAATCAAGACTTGCTTCTTGAAACCCTGTTGTGCCTCCAAACATCAATTTTGATGATCCAAAACTAGAGCTTTTGAGGCATAATTTCTAAAACTTGGTTCTAAGAGCACAATGTGCATCAAAATTGAATTTTGATGCTACTGGCTCTAAAATCAGGGCTTGCATCTTGATACTTTGTTGTGCCTCAAAACACTGATTTTGATGCTCCGAAACCAGGGCGTTCGAGGCACAACCTTTGAAATGAAGTTCTAAGATCACGATGTGCGCCAAAATAAGATTTTGATGCTATTGACTCTAGAATCGGGACTTGCATCTTGAAACATTATTGAGCCTCCAAACCTTATTGTGACTCTAGAATAGGGACTTGCTTCTTGAAACCTTATTGTGCCTCGAAACATTGATTTTGATGTTCTAAAATCAAGGCCTTCAAGGCACAAGCTCTGAAATGAGGTTTTAAGAGCATGATGTACATCAAAATTGTGTTTTGACATTACCGACTCTGGAATTGGGACTTGTGTCTTGAAACCTTGTTGTGCCTCCAAACACTAATTTTTATACTCCAAAAATGAGGCTTTTGAGGGACAACCTCTGTAATGAGGTTCTAAGAACACCATGTTTGTCAAAATCCTGTTTTGAGGCTATTAGCACGATGTACGTCAAAATTGCGTTTTGACGCTACCGACTCTAGAATTGGGACTCGTGTCTTGAAACCTTGTTGTGCCTCCAAACACTAATTTTTGTGCCTAAAAAAAGAGGCTTTTTAGGCACGATCTCTAAAATGAGGTTCTAAGAACACCATGTTTGTCAAAATTGTGTTTTGACGCTATCAGCTTGAGAATTGCGACTTGTGTCTTGAAACCTTGTTGTGCCTTTAAACATTGATTTTGATGTTTTGAAACTGGATCTTTAGAGCACACACTCTGAAATGAGGTTCTAAGAGTACGATGTGCATCAAAATCATGTTTTGACACTACAGGCTTTGGAATAGGGACTTGCGTCTTGAAAGCTTGTTGTGCCTCCAAACACCAATTTCGATGCTTCGAAAATGAAGATTTTGAGCCATAAGCTCCAAAAGAAAGGTTCTAAGAGCACGATGTGCATGAAAATCAAATTTTGATGCTACCAGCTCAAGAATAAGGACTTGCATTTTGAAACCTTGTTGTGCCTCCAAACATTGATTTTGATGCTCCAAAATAGGGGCTTTTGAGGCACAATGTCTAAAACAGGGTTCTAAGAGCACAATGTGCATGAAAATTCAATTTTCATGCTATTGACTCTAGAATCAGGGCTTGCACTTGAAAACTTGTTGTGCCTCAAAATACTAATTTTGATGATCCGAAACTGGTGCTTTCAAGCCACAAGCTTCAAAATGAGGTTCTAAGAGCACGATGTGTAACAAAATCAGATTTTGACGCTATTGACTCTAGAATCGGGACTTGGATCTTGAAACCTTGTTGTGCCTCAAAACATTGATTTTGATAATCCAAAACTAGATCTTTCGAGGTACAAGCTCCGAAATGAGCTTCTAAGAGAATGATGTGTGTCAAAATGGAATTTTTACGGTATAGGCTCTAGAATAGGGACTTGCTTCTTGAAACCTGATTGTGCCTCCAATCATTCTTTTTCATGTTTCAAAATCAGGACTTTCAAGACACAAGCTCCAAAATGAGGTTCTAAAAGCATGATGTACATGAAAATTGCGTTTTGATGCTACTAACTCTGGAATTGGGACTCATGCCTTGAAACTTTGTTGTGCCTCCAAACACTAATTTTTAAGCTCCAAAAATGAGTCTTTTGAGGCACAACCTCCGAAATGAGGTTCTAAGAACACCATGTTTGTCAAAACCATGTTTTGATGCTATCAGCTTAAGAATCAAGACTTGTGTCTTGAACACTTATTGTGCCTTTACACATTGATTTTGATGTTTTGAAACCAGAGCTTTTGAGCATTACGCTCCGAAATGAGGTTCTAACAGCACAACGTGCATCAAAATCACGTTTTGACACGATAGCCTCCAGAATACGGACTTGCGTCTTGAAAGCTTGTTGTTCCTCCAAACACCAATTTTGATGCTTCGAAACAAAATATTTTGAGAGATAAGCTCCAAAACAACGTTCTAAGAGCACGATGTGCGTCAAAATCAAATTCTGACACTACCGGCTCCAGAATTAGGACTTGCATTTTGAAACCTTGTTGTGCCTCCAAACATCGATTGTGATGCTCCAAAACTGGGACTTTTGAGGTACAATTTCTAAAACAGAGTTCTAAGAGCACAATGTGCATCAAAATTGAATTTTGATGCTACTGGCTCTAGAATCGAGGCTTGCATCTTGAAACCTTGTTGTGCCTCAAAACACTGATTTTGATGCTCCCAAACTGAGGCTTTCGGGGCACAAGCTTCGAAATGAGGTTCTAAGAGCACGACGTGCACCAAAATCAGCCTTTTGTGCCTGCAAACACCAATTTTGATGCTTCGAAACCGAAGATTTTGAGGCATAAGCTCCGAAACAAGGTTCTAAGAGCACGATGTGCATCGAAATCAAATTTTGACGCTACCGGCTCTAGAATCAGGATTTACATCTTGAAACCTTGTCGTGCCTTGAAACATCGATTTTGATGCTCCAAAACTGGGCCTTTTGAGGCACAATTTTCTAAAATAGGGTTCTAAGAGCACAATGTGCAATTTTAATGCTCTAAAATTGGGGATTTTGAGGCACAAGTTCTAATACAAGGTTGTAAGAGGACAATGTGCATCAAAATTGAAATTTGATGCTACTGGCTCAAGAATCGGGGCTTGCATCTTGACACATTGTTGTGCCTCAATAAACTGATTTTGATGCTCTGAAACTAGGGCTTTCAAAGCTGAGGCTTCAGAATTGGGACTTGTGTCTTGAAACCTTATTGTCCCTCCAAACACTAATTTTTATGCTCCAAAAATGAGGCTTTTGAGGCACAATCTTCGAAATAGGGTTCTAAGAACATCATGTTTGTCAAAATCGTGTTTTGACGCTATCAACTTGAGAATCGAGACTTGTGTCTTGAACCCTTGTTGTGCCTTGAAACATTAATTTTGATGTTTTAAAACTAGAGCTTTCGAGCCACATGCTCCGAAATGAGGTTCTAAGAGCACGATGTGCTTCAAAATCACATTTCGACACTAAAGGCTCTAGAAAAGGGACTTGTGTCTTGAAAGCTTGTTGTGCCTCCAAACACCAATTTTGATGATTCGAAACCAATTGTGTTTTCACGGTACCGACTCTGGAATTGGGACTTGTGTCTCAAAACCTTGTTGTGCCTCCTAACACTACTTTTTATGCTCCAAAAACGAGAGTTTGGAGGCACAACCTCCAAAATGAGGTTCTAAGAACACCATGTTTGTCAAAATCTGTTTTGGCGCTATCAAATTGAGAATCAGGACTTGTGTCTTGAAACCTTGTTGTGCCTTTAAACATTGATTATGATGTTTTGAAACTAGAGCTTTCAAGCCACACGCTCCGAAATGAGGTTCTAAGAGCACGATGTGCATCAAAATCACATTTTGACACTATAGGCTCAGGAATATGGACTTGCATCTTGAAAGCGTGTTGTGCCTACAAACATGAATTTTGATGATTCGAAACCGAAGATTTTGAGGCATAAGCTCCAAAACAAGGTTCTAAGAGCACGATGGGCATCAAAATCAAATTTTGACTCTACGGGCTCCAGAATCAGGACTTACATCTTGAAACCTAGTTGTACCTCCAAACATCAATTTTAATGCTCCAAACCTGGGGCTGTTGAGGCACAATTTCTAAAATAGGGTTATAAGAGCACAATGTGCATCAAAATTGAATTTTGATGCTACTGGCTCTAGAATCGGGGCTTGCATCAAAATTGCATTTTGAAGCTGCCAACTCTAGAATTGGGACTTGTGTCTTGAAACCTTGTTGTGCCTCCAAACATTAATTTTTATGCTCCAAAAATGAGGCTTTTGAGGCACAACCTCCGAAATGAGGTTCTAAGAACACCAGGTTTGTCCATATCATGTTTTGATGCCATCGACTTGAGAAGAGGGACTTTTGTCGTGAAACCTTGTTGCGCCTTTAAATATTGATCTTGATGTTTTGAAATTGGAGCTTTCGAGACACTCGCTCCGAAACGAGGTTCTAAGAGCACGATGTGCATCAAAATCACATCTTGACACTACATGCTCAAATTAGTGTTTTGACCAATTTTGATGCTTCAAAACCGAAGATTTTGAAGCATAAGCTCCAAAACGAGGTTCTAAGAGCACGATGTACATCAAAAATGTGTTTTGACACTACCGACTCTGGAATTAGGACTTGTGTCTTGAAACTTTGTTGTGGCTCCAAACACTAATTTTTATGCTCTAGAAATGAGGCTTTTGAGGCACAACCTCTGAAATGAGGTTCTAAGAACACCATGTTTGTAAAAATCATGTTTTGACCCTATCAGCTTGAGAATTGGGACTTGTGTCTCGAAACCTTGTTGTGCCTTTAAACATTGATTTTCATGTTTTGAAACTGGAGCTTTCAACCGACCACTCCTAAATGAGGTTCTAAGAGCACGATGTGCATCAAAATCAAGTTTTGACACTATAAGCTCCGGGATAGGGACTTGCATTTTGAAAGCTTGTTGTGCCTACAAACACGAATTTTGATGCTTCGAAACCGAAGATTCTGAGGCATAAGCTCCAAAACAAGGTTCTAAGAGCATGATGTGCGTCAAAATCAAATTTTGACTCTACCGGCTCAACAATCAGGACTTGTATCTTGAATACCTTGTTGTTCCTCCGAACATCGATTTTGATGCTCCAAAACTGGGGCTTTTTAGGCACAATTTCTAAAACAGGGTTCTAAGAGCACAATGTGCATCAAAATTGAATTTTAATGATACTGGCTCTAGAATTCGGGCTTGCATCTTGAAACCTTTTTATGCCTCAAAACACTGATTTTGATGCTCTGAAACCAGGGCTTTCGAGGCACAAGCTTCGAAATGAGGTTCTAAGAGAATGCTAAAATTAGATTTTGACGATATTGACTCTAGAATTGGGACTTGCATCTTGAAACCTTGTTGTGCCTCCAAACACTGATTTTGATGCTCCAAAACTGGGGCTTTTGAGGCACAATTTCTAAAACAGGGTTCTAAGAGCACAATGTGCCTCAAAATTGAATTTTGATGCTACTGGCTCTAGAATAGGGGCTTACATCTTGAAACCTTGTTATGCCTCAAAACACTAATTTAAATGCTCCGCAACCGGGGCTTTCGAGGCACATGCTTTGAAATAAGGTTCTAAGAGCACGATGTGCCCCAAATCAGATTTTGATGCTATTGACTCTAGAATCGGGCCTTGCATCTTGAAACGTTGTTGTGCCTCCAAACATTGATTTTGATGCTCCTAACCTGAGTCTTTCGAGGCACAAGCTCCGAAATTGCGTTTTGACAATACCGACTCTAGAATTGGGACTTGTGTCTTGAAACCTTGTTGTGCCTCCAAAAATGAGGCTTTTGAGGCACAACCTTCGTAATGGGATTCTAAGAACATTATGTTTGTCAAAATCTTGTTTTGATGCTATCAGCTTGAGAATCGCGACTTTTCTCTTGAAACCTTGTTGTGTGCCTTTAAACATTGATTTTGATGTTTTGAAATTGGTGCTTTCGAGCCACACACTCTGAAATGAGGTTCTAAGAGCACAATGTGCGTCTAAATCACGTTTTGACACTACAGGCTCCGAAATAGAGACTTGCGTCTTGAAATCTTGTTGTGCCTCTAAACACCAATTTTGATGATTCGAAACCGAAGATTTTGAGGCATAAGCTCCAAAACAAGGTTCTAAGAGCATGATGTGCATCAAAATCAAATTCTGACGCTACCGGCTCTAGAATTAGGACTTGCATTTTGAAACCTTGTTGTGCCTCCAAACATCGATTTTGATGATGCAAAACTACCGCTTTTGAGCCACAATTTCTAAAAAAGGGTTCTAAGAGCACAATGTGCATCAAAATTTAATTTTGATGCTCCTGGCTCTAGAATTGGGGCTTGCATTTTGAAACCTTGTTGTGCCTCAAAAAACTGATTTTGATGCTTCGAAACTGTGGTTTTCTAAGCACAAGCTTCGAAATGAGGTTCTAAGAGCATGATGTGCACCAAAATCAGTTTTTGATGCTATTGACTCTACAATCGGGACTTGCATCTTCAAACCTTGTTATGCCTCAAAACATTGATTTTGATGTTCCAAAATCAGGGCTTTCAAGGCACAAGCTCGGAAATGAGGTTATAAGAGCACGATGTACATCAAAATTGCGTTTTGACACTACTGACTCTGGAATTGGGACTTGTGTCTTGACTCTACCTTGTTGTGTTTTTACTCTACTGACTCAAGGTTCAGGACTTGCATCTTGAAACCTTGTTGTGCCTCCAAACAACAATTTTGATGCTCCAAAACTGGGGCTTTTGAGGCACAATTTCTAAAACAGGGTTCTAAGAGCATAATGTGCATCAAAATTGAATTTTGATGCTCCTGGCTCTAGAATTGGGGCTTGCATCTTGAAACCTTGTTGTACCTCAAAACACTGATTTTGATGCTCCGAAACTATGGCTTTCGAGGCACAAGCTCCGAAATGAGGTTCTAAGAGCACGATGTGCACCAAAATCAGATTTTGTCGATATTGACTCTACGATAGGGACGTGCATCTTGAAACCTTATTGTGCCTCCAGACATTGATTTTGATGGTCCAAAACCGGATCTTTCGAGCCACAAGCTCCGAAATGAGCTTCTAAGAGAATGATGTGCGTCAAAAGGAGGCTTTTGAGGCACAACCTCTGAAATGGGTTTCTAAGAACACTATGTTTATCATAATCATGTTGTAACGCTATCAACTTGAGAATCAGGACTAGTGTCTTGAAACCTTGTTGTGCGTTTTAAACATTTATTTTGATGTTTTGAAACTGGAGCTTTTGAGCAACAGGCTCCGAAACGAGGTTCTAAGAGTACGATGTGCATCAAAATAACGTTTTGACACTACAAGCTCCGGAATAGGGACTTGCGTCGTGAAAGCTTGTCTCCGAAATGAGGTTCTAAGAGAATGATGTGCATCAAAATGGAAATTCGATGCTATAGACTCCAAAATAGGGACTTGCTTCTTTAAACTTTATTGTGCCTCAAAACATTAATTTTGATGTTCCAAAATTAGGGCTTTCAAGGCACAACCTCCGAAACGAGGTTCGAAGCATGATGTTCATGAAAATTGCGTTTTGACGCTACTGTCTCTGGAATTGGGACTTATGTCTTGAAACTTATTTGTGCCTCCAAACACTAATTTTTATGCTCCAAAAATGAGGCTTTTGAGGCACAACCTCTGAAATGAGGTTCTAAGAACACCATGTTTGTCAAAATCATGTTTTGATGCTATCAGCTGAAGAATCAGGACTTGTGTCTTGAACACTTATTGTGCCTTTAAACATTGATTTTGATGTTTTGAAACCGGAGCTTTCAAGCCACACACTCTGAAATGAGGTTCTAAGAGCACAATGTGCTTCGATACCGAATATTTTGAGGGATAAGCTCCAAAACAAGGTTCTAAGAGCACAAATCAAATTCTGACGCTACCAGCTCCAGAATCAGGACTTGCATTTTGAAACCTTGTTGTGCCTCCAAACATGGATTTTGATGCTCCAAAACTGGGCATTTTGAGGTACAATTTCTAAAACAGGGTTCTAAGAGCACAATGTCCATCAAAATTGAATTTTGATGCTACTGGCTCTAGAATCAGGGCTTGCATCTTGAAAACTTGTTGCAAAACACTGATTTTGATGCTCCGAAACCGAGGCTTTCAAGGCACAAGCTTTGAAATGAGGTTCTCAGAGCAAGATGTGCACCAAAATCAGCCTTTTGTGCCTCCAAAAACCAATTTTGATGCTTTGAAACCGAAGATTTTGAGGCATAAGCTCCAAAACAAGGTTCTAAGAGCATGATGTGCGTCAAAATCAAATTTTGACGCTACCGGCTCCAGAATCAGGATTTGCATCTTGAAACCTTGTTGTGCCTCCAAACATCAATTTTGATGCTCCAAAACTAGGGCTTTTGAGGCACAATTTCTAAAACAGGGTTCTAAGAGGACAATGTGCATCAAAATTGAATTTTGATGCTACTACCTCTAGAATCAGGACTTGCATTTTGAAACCATGTTGTGCCTCAAAACACTGATTTTGATGCTCTGAAACTGAGGCTTTCGATGCACAAGCTTCGAAATAAGGTTCTAAGAGGATGATGTGCACCAAAATCAATTTTGAGGCTATGGACTCTAGAATCGGGACTTGCATCTTCAAATATTGTTGTGCCTCAAAACATTGATTTTGATGTTCCAAAATTAGGGCTTTCAAGCCACAAGCTCCGAAATGAGGTTCTAGCATGATGTACATCAAAATTGCGTTTTGATGCTACCGACTCTGGAATTGGGTGTTGTGTCTTGACTCTACCTGGTTGTGTTTTGACTCTACCGACTCAAGAATCAGGACTTGCATCTTGAAACCTTGTTGTGCCTCCAAACATCAATTTTGATGCTCCAAAACTGGGGCTTTTGAGGCATAATTTCTAAAACAGGGTTCTAACAACACAATGTGCAGCAAAATTGAATTTTGATGCTCCTGGCTCTAGAATCGGGGCTTGCATCTTGAAACCTTGTTGTGCCTCAAAACACTGATTTTGATGCTCCGAAACTATGGCTTTCGAGGCACAAGCTTCGAAATGAGGTTCTAATTATGGAGCCTGTAACGTCAAAATTCCATTTTGACGTACATCATTCTCTTAGAAGCTCATTTCGGAGCTTGTGCCTCGAAACACACAGTTTTGGAGCATCAAAATCAATGTTTGGAGGCATAATCAAGTTTCAAAATGCAAGTCTCGATTCTAGAGTCAATAGCGTCACAATATGATTTTGGCGCATATCGTGCTCTTAGAACCTCATTTTTAAGCTTGAAACTTGAAAGCCCTGATTTCGGGGAATCAAAATCAATGTTTTGAGGTACAACAAGGTTTCAAGATGCAAGCCCCAATTCTAGAGCCAGTACCATCAAAATTCAATTTCGAAGCACATTGTGCTCTTAGAACCCTATTTTAGAAATTGTGCCTCAAAATCCCCAATTTTGGAGCATCAAAATCGATGTTTGGAGGCACAACAAAGGTTCAAGATGCAAGTCCTCATTTTGGAGCCGGTAGCACAACAAGGTTTCATGAATCAAGTCCCGATTCTCAAGCTAATAGTGTCAAAACATGATTTTGACAAACATCATGCTCTTAGAACCTCATTTCGGAGCTTGTGCCTTGAAAGCCCTTATTTTGGAAAATCAAAATCAATATTTTGAGGCACAACAAGGTTTCAATAAGCAAGTCCCTATTCCGGATCCTGTAGCGTCAAAATTCCATTTTCACACCCATCATTCTCTTAGAACCTCATTTCGGAGCTTGTGCGTCGAAAGACCCAGTTCTGGAGCATCAAAATCAATGTTTGCAGGCACAACAAGGTTTCAAAATGCAAGTCCCGATTCTAAAGTCAATAGCGTCAAAATTTGCTTTTGGCTCACATCGTCCACTTAGAATATCATTTCGAAGCTTGTGCTTCGAAAGCCCCAGTTTTGGAGCATCAAACTCAGTGTTTTGAGGCACCACAAGGTTTCAAGATGCAAGCCCCGATTCTAGAGCCAGTAGCATCAAAATTCAATTTTGATGCACATTGTGCTCTTTGAACCCTTCTTTAAAATTGTGAAAAGCCCCAATTTTGGAGCATTAAAATTTATGTTTGGAGGCAAAACAAGGTTTCAAAATGCAACCAGCTTATGCCTCACAATCT
Source organism: Cryptomeria japonica (assembly GCF_030272615.1). Classification (NCBI taxonomy): domain Eukaryota; kingdom Viridiplantae; phylum Streptophyta; class Pinopsida; order Cupressales; family Cupressaceae; genus Cryptomeria; species Cryptomeria japonica. The sequence goes on along the minus strand of NC_081413.1, from coordinate 374,078,924 downwards.
TTGGTTTCGAAATATCAAAATTGGTATTTGGAGGAACAACAAGCTTTCAAGAGGCAAGTCCCTATTACAGAGTCTGTACTGTCAAAACGTGATTTTGATGTACATCGTGCTCTTAGAACCTAATTTCGGAGCATGTTGCTCGAAAGCTCTAGTTTCAAAATAGCAAAATCAATGTTTAAAGGCACAACAAGGTTTCAAGCACAAGTCCCGATTCTCAAGCTGGTAGCGTCAAAACACGATTTTGACAAACATGGTGTTCTTTGAACCTCATTTAAGAGGTTGTGCCTGAAAAGCCTCATTTTTGGAGCATAAAAATTAGTGTTTGGAGGCACAACAAGGTTTCAAGACACAATTCCCAATTGCAGAGTCTGTAGCGTCAAAATGAAATTTCGATGTACATTGTGCTCTTAGAACCTCATTTTGGAGCTTGTGTGTTGAAAGCCCTTATTTTGGAACATCAAAATCAATGTTTTGAGGCACAACAAGGTTTCAATAAGCAAGTCCCTATTCCGGAGCCTGTAGTGTCAAAATTCCATTTTGACGCACATCATTCTCCTAGAAGCTCATTTCGGAGCTTGTGCCTCGAAAGACCCAGTTTTGGAGCATCAAAATTAGTGTTTGGAGGCATAACAAGGTTACAAGATGCAAGTCCCAATTCTCAAGCTGATAGCGTCAAAACACTATTTTGAGAAATATGGTGTTCTTAGAACTCCATTTCAGAGGTTGTGCCTCAAAAGCCTCGTGTTTGGAGGCACAACAAGGTTTCTAGTCACAAGTCCCAATTCCAGAGTTGGTAGCATCAAAAGGCAATTTTGATGTACATCGTGCTCTTAGAACCTCGTTTCGGAGCTTGTGCCTTGAAAGCCCTGATTTTGGAACATCATAATCAATGTTTTGAGGCACAACAAGGTTTCAAGAAGCAAGTCCCTATTTTGGAGCCTGTAGCGTCAAAATTCCATTTTGATGCACATCATTCTCTTAGAAGCTCATTTCGGAGCTTGTGCCACGAAAGAACCAGTTTTGGAGCATCAAAATCAATGTCTAGAGGCACAACAAGGTTTCAAGATGCAAGTCCCGATTTTAGATTCAATAGCGTCAAAATCTGATTTTGGTGCACATCGTGCTCTTAGAACCTCATTTTGAAGCTTTTGGCTCGCGTTTTCGGAGCATCAAAATCAATGTTTTGAGGCACAACAAGGTTTCAAGATGCAAGCCCGGATTCTAGAGTCAGTTGAATTTTGATGCACATTGTGCTCTTAGAACCTTGTTTTAGAAATTGTGCCTCAAAAGCCGCAGTTTTGGAGCATAAAAATCGATGTTTGGAGGCACAACATGGTTTCAAAATGCAAGTTGTGATTCTGGATCCGATAGCATCAAAATTTGATTTTGATGCACATCATGCTCTTAGAACCTTGTTTTGGAGCTCAAGTTTCAAAATCATCGGTTTCGAAGCATCAAAATTGGTGTCTGGAGGCACAACAAGCTTACAAGATGCAAGTCCCTATTCCAAAGTCTGTCATGTCAAAACACGTTTTTGACGTAATTCATGCTCTTATAACCTCATTTCAGAGCATGTGGCTTGATAGCTCCAGTTTCCAAACATCAAATTAATGTTTAAAGGCACAACAAGGTTTCAAGACACAAGTTCCGATTCTCAAGCAAATAGCGTCAGAGCATGATTTTGACAAACATGGTGTTCTTAGAGCCTCATTTCGTTGGTTCTGCCTCAAAAGCCTCATTTTTTGAGCATAAAAATTAGTGTTTGGAGGCATAACAACATTTCCAAAAACAAGTCCCAATTCCAGAGTTGGTAGCATCAAAATGCAATTTTGATGTACATCATGCTCTTAGATCCTCATTTCGGAGCTTGTGCCTTTAAAGCCCCGATTTTGGAACATCAAAATCAATGTTTTGAGGCACAACAAGATTTCAAGAAGCAAGTCCCTATTCCTGAGCTTGTAGCATCAAAATTCCATTTTGACGCACATCATTCTCTTAGAAGCTCATTTTGGAGCTTGTGCCTCGAAACACCCAGTTTTTGAGAATCAAAATCAATGTTTGGACGCACAACAAGGTTTCAAGATGCAAGTCTTGATTGTAGAGTCAATAGCGTCAAAATCTCATTTTAGCACATATCGTGCTCTTAGAACCTCATTTTGAAGATTGTGCCTTGAAAGCCCCGGTTTCGGAGCATCACAATCAGTGTTTTGAGAAACAACAATGTTTCAAGATGCAAGCACTGATTCTAGAGCTAGTAGCATCAAAATTCAATTTTGATGCACATTGTGCCTCAAAAGCCCCAGTTTTGGAGCATCAAAATTGAAGTTTGGAGGCACAACAAAGTTTCAAGATGCAAGTCCTGATTCTAGAGCTGATAGCATCAAAACATGACTTTGACAAACATGGCATTCTTAGAACCTCATTTCGAAGGTTGTGCCTCAAAAGCCTCATTTTTGGAGCATAAAAATTAGTGTTTGAAGGCACAACAAGGTTTAAAGACACAAGTCCCAATTCTAGAGCCTGTAGCGTCAAAATTTTATTTTGATGCACATCATTCTCTTAGAAGCTCATTTCGGAGCTTGTACCTTGAAAGCCTTGATTTTGGAATATCAAAATCAATGTTTTGAGGCACAACAAGGTTTCAAGATGCAAGTCTCTTAGAAGCTCATTTCGGAGCTTCTGCCTCAAAACACCTAGTTTTGGAGCATCAAAATCAGTGTTTTGAGGCACAACAAGGTTTCAAGACATAAGTCCTGATTCTCAAGCTGATAGCGTCAAAACACGATTTTGACAAACATGGTGTTCTTAGAATCTCATTTCAGAGATTGTGCCTCAAAAGCCTCATTTTTGGAGCATAAAAATTAGTGTTTGGAGGAACAACAAGGTTTCAAGATACAAGTCCCAATTCCAGAGTCGGTAGCATCAAAATGCAATTTTGATGTACACCGTGCTCTTAGAACCTCATTTTGGAGCTTGTGCCTTGAAAGCCCTGATTTTGGAATATCAAAATCAATGTTTTGAGGCACAACAAGGTTTCAAGAAGCACGTCCCTATTCGAAAGCCTGTAGCATGAAAATTCCATTTTAACGCACATCATTCTCTTAGAAGCTCATTTCGGAGCTTGTGCCTTGAAAGATCCAGTTTTGGAGCATCAAAATCAATGTTTAGAGGCAAAACAAGGTTTCAAGATGCAAGTCCCGATTCTAGAGTCAATAGCATCAAAATCTGATTTTGGCGCACATCATGCTCTTAGAAACTCATTTTGAAGCTTGTGCCTCACGTTTTCGGAGCATCAAAATCAGTGTTTCGAGGCACAACACGGTTTCAAGATGCAAGCCCCAATTCTAGAGCTAGTAGCATCAAAATTCAATTTTGATACACATTGTGCTCTTAGAACCCTATTTTAGAAATTGTGTCTCAAAAGCCCTAGTTTTGGAGAATCAAAATTGATGTTTGGAGGCACAACAAGGTTTCAAGATGCAAGTCCTGATTCTAGAGTCAATAGCGTCAAAATCTAATTTTGGTGCACATCGTGCTCTTAGAACCTCATTTCGAAGCTTATGCCTCGAAAGCCCCAGTTGCGGAGCATCAAAATCATTGTTTTGAGGCACAACAAGGTTTCAAGATGTTAGCCCCGATTCTAGCCTGTAGCATCAAAATTCAATTTTGATGCACATTGCGTTCTTAGAACCCTGTTTTAGAAATTATGCTTCAAAAGCCCTAGTTTTGGAGCATCAAAATCGATGTTTGGAGGCAAAACAAGCTTTCAAGACGCAATCCCTATTCCGGAGCCTGTAGTGTCAAAACGTCCTCTTAGAACCTTCTTTCAGAGCATGTGGCTCGAAAGCTCCAATTTCAAAACATCAAAATCAATTTTTAAAGGCACAACAAGGTTTCAAGCCACAAGTCCCTATTCTCAAGCTGATAGCATCAAAACACAATTTTGATAAATTTTCTGCTTTTTGAAACCTTGTTGTGGCTCAAAACATTGATTTTGATATTCCAAAATCAGGGCTTTCAAGGCACAAGCTCGGAAATGAGGTTCTTAGAGCACGATGTACATCAAAATTACCTTTTCATGCTACTGATTCTAGAATTGGGACATGTGTCTTGAAACCTTGTTGTGCCTCCAAGCAATAATTTTTATGCTCCAAAAATGATAGTTTTGAGGCACAACCTCCAAAATGATGTTCTAAGAACACCATGTTTTTCAAAATCTATTTTGACGCTATCAGCTTGAGAATCGCTACTTGTCTCTTTAAACCTTGTTGTGCCTTTAAAAATTGATTTTGATGTTTTGAAACTGGAGCTTTTGAGCCACACGCTCCAAAATGAGGTTCTACGAGCACAATGTGCATCAAAATCACATTTTGACACTACAGGCTACAGAATAGGGAATTGCATCTTGAAAGCTTGTTGTGCCTCCAAACACCAATTTCGATGCGTAAAAATCGAACATTTTGAGGCATAAGCTCCAAAACAAGGTTCTAAGAGCACAATGTGCGTCAAAATCAAATTTTGATGCTACTGGCTACAAAATCAGACCTTGTATCTTGAAATTTTGTTGTGCCTACAAACATCGATTTTGATGCTTCAAAACTAGGGTGCTTTTGAGGCACAATTTCTAAAACAGGGTTCTAAGAGCACAATGTGCATCAAAATTGAATTTTGATGCTACTGGCTCTAGAATCGGGGCTTGCATCTTGAAACCTTGTGGTGCCTCAAAACATTGAGTTTGATGCTCTGAAACCAGGGCTTTCAAGGCACAAGCTTCGAAATGAGATTCTAAGAGGACGATGTGCGCCAAAAGTAGATTTTGACGCTATTGACTCTAGAATCGGGACTTGCATTTTGAAACCTTGTTGTGCCTGTAAACACTGATTTTAATGCTCCAAAATTGGGTCTTCCGACGTACAACCTCTGAAATGAGCTTCTAAGAGAATGATGGGCGTCAAAATGGAATTTTGACGCTACGGGCTCCAGAATAGGGACTTGCTTGTTGAAACCTTGTTGTGCCTCAAAATATTGATTTTTATGTTCCAAAATCCCTTTCAAGCCACAAGCTCCGAAATGAGGTTCTTAGAGCATGATGTTTGTCAAAATCATGTTTTGACGCTATCAGCTTGAGAATCGGGACTTGTGTCCTGAAACCTTCTTGTTCTTTTAAACATTGATTTTGATGTTTTAAAACGGGAGCTTTCGAGCCACATGTTCCGAAACGAGGTTCTAAGAGCACGATGTGCATCAAAATCACATTTTGACGCTAAAGGCTCCGGAATAGGAACTTGGGTCTTGAAATCTTGTTGTGCCTCCAAACACCAATTTTGATGATTCGAAACCGAAGATTTTGAGGCCTAAGCTCCAAAACAAGGTTCTAAGAGCACCATGTGCGTCAAAATCAAAATCTGATGCTACTGGATCTAGAATGAGGACTTGCATCTTGAACCCTTGTTGTGCCTCCAAACATCAATTTTGATGCCCTTAAACTAGGGCTTTTGAGGCACAATTTCTGAAACAGGTTCTAAGAGCACCATATGCATCAAAATTGAATTTTGATGCTACTGGCTCTAGAATCAGGGCTTGCATCTTGAAACCTTTTTGTGCCTCCAAACATTGATTTTGATGCTCCAAAACAAGGTCTTTCGAGGCACAAGCTCCAAAATGAGCTTCTAAGAGAATGATGTGAGTCAAAATGGAATTTTGATGCTACAGGCTCTGGAATAGGCACTTGCTTCTTGAAACCTTGTTGTGCCTCAAAACATTGATTTTCATGTTGCAAAATCAGGGCTTTCAAGGCACAACCTACGAAATGAGATTCTAAGAGAACGATGTACATCAAAATTGCATTTTGACACTAGCGACTCTGGAATTGGGAGTTGTTTTTGAAAACGTTATTGTGCCTCCAAACACTAATATTTATGCTCCAAAAATGAGGCTTTTGAGGCACAACCTCCGAAATGAGGTTCTAAGAACACCATGTTTGTCAAAATCATGTTTTAACACTATCAACTTGATAATCGAGACTTGTGTGTTGAACCTTACATTGCCTTTAAACATTAATTTTGATATTCTGAAATTGGAGGTTTAGAGCCATAGGCTCCGAAACCTTGTTGTGCCTCCAAACATCAATTTTGATGCTCCAAAACAGGGGCTTTTGAGGCACAATTTCTAAAACTGGGTTCTAAGAGCACAATGTTCATCAAAATTGAATTTTGATGCTAATGGCTCTAGAATCGGGGCTTGCATCATGAAACCTTGTTGTGCCTCAAAACACTGATTTTGATGCTCTGAAACCAAGGCTTTTGAGGCACAAGCTTCAAAATGAGGTTCTAAGAGCACGATGTGTGCCGAAATCAAATTTTGACGCTAATGACTCTAGAATCGGGACTTGCATCTTCAAACCTTGTTGTGCCTTTAAACACTGATTTTAATGATCGAAAACTATGTCTTTCAAGGCACAAGCTCTGAAATGAGATTCTAAGAGAATTATGTGCGTCAAAATGGAAATTTGACACTACAGGCTCCATAATAGGGACTTGCTTCTTGAAACCTTCTTGTGCCTCAAAACATTGATTTTGATGTTCCAAAATTAGGGCTTTCAAGGCACAAGCTCCGAAATGAGGTTCTAAGAGCACGATGTACATCAAAGTTGTGTTTTGACGCTACCAACTTTGGAATTGGGACTTGTGTCTTCAAACCTTGTTGTGCCTCCAAACACTAATTTTTATACTAAAAAAATAAGGCTTTTGAGGCACAACCTCCGAAATGAGGTTCTAAGAACACCATGTTTGTTAAAATCATGTTTTGACGCTATCAGCTTGAGAATCGAGACTTGTGTGCTGAAACCTTGTTGTGCCATTAAACATTGATTTTGATGTTCTAAAACTAGAGCTTTCGAGCCACACGCTCCAAAACTGGGCCTTTTGAGGCACAATTTCTAAAATAGGGTTCTAAAAGCACAATGTGCAATTTTAATGCTCCAAAATTTGGGATTTTGAGGCACAAGTTCTAAAACGGGGTTGTGAGAGGACAATGTGCATCAAAATTGAATTTTGATGCTATTGGCTCTAGAATCGGGGCTTGCATCTTGACACATTGTTGTGCCTCAATAAACTGATTTTGATGCTCCAAAACTGGGGCTTTCAAAGCAGAAGCTTCAAAATAACATTCTAAGAGCATGATGTGCGCCAAAATCAGATTTTGATGCTATTGACTCTAAAATCGGCACTTGCATCTTCAAACCTTGTTGTGCCTCCGAACATTGATCTTGATGCTCCAAAACTGGGTACTTTGAGGCACAAGATCCGAAATGAGCTTCTAAGCGAATGATGTGCGTCAAAATGGAATTTTGACGCTGCAAGATCTAGAATAGAGACTTGCTTCTTGAAAGCTTGTTGTGCCTAAAAACATTGATTTTGATGTTCCGAAATCAGGGCTTTCAAGGCACAAGCTTCGAAATGAGGTTCTAAAAGCACGATGTACATCAAAATTGCGTTTTGACGTTACCGACTTTGGAATTGGGACTTGTGTCTTGAAACTTTGTTGTCCCTCCAAACACTAATTTTTATACTCCAAAAATGAAGCTTTTGAGGCACAATCTTTGAAATGGGTTTCTAAGAACATCATGTTTGTCAAAATCGTGTTTTGATGCTATCAACTTGAGAATCGAGACCTGTTTCTTGAAATCTTGTTTTGCCTTGAAACATTGATTTTGATGTTTTAAAACTGGAGCTTTCGAGCCACACGCTCCGAAATGAGGTTCTAAGAGTACGATGTGCATCAAAATCCCATTTTGACACTAAAGGCTCTAGAATAGGGACTTGTGTCTTGAAAGCTTGTTGTGCCTCCAAACACCAATTTTGATGTTTCCAAACCGAAGATTTTGAGGAATAAGCTTCAAAAAAAGGTTCTAAGAGCACAATGTGCATCAAAATCAAATTTTGACTCTATGGGCTCCAAAATCAGGACTTACATCTTGAAACCTTGTGTTGTGCCTCCAAACATCAATTTTAATGCTCCAAACCTGGGGTTGTTGAGGCACAATTTCTAAAACAGGGTTATAAGAGCACAATGTGCATGAAAATTGAATTTTGATGCTACTGGCTTTAGAATCGGGGCTTGCATCAAAATAGCATTTTGACGCTGCCGACTCTGGAATTGGGACTTGTGTCTCGAAACCTTGGTGTGCCTCAAAACATTAATTTTTATGCTCCAAAAATGAGGCTTTTGAGGCACAACCTCCGAAATGAGGTTGTAAGAACACCATGTTTGTCCATATCATGTTTTGACGCCATCAACTTGAGAAGCGGGCTTCTGTCTTGAAACCTTGTTGTGCCTCCAAACACTAATTGTTAAGCTCCAAAAATGAGGCTTTTGAGGTACATCCTCCAAAATGAGGTTCTAAGAACAACATGTTTGTCAAATTCATGTCTTAACTCTATCAGCTTGAGAATCGGGACTTGTATCTTGAAACCTTGTTGTGCCTTTAAACATTGATTTTGATTTTCTAAAACTAGAGCTTTGGAGCCACACGCTCCAAAATGAAGTTCTAAGACCACGATGTGCATCAAAATCATGTTTTGACACTACAGGCTCCAGAATAGGGACTTGCATCTTGAAAGCTTGATGTTCTTCCAAACACCAATTTGGATGCTTCAAAAGCAAAGATTTTGAGAGATAAGCTCCAAAACAAGGTTCTAAGAGCACGATGTGCATCAAAATCAAATTCTGATGCTACTGATTCCAGAATCAGGACTTGCATTTTGAAACCTTGTTGTGCCTCCAAACATCAATTTTGATGATCCAAAATAGGGGCTTTTGAGGCACAATTTCTAAAACAGGGTTCTAAGAGCACAATGTGCATCAAAATTGAATTTTGATGCTACTGGCTCTAGAATCAGGACTTGCATCTTGAAACCTTGTTTTGCCTCAAAACACTGATTTTGATGCTCCGAAATCAGGGATTTCAAAACACAAGCTTCAAAATGAGGTTCTAAGAGCACGATGTGTGCTAAAATCAGATTTTGATGCTTTTGACTCTAGAATCAGGACTTGCATCTTGAACTGGGTCTTTTGAAGCACAAGCTCCGAAATGAGCTTCTAAGAGAATGATGTGCGTCAAAATTGAATTTTCACGCTACAGGCTCTAGAATAGGGACTTGCTTCTTGAAACCTTGTTGTGCCTTTAAACTTTGATTTTGATGTTTTCAAACTAGAGCTTTCAAGCCACACGCTCCGAATGAGGTTCTAAGACCAAGATGTGCATCAAAATCATTTTTTGACACTACAGGCTCCGGAATAGGGACTTGTGTCTTGAAAGGTTGTTGTGCCTCCAAACACCAATTTTGATGCTTCAAAATCTAAATCGAAGATTTTGAGGCATAAGCTCCAAAACAAGGTTCTAAGAGCATGATGCTCTGAAACCAGGGCTTTCGAGGCACAAGATTCGAAATGAGGTTCTAAGAGCACGATGTGCACCAAATTAGATTTTGATGATATTGACGCTAGAATCCAGACTTGCATCTTGAAACCTTGTTGTGCCTCCAAACATCGATTTTGATGCTCCAAAACTGGGGCTTTTGAGGCACAATTTCTAAAACAGGGTTCTAAGAGCACAATGTGCAACAAAATTGAATTTTGATGCTACTGGCTCTAGAATCGGGACTTGTATCTTGAAACCTTGTTGTGCCTCAAAACACTGATTTTGATCCTCCGCAACTGGGGCTTTCAAGGCACAAGCTTCGAAATAAGGTTCTAAGAGCACGATGTGCCCCAAATCAGATTTTGACGCTATTGAATCTAGAATAGGGACTTGCATCTTGAAACGTTGTTGTGCCTCCAAACATTGATTTTGATGCTCCTAAACTGGGTCTTTTGAGGCACAAGCTCCGAAATGAGCTTCTAAGAGAATGATATGCATCAAAATCGAATTTTGACGCTACAGGCTTTGGAATAGGGACTTGCTTCTTGAAACCTTGTTGTGCCTTTAAACTTTGATTTTTATGTTTCGAAACTAGAGCTTTCAAGCCACACGCTTCGAAACGAGGTTCTAAGAGCAAAATGTGCATCAAAATCATGTTCTGACACTACCGGCTCCGGAATAGGGACTTGCATCTTGAAAGGTTGTTGTGCCTCCAAACACCAATTTTGGTGTTTCGAAATCGAAGATTTTGAGGCATAAGCTCCAAAACAAGGTTCTAAGAGCATGATGTGCGTCAAAATCAAATTTTGACGCTACCGGCTCCAAAGTGAGGACTTGCATCTTGAAACCTTGTTGTGCCTCCAAACACTGATATTGATGCTCCAAAATTGAGGATTTTGAGGCACAATTTCTAAAATAGGGTTCTAAGAGCACAATGTGCATCAAAATTGAATTTTGATGGTACTGGCTCTAGAATTGGGGCTTGCATCTTGAAACCTTGTTGTGCCTCAAAACATTGATTTTGATGCTCTAAAATCGGGGCTTTCAAGTTTCAAGCTTCAAAATGAGGTTCTAAGAGCACGATGTGCGCCAAAATCATATTTTAACGCTATTGACTCTAGAATCGAGACTTGCATTTTAAAGCTTTATTCTCCCTCTAAACATTGATTTTGATGCTCGAAAACTAGGTCTTTCGAGGCACAAGCTCCAAAATGAGCTTGTAAGAGAATGATGTGCGTTAAAATGGAATTTTGACGCTATAGGCTCCAGAATAGGGGCATGCTTCTTGAAATGTTGTTGTGCCTCAAAACATTGATTTTGATGTTTCAAAATCGTGGCTTTCAAGGCACAAGCTCCAAAATGAGGTTCTAAGAGCATGATGTACATAAAAACTGTGTTTTGATGCTACCGACTCTCGAATTGGGATTTGTATCTTGAAACCTTGTTCTACCTCCAAACACTAATTTTTATGCTCCAAAAATGAGGCTTTTGAGGCACAACCTCCGAAATGAGGTTCTAAGAACACCATGTTTTTCAAAATCAGCTTGAGAATCAGGACTTGTGTCTTGAAACCTTGTTGTGCTCCGAAATAGGGACTTGCATCTTGAAAGCTTGTTGTGCCTCCAAACACCAATTTCGATGCTTCAAAACCGAAGATTCTGAGGCATAAGCATAAAAACAAGGTTCTAAATCAAATTTTGACGTTACCGGCTCCAGATTCAGGACTTGCGTCTTGAAACCTTGTTGTGCCTCCAAACATCGATTTTGATGCTCCAAAACTAGGGCTTTTGAGGCACAATTTTTAAAATAGGGTTCTAAGAGCACAATGTGCATCAAAACTGAATTTTGATGCTACTGGCTCTAGAATCGGGGCTTGCATCTTGAAACCTTGTTGTGCCTCAAAACATTGATTTTGATGCTCTGAAACCAGGGCGTTCGAGCCACAAGATTCGAAATAAAGTTCTAAGAACACGATGTGCGCCAAAATTAGATTTTGACGATGTTGACGCTAGAATTACGACTTGCATCTTGAAACCTTGTTGTGCCTCCAAACATCAATTTTGATGCTCCAAAATTGGGGCTTTTGAGACACAATTTCTAAAACAGGGTTCTAAGAGCACAATGTGCATCAAAATTGAATTTTGATGCTACTGGCTCTAGAATCGAGGCTTGTATCTTGAAACCTTGTTGTGCCTCAAAACATTGATTTTGATGCTCCTAAACTGGGTCTTTCGAGGAACAAGTTCCGAAATGAGCTTCTAAGAGTATGATGTGCGTCAAAATCGAATTTTGACGCTACAGGCTCTGGAATAGGGACTTGCTTCTTGAAACCTTGTTGTGCCTTTAAACTTTGATTTTGATGTTTCGAAACTAGAGCTTTCGAGCCACACGCTCCAAAATGAGGTTCTAAGAGCAAGATGTGCATCAAAATCATGTTTTGACACTACAGGCTCTGGAATAGGGAATTGCGTCTTGAAAGGTTGTTGTGCCTCCAAACACCAATTTTGATGCGTCGAAATCGAAGATTTTGAGGCATAAGCTCCAAAACAAGGTTCTAAGAGCATGATGTGCATCAAAATCAAATTTTGACGCTACCGCCTCTAGAATGAGGACTTGCATCTTGAAACCTTGTTGTGCCTTGAAACATCGATATTGATGCTCCAAAATTGGGGATTTTGAGGCACAATTTCTAAAATAGGGTTGTAAGAGCACAATGTGCATCAAAATTGAATTTTGATGGTACTGGCTCTAGAATTGGGGCTTGCATCTTGAAACCTTGTTGTGCCTCAAAACACTGATTTTGATGCTCTGAAACTGAGGCTTTCAACGCACAAGCTCCGAAATGAGGATCTAAGAGGACGATGTGCGCCAAAATACGATTTTGACGCTATTGACTCTAGAATCGAGACTTGCATCTTGAAACCTTATTGTGCCTTTAAACATTGATTTTGATGTTTTGAAACTAGAGCTTTCGAGCCACACACTCCGTAATGAGGTTCTAAGAACACGATGTGCACCAAAATCATGTTTTGAAACTGCAGGCTCTGGAATATGGACATTCATCTTGGATGCTTGTTGTGTTTGCAAACACCAATTTCAATGCTTCGAAACCGAAGATTTCGAGGCATAAGGTCCAAAACAAGGTTTTAAGAGCATGATGTGCATTAGAATCAAATTTTGACTCTACCAGCTCCAGAATCAAGCCTTGCATCTTGAAACCTTGTTGTGCCTCCAAACATCGATTTTGATGCTCCAAAATTGGGGCTTTTGAGGCACAATTTCTAAAACAGGGTTGTAAGAGCACAATGTGCATCAAAATTAAATTTTGATGCTAGTGGCTCTAGAATCAGGGCTTGCATCTTGAAACCTTGTTGTGTCTCAAAATACTGATTTTGATGCTCGGAAACTGGGGCTTTTGAGGCACAAGCTTGGAAATGAGGTTCCAAGAGCACGATATGCACAGATGGGACTTGCATCTTGAAACCTTGTTGTGCTTCCAGACATTGATTTTGATGCTCCAAAACTAGATCTTTCGAGCCACAAGCTCCGAAATGAGCTTCTAAGAGAATGATGTGCGTCAAAATGGAATTTTGACGCTATAGGATTCAGAATAGGGACTTGCTTCTTGAAACCTCGTTGTGCCTCAAAACATTGATTTTGATGTTCCCAAATCAGGGCTTTCAAGGCACAAGCTCCGAAATGAGGTTCTAAGAGCACGATGTCCATCAAAATTGCATTTTAACGCTACCGACTCTGGAATTGGGACTTGTGTCTGGAAACCTTGTTGTGCCTCCAAACACTAATTTATGCTCTAAAAATGAGGCTTTTGAGGGATGACCTCCAAAATGGGTTTCTAAGAACACAATGTTTATCAAAATCATGTTTTAATGCTATCAACTTGACAATAGAGACTTGTGTCTTGAAACCTTGTTGTGCCTTTAAATATTGATTTTGATATTTTGAAACTGGAGCTTTTGAGCAACACGCTCCGAAACGAGGTTCTAAGAGCACGATGTGCATCAAAATCATGTTTTGACACTACAAGCTCCAGAATAGGGACTTGCATCGTGAAAGCTTGTTGTGCATCTAGACACCATTTTGGTGCTTTGAAACAGAAGATTTTCAGGCATAAGCTCCAAAACAATGTTCTAAGAGCACAATGTGCGTCAAAATCAAATTTTGACGCTACCGGCTCAAGAATCCAGACTTGAATCTTGAAACATTGTTGTGCCTTGAAATAATCAATTTTGATGCTCCAAAACTGGGGCTTTTGAGGCATAATTTCTAAAATAGGGTTCTAAGAGCACAATGTGCATCAAAATTTAATTTCGATGCTACTGGCTCTAGAATCGGGGCTTGCATTTTGAAACCTTGTTGTGCCTCAAATCACTGATTTTGATGCTCCCAAACTTGGGCTTTCGAGGCACAAGCTTCGAAATGAGGTTGTAAGAGCATGATTTGCACCAAAATCAAATTTTGATGCAATTGACTCTAGAATCGAGACTTGCATCTTCAAACCTTGTTGTGCATCCAACCATTGATTTTGATGCTCCAAAACTAGGTCTTTCTAGGCACAAGCTCTAAAATGAGCTTCTAAGAGAATGATGTGCGTCAAAATAGAATTTTGACGCTATAGGCTCCAGAATAGGGACTTGCTTCTTGAAACCTTGGTGTGCCTCAAAATATTGATTTTGATGTTCCAAAATCAGGGCTTTCAAGGCATAAGATCCAAAATGAGGTTCTAAGAGCACGATGTACATCAAAATTGTGTTTTGATGCTACCGACTCTGGAATTGGGACTTGTGTCTTGAAACCTTGTTGTGCCTCCAAACTCTAATTTTTATGTTCCAAAAATGAGGCTTTTGAGGCACAACCTCCAAAATGAGGTTCTAAGAACACCATGTTTGTCAAAATCATGTTTTAACACTATCAGCTTGAGAATCGGGACTTGTTTGTTGAAACCTTACTAGAGCTTTTGAGCCACACGCTCCAAAACGAGGCTCTAAGAGCATGATGTGCATCAAAATTACTTTTGACACTACAAGCTCTGGAATAGGGACTTGCATCTTGAAAGCTTGTTGTGCCTCCAAACACCAATTTTGATGCTTTGAAACCGAAGATTTTGAGGCATAAGCTCGAAAACAAGGTTCTAAGAGCATGATGTGCGTCAAAATCAAATTTTGACACTACCGATTCCAGAATCAGGACTTGCATCTTGAAACCTTGTTGTGCCTCCATCCATCGATTTTGATGCTCCAAAACTGGGGTTTTTGAGGCACAATTTCTAAAATAGGGTTCTAAGAGCACAATGCGCATCAAAACTGAATTTTGATGCTATTGGCTCTAGAATCGTGGCTTGCATCTTGAAACCTTGTTTTGCCTCAAAACACTGATTTTGATGCTCTGAAATTTGGGCTCTCAATGCACAAGCTTCGAAATGAGGTTCAAAAAGCACGATGTGCGGCAAAAGCAAATTTTGATGCTATTGATTCTAGAATCGGGACTTGCATCTTGAAACCTTGTTGTACTTCCAAACATTGATTTTGTTGCTGCAGAATAGGGACATGTGTCTTGAAAGCTTGTTGTGTCTCCAAACACCAATTTTGATGCTTCAAAACCGAAGATTTTGAGGCATAAGCTCCAAAACAATGTTCTAAGAGCACGATGTGCGTCAAAATCAAATTTTGACGCTACCGGCTCCAGAATCAGGACTTGCATCTTGAAACTTTTTTGTGCCTCCAAACATCGATTTTGATGCTCCAAAACTGGGGCTTTTGAGGCACAATTTCTAAAATAGGGTTCTAAGAGCACAATGTGAATGAAAATTAAATTTTGATGTTACTAGGTCTAGAATCAGGGCTTGCACTTGAAAACTTGTTGTGCCTTAAAACACTAATTTTGATGCTTCGAAGCTAGAGCTTTTGAGGCAAAATCTTTGAAATGAAGTTCTAAGTGCACGATGTGCGCCAAAATCAGCTTTTGACGCTATTGACTCTAGAATCGAGACTTGCATCTTGAAACCTTGTTGTGCCTCAAAACATTGATTTTGATGCTCCAAAACTGGGTCTTTTGAGGCATAAGCTCCGCAACGAGCTTCTAAGAGAATGATGTGCGTCAAAATGCAATTTTGAGGCTACAAGCTCCGGAATAGGAACTTGCTTCTAGAAACCTTATTGTGCCTCCAATCACTGATTTTCATGTTTCAAACTTGGGGCTTTCAAGGTACAAGCTCCGAAATGAGGTTCTAAGAGCACGATGTACATCAAAATTGCGTTTTGACGCTACCGACTCTAGAATTCGGACTTTCATCTTGAAAAGTTGTAGTGCCTCCAAACACTAATTTTTATGCTCTAAAAATGAGGCTTTTCAGGTACGACCTCCGAAATCATGTTCTAAGAGCACAATGTATATCAAAATTGAATTTTGATGCTACTGGCTCTGGAATTGGGGCTTGCATCTTGAAACCTAGTTGTGCTTCAAAACATTGATTTTGATGCTCCGAAACTGGGGCTTTCGAGGCACAAGCTTCGAAATAAGGATCTAAGAGCACGATGAGCACAATGTACATCAAAATTGAATTTTGATGCTACTGGCTCTGGAATTGGGACTTGCATCTTGAAACCTTGTTGTGACTCCAAACATTGATTTTGATGCTCCAAAACTGGGTCTTTCAAGGCACAAGCTCCAAAATGAGCTTCTAAGAGAATGATGTGCATCAAAATGGAATTTCAATGCTATAGGCTCTGGAATAGGGACTTCTTGAAACCTTGTTGTGCCTCAAAACATCAAAATGGCAGAACGAAGGACCCCCAACCCCATTCTGGTTGTCATCATTCGCTGACCCTCTCTCTCTTAAGTTCCCAGAACCACGCCTTTCTCCTTTCCCCCTATTTCCATATTGAAGGGGAATCGCAGAAGGACATGACTTGATGAAATGAATCAATACATCCTAAACCGTATATGCTTGCCCTTTTTTGCATTACCACATCAATAGACCAGATTAGATTCCTTAGATCACTTGGTCCTCGCTAACCCTTTACCTTAGCCAATTTCACCTATCGTTTAGCCACATTTGGACACCACTGACATCATTTCTTGGACACTATTTAGAGCCTCCCACTTGACAGAAGATTTATAGATTTGAGAGACAGGAACCACTACATCAGAAATCAGGGCTTTCAAGGCACAAGTTTCGAAATGAGGTTCTAAGAGGACGATGTACATCAAAATTGTGTTTTAATGCTATCGACTCTTGAATTGGGACTCTTGTCTTCAAACCTTGTTTCGCCTCCAAACACTAATTTTTATGCCTCAAAAACAAGGATTTTGAGGCACGACCTTCGAAATGAGGTTCTAAAAACACCATGTTTGTCAAAATCATGTTTTGACACTATCAGCTTGAGAATCGGGACTTGTGTCTTGAAACCTTGTTGTGCCTTTAAACATTGATTTTGATGATTTGAAACTGGAGCTTTCTAAGAGCACGATGTGCATCAAAATCATGTTTTAATAGTATAGGCTCCAGAATAGGGACTTGCATCTTGAAAGCTTGTTGTAAGATGCAAGTCTTGATTCTGGAGCCGGTATCGTAAAAAATTGTTTTTGACACACATTATTCTCTTAGAAACTTGTTTTGGACCTTATGCCTCAAAATTTTTGGTTTGGAAGCATCTAAATTGGTGTTTGGAGGCACAACAAGCTTTCAAGACGCAAGTCCCTATTCCGGAGCCTGTAGTGTCAAAAGATGATTTTGATGCACATCGTGCTCTTAGAACCTCGTTTCAGAGCATGTGGCTCGAAAGCTAAAGTTTCAAAACATGAAAATCAATGTTTAAAGGCACAACAAGGTTTCAGGACACAAGTACCGATTCTCAAGCTGATAGCATCAAAACATGATTTTGACAAACATAGTGTTCTTAGAACCTCATTTCGGAGGTTGTGCCTCAAAAGCCTCATTTTTGGAGCTTAAAAATTAGTGTTTGGAGGCACAACAAGGTTTCGAGACACAAGTCCCAATTCTAGAGTCGGTAGCGTCAAAATGCAATTTTGATGTACATCATGCTCTTAGAACCCCATTTCTGAGCTTGTGCCTTCAAAGCCCTGATTTTGGAACATCAAAATCAATGTTTTAAGGGAAAATAAGGTTTCAGGAAGCAAGTAACTATTCTAGAGCTTGTAGCGTAAAAATTCTATTTTGATGCACATCATTCTCTTAGAAGCTTATTTCGGAGCTTGTGCCTCAAAAGACCCAGTTTTGGAGTATCAAAATAAATGTTTGGAGGCACAACAAGTTTTGATGCAAGTTTGGATTCTTAAAACCTCATTTTGGAGCTTGTGCCTTGAAAGCCTTGATTTTGGAACATCAAAATCAATGTTTTGAGGCACAATAAGGTTTCAAGAAGAAAATCCCTATTCCAGAGGCTATAGCATCAAAATTCCATTTTGATGCACATCATTCTCGTAGAAGCTCATTTCAGAGCTTTTGCCTCGAAAGAATAAGTTTTGGAGCATCAAAATAAATGTTTGGAGGCACAACAATGTTTCAAGATGCAAGTCCCGATTATAGAGTCAATAGCATCAAAATCTGGTTTTGGCGCACATCGTGCTCTTAGAACCTCATTTCGAAGGTTGTGCCTCGAAAGCCCCAGCTTCGGAACATCAAAATTAGTGTTTTGAGGCACAACATGGTTTCACGATGCAAGCCCTGATTCTACAGCCAGTAGCATTAAAATTCAATTTTGATGCACATTGTGCTCTTAGAACTGAGTTTTAGAAATTGTGCCTCAAAAGCTCCAAGTTTAGATCATCAAAATTGATCTTTGGAGGCACAACAGGGTTTCAAGATGCAAGTCCTGATTCTGGAGCCAGTAGTGTCAAACTTTGATTTTGACGCACATCGTGCTCTGAGAACTTTATTTTGGAGCTTATGCCTCAAAATCTTCAGTTTCAAAGCATCAAAATTGGTATTTGGAGGCACAACAAGCTATCAAGACGCAAGCCCCTATTCCTGAGCCTGTAGTGTAAAAATGTGATTTTGATGCACATCGTGCTCTTAGAACTTCATTTCGGAGTATGTGGCTCAAAAGCTCTAGTTTCAAAACATCAAAATCAATGTTTAAAGGAACAACAAGGTTTCACGACACAATTCTCGATTGTCAAGCTGATGGCATCAAAACACAATTTTGACAAACATGGTGGTCTTAGAACCTCATTTCAGAGATTGTGCATCAAAAGCCTCATTTTTGGAGCATAAAAATTAGTGTTTGGAGACACAACAAGGTTTCAAGACACAAGTCCCAATTCCAGAGTCAGTAAAGTCAAAAAAATTTTTTTGATGTACATCATGCTCTTAGAAGTTCATTTTCAAGCTTGTGCCTTGAAAGCCCTGATTTTGGAACATCAAAATCAATGTTTTGAGGCACAACAAGGTTTCAAGAAGCAAGTCCCTATTCTAGAGCCAGTAGCATCAAAATTCTATTTTAATGCACATTGTGCTTCAAAAGCCCCAGTTTTGGAGCATCAAAATCGATGTTTGGAGGCACAACAAGGTTTCAAGATGCAACTCCTAATTCTGGAGCCGGTAGCGTCACAATTTCATTTTGATGCCCATCGTGCTCTTACAACCTTGTTTTGGAGCTTATGCCTCAAAATCTTCAATTTCAAAGCATCAAAATTGGTGTTTGCAGGCACAACAAACTTTCAAGAAGCAAGTCCCTATTCCGGAGCCCGTAGTGCCAAAATGTGATTTTGATGCACATCGTGCTCTTAGAACCTTGTTTTTGAGCGTGTGGCTCGAAAGCTCCTGTTTCAAAACATCAAAATCAATGTTTAAAGGCACAACAAGGTTTCAAGACACAAGTCCCGATTCTCAAGCTGATAGCGTCAAAACACGATTTTGACAAAAATAGTGTTCTTATAACCTCATTTCAAAGGTTCTGCCTCAAAAGCCTCATTTGTGGAGCATAAAAATTAGTGTTTGGAGGCACAACAAGGTTTCAAGCCACAAGTCCCAATTCCAGAGTCGGTAATGTTAAAACACAATTTTTATGTACATCATGCTCTTAGAACCTCATTTCGGAGCTTGTGCCTTGAAAGCCCTGATTTTGGAACATCAAAATCAATGTTTTGAGGCATGACAAGGTTTCAAGGAGTAAGTCCCTATTCCGGAGCCTTTAGCATCACAATTCCATTTTGATGCACATCATTCTCTTAGAAACTCATTTCGGAGCTTGTGCCTTGAAAGCCCCAGTTTTGGAGAATGAAAATCAATGTTTGTAGGCAAAACAAGGTTTCAAGATGCAAGACCCGATTCTATTGTCAATAGTGTCAAAATCTGATTTTGGCGCACATCATGCTCCTAGAACCTCATTTCGAAGCTTGTGCCTCGAAAGCCCCTATTTTGGAGCATCAAAATCTGTGTTTTGAGGCACAACAAGGTTTCAATATGCTAACCCCGATTATAGAGCCAGTACCATCAAAGTTCAATTTTGATGCACATTGTGCTCTTAGAACCCTGTTTTAGAAAGTGTGCCTCAAAAGCCCTAGATTTGGAGCATCAAAATCAATGTTTGGAGGCACAACAAGGTTTCAAGATGCAAGTACTGATTCTGGAGCTGGTAGCTTCAAAATTTGATTTTGATGTACATCGTGCTCTTAGAATCTTATTTTGGAGCTATGCCTCTAAATCTCTGGTTTCGAGACAATTTTGATCTACATCGTGCTCTTAGAACCTCATTTCGGAGCTTGTGCCTTGAAAGCCCTGATTTTGGAAAATCAAAATCAATGTTTCAAGGCACAACAAGCTTTCAAGACACAAGTCCCTATTCCGGAGATTGTAGTGTCAAAACATGATTTTGATGCATATCGTGCTCTTAGAACCTCCTTTTGGAGCGTGTGGCTCAAAAGCTCTAGTATCAAAACATCAAAATTAATGTTTAAAGGCACAACAAGGTTTCAAGACACATGTCCCTATTCTAAAGATCATAACGTCAAAACATGATTTTGACAAACATGGTGTTCTTAGAACCTCATTTCAGAGGTTTTGCTTTGAAAGCCTCGCTTTTGGAGCATAAAAATTAGGGTTTGGAGGCACAACAAAGTTTCAAGACACAAGTCCCAATTCCAGAGTCGGTAGCATCAAAACACAATTTTGATGTACATAGTGCTCTTAGAACCTCATTTCGGAGCTTGTGCCTTGAAAGCCTTGATTTTGGAACATCAAAATCAATGTTTTGTGGCATAACAAGGTTTCAAGAAGCAAGCCCCTATTCCTAAGCCTGTAGCATCAAAATTCGATTTTCACGCACATCATTTTCTTAGAAGCTCATTTCCGAGCTTGTGCCTCAAAAGACCCAGTTTTGGAGCATCAAAATCAATGTGTGGAGGCACAACAAGGTTTAAAGATGCAAGCCCCGATTCTAGAGCCAGTAGCATACAAATTAAATTTTGATGCACATTGTGCTCTTATAACCTTATTTTCGAAGTTGTGTCTCAAAAGCCTCAGTTTTGGAGCATCAAAATCGATGTTTGGAGGCACAACAAGGTTTCAAGATGCAAGTCCTTATTCTAGAGCCCGTAGCATCAAAATTTCATTTTGACGCACATCGTACTCTTAGAACCTTGTTTTGGAGCTTATGCTTCAAAATCTTTGGTTTCCAAGCATCAAAATTGGTTTTTGGAGGCACAACAAGCTTTCAAGACGCAAGTCCCTATTCCGGAGCCTGTAGTATGAAAATGTGATTTTGATGCACATCGTGCTCTTAGAACCTCATTTCAGAGCATGTGGCTCGAACGCTCCAGTTTCAAAACATCAAAATCAATGTTTAAAGGCACAACAAGGTTTCAAGCCACAAGTCCTGATTCTCAAGCTGATAGCGTCAAAACATGATTTTGACAAACATGGTGTTCTTAGAACCTCATTTCGGAGGTTGTGCCTCAAAAGCTTTGTTTTTGGACCATAAAAATTAGTGTTTGGAGGCACAACAAGGTTTCAAGACACAAGTCCCAATTCCAGAGTTGGTAGAATCAAAACGTAATTTTGATGTACATCGTGCTCTTAGAACCTCATTTCGGTGCTTGTGCCTTGAAAGCCCTGATTTTGGAACATCAAAATCAACGTTTAGAGGCACAACAAGGTTTCAAGAAGCAAGTCCCTATTCCAGACCTTGTACCGTCAAAATTCAATTTTGACACGCACCTCGTTCTCTTAGAAGCTCATTTCAGAGCTTGTGACTCGAAAGACCCAATTTTGGAGCATGAAAATCAATGTTTGGAGGCACAACAAGGTTTCAAGAAGCAATTACCTTGTCTAGAGTCAATAGCGTCAAAATCTAATTTTGGTGCAATCATGCTCTTAGAACCTCATTTTGAAGCTTGTGCCTCAAAAGCCCCAGTTATGGAGCATAAAAATTAGTGCTTTGAGGCACAACAACATTTCAAGATGCAATTTAATTTTGATGCACATTGTGCTCTTAGAACCCTATTTTAGAAATTCTACCTGAAAAGCCCCAATTTTGGAGCATCAAAATCGATGTTTGGAGGCACAACAAGGTTTCAAAATGCAAGTCCTGATTCTGGAGCCGGTAGCGTTAGAATTTGATTCTGACGCACATCTTAGAACCTTGTTTTGGAGCTTATGCCTCAACATATTTAGTTTCGAATCATCAAAATTGGTGTTTGGAGGCACAACAAGCTTTCAAGATGCAAGTCCCTATTCCGGAGCCTGTAGTGTCAAAACGTGATTTTGATGCACATTGTGCTCTTAGAACCTCATTTCGGAGTGTGTGGCTCAAAAGCTCTAGTTTCAAAACATCAAAATTAATATTTAAAGGCACAACAAGGTTTCAAGACACATGTCCCTATTCTCAAGATGATATCGTGAAAACACGATTTTGACAAACATGGTGTTCTTAGAATCTCATTTCGGAGGTTGTGCTTCAAAAGCCTCGCTTTGGGAGCATAAAAATTAGGGTTTGTAGGCACAACAAAGTTTCAAGACACAAGTCCCAATTCCAGAGTCGGTAGCATCAAAACACAATTTTGATGTACATAGTGCTCTTAGAACCTCATTTTAGAGCTTCTGCCTTAAAAGCCCTGATTTTGGAACATCAAAATCAATGCTTTGAGGCACAACAAGGTTTCAAGAAGCAAGGCCCTATTCCTGAGCCTGTAGCATCAAAATTTGATTTTCACGCACATCATTCTCTTAGAAGCTCATTTCGGAGCTTGTGCCTTGAAAGCCCTGATTTTGGAACATCAAAATCAATATTTTGAGGCACAACAAGGTTTTAAGAAGCAATTCCCTATTCTAGAGCCTGTAGTGTCAAAATTCCATTTTGACGCACATCATTCTCTTAGAAGCTCATTTCGGAGCTTGTGCCATCAAAAACCCAGTTTTGGAGCATCAAAATCAATGTCTGGAAGCACAACAATGTTTCAAGATGCAAGTCCCAATTCTAGAGTCAATAGTGTCAAAATATGATTTTGGCACACATCGTGCTCTTAGAACCTCATTTCTAAGCTTGTGCCTCGAAAGCCTCGGTTTTGGAGCATCAAAAATCAGTGTTTTGAGGCACAAGAAGGTTTCAAGATGCAAGCCTTGATTCTAGAGCCAGTAGCATCAAAATTCAATTTTGATGCACATTGTGCTCTTAGAACCCTGTTTTAGAAATTGTGCCTCAAAAGCCCCAGTTTTGGAGCATCAAAATTGATGTTTGGAGGCACAACAAGGTTTCAAGATGCAAGTTCTGATTCTTGAGCCGGTAGAGTCAAAATTTGATTTTGATGCACTTCATACTCTTAGAACCTTGTTTTGGAGCTTATGCCTCAAAATCGTCGATTTCCAAGCATCGAAATTCATGTTTGGAGGCACAACAAGCTTTCAAGATGCAAGTCCCTATTTCGGAGCCTGTAGTATGAAAACGTGATTTTGATGCACATCATGCTCTTAGAACTTCGTTTCGTAGCGTGTGGCTCGAAAGCTCCAGTTTCAGAACATCAAAATAAATGTTTAAAGGCACAACAAGGTTTCAAGACACAAGTCCCGATTCTCAAGTTGATAGCTTCAAAACACGATTTTGACAAACATGGTGTTCATAGAACCTCACTTTGGAGGTTGTACCTCAAAAGCCTTGTTTTTTGGAGCATAAAAATTAGTGTTTGGAGCCACAACAAGCTTTCAAGACACAAGTCCATATTCCTGAGTTGGTAGCGTCAAAATGCAATTTTGATATACATCATGCTCTTAGAACCTCATTTTGGCACTTGTGCCTTGAAAGCCCTAATTTTGGAACATCAAAATCAATGTTTTGAGGCACAACAAGGTTTCAAGAAGCAAGTCCCTATTCGAGAGCCTATAGCGTCAAAAATCCATTTTGACGCACATCATTCTCTTAGAAGCTCATTTCAGAGCTTTTGCCTCGAAAGACCTAGTTTTGGAGCATTAAAATCAATGTTTGGAGGCACAACAAGCTTTCAAGATGCAAGTCCCGATTCTAGAGTCAATAGCATCAAAATCTGATTTTTGCGCACATCGTGCTGTAAGAACCTCATTTTCAAGCTTGTGCCTTGCATTTTCGAAGCATCAAAATTAGTGTTTTGAGGCACAACAAGGTTTCAATATGCAAACTCCGATTCTAGAGCCAGTAGCAATAAATTCAATTTTGATGTACATTGTGCTCTTAGAACCCTGTTTTAGAAATTGTGCCTCAAAAGCCCCACTTTTGGAGCATCAAAATCGATGTTTGGAGGCACAACAAGGTTTCAAGATGCAAGTCCTAATTCTGGAGCCAGTAGCGTCAAAATTTGGAGGCACAACAAGCTTTCAAGATGCAAGTCTCTATTCCAGAGCCTGTAGTGTCAAAACGTGATTTTGATGCAAATCGTGCTCTTAGAACCTTGTTTCGGAGCATGTAGCTCGAAAGCTACAGTTTCAAAACATCAAAATCAATTTTTAAAAGCACAACAATGTTTAAAGACACGATTTTGACAAACATGGTGTTTTTAGAACCACATTTCGGAGGTTGTGCCTCAAAATCGTCGTTTTTGGAGCATAAAAGTTAGTGTTTGGAGGCACAACAAGGTTTCAAGACACAAGTCCCAATTCCAAAGTCAGTAGCATCATTATAACCTCATCGTGCTCTTATAACCTCATTTCGGAGCTTGTGCCTTGAAAGACCTGATTTTGGAACATTAACATCAATGTTTTGAGGGACAACAAGGTTTCAAGAAGCAAGTCCCTATTCCAGAGCCTGTAACGTCAAAATTCCACTTTGACGCACATCATTCTCTTAAAATCTCATTTCGGAG
This sequence comes from Cryptomeria japonica, assembly GCF_030272615.1. Taxonomy (NCBI): domain Eukaryota; kingdom Viridiplantae; phylum Streptophyta; class Pinopsida; order Cupressales; family Cupressaceae; genus Cryptomeria; species Cryptomeria japonica. The sequence continues at coordinate 374,054,197 of NC_081413.1, read as the reverse complement.
CTTGTGCCTCAAAAGACCCAGTTTTGGAGCATCAAAATCAATGTTTCGAGGCACAACAAGGTTTCAAGATGCAAGTCCCGATTCTAGAGTCAATAGCGTCAAAATCTGATTTGGGGCAAATCGTGCTCTTAGAACCTCATATCGAAGCTTGTGCCTCGAAAGCCCTAGTTGCGGAGCATCAAAATCAATATTTTGAGGCACAATAAGGTTTCAAGATGCAAGACCCGATTCTAGAGCCAGTAACATCAAAATTCAATTTTCATGCACATTGTGCTCTTAGAACCCTGTTTTAGAAATTGGGCTTCAAAAGCCCCAGGTTTGGAATATCAAAATCAATGTTTGGAGGCACAACAAGGTTTCAAGATGCAAGTCCCAATTCTAGAGTCAATATCGTCAAAATCTAATTTTGGCGCATATCGTGCTCTTAGAACCTCATTTTGTAGCTTGTGCCTCGAAAGCCTCAGTTTTAGAGCATCAAAATTAGTGTTTTGAGGCACAAGGTGTCAAGATGCAAGCCCCGATTCTAGAGCCAGTAGCAACAAAATTCAATTTTGATGCACATTGTGCTCTTAGAACCCTATTTTAGAAATTGTGCCTCAAAAGCCCCAATTTTGGAGCATCAAAATCGATGTTTGGAGGCACAACAAGGTTTCAAGACACAAGTCCCGATTCTCAAGCTGATAGCGTCAAAATAGAATTTTTACAATTATGGTGTCCTTAGAACCTCATTTCTGAAGCATAAAAATCAGTGTTTGGAGGCACAACAAGGTTTCAAGATAGAAGTCCCAATTCTAGAGTTGGTAGCGTCAAAACGCAATTTTCATGTACAACGTGCTCTTAGAACCTCATTTCAAAGTTTGTGCCTTTAAAGCCCTGATCTTGGAACATCAAAATCAAAGTTTCGAGGCACAACAATGTTTCAAGAAGCAAGTCTCTATTCTGGAACCTGTAGCATCAAAATTACATTGATTTTGATGATGCAAAACTGGGTATTTCGAGGCACAAGCTCCTAAATGAGCTTCTAAGAGAATGATGTGCGTCAAAATGAAATTTTGACGCTACAGCCTCCAGAATAGGGAGTTGCTTTTTGAAACCTTGTTGTGCCTCAAAACATTGATTTTGATATTCCAAAATCAGGGCTTTCAAGGCACAAGCTCCGAAATGAGGTTCTAAGAGCATGATGTACATCAAAATTGCCTTTTCATGCTACCGACTCTGGAATTGGGACATGTGTCTTGAAACCTTGTTGTGCCTCCAAACACTAAATTTTATGCTCCAAAAATGAGGGTTTTGAGGCACAACCTCCGAAATGATGTTCTAAGAACACCATGTTTTTCAAAATCTATTTTGACGCTATCAGCTTGAGAATCGCTACTTGTCTCTTTAAACCTTGTTGTGCCTTTAAACATTGATTTCGATGTTTTGAAACTGGAGCTTTAGAGCCACGCGCTCCAAAATGAGGTTCTAAAAGCACGATGTGCATCAAAATCACATTTTGACACTACAGGCTACAGAATAGGGACTTGCTCTTGAAAGCTTGTTGTGCCTCCAAACAACAATTTCGATGCTTAAAAACCGAACATTTTGAGGCATAAGCTCCAAAACAAGGTTCTAAGAACACGATGTGCGTCAAAATCAAATTTTGACGCTACTGGCTACAGAATCAGACCTTGCATCTTGAAATTTTGTTGTGCTTGCAAACATCGATTTTGATGCTCCAAAATTGGTATGCTTTTGAGGCACAATTTCTAAAACAGGGTTCTAAGAGCACAATGTGCATCAAAATTGAATTTTGATGCTACTGGCCCTAGAATCAGGGCATGCATCTTGAAACCTTGTGGTGCCTCGGAACACTCAGTTTGATGCTCTGAAACTAGGGCTTTCGAGGCACAAGCTTCGAAATGAGATTCTAAGAGGACGATGTGCGCCAAAAGCAGATTTTGATGCTATTGACTCTAGAATCGGGACTTGCATTTTGAAACATTGTTGTGCCTACAAACATTGATTTTGATCCTCCAAAACTGGGTCTTTTGACATACAAGCTCCAAAATGAGCTTCTAAGAGAATGATGGGCATCAAAATGGAATTTTGATGCTACAGGCTCCGGAATAGGGACTTGCTTGTTGAAACCTTGTTGTGCCTCAAAATATTGATTTTTATGTTCCAAAATCCCTTTCAAGGCACAAGCTCCGAAATGAGGTTCTTAGAACATGATGTTTGTCAAAATTGTGTTTTGACGCTATCAGCTTGAGAATCGGGACTTGTGTCGTGAAACCTTTTTGTTCTTTTAAACATTGATTTTGATGTCTTAAAATTGAAGCTTTTGAGCCACACATTTCGAAACGAGGTTCTAAGAGCACGATGTGCATCAAAATCACGTTTTGACGCTAAAGGCTCTAGAATAGGAACTTGGGTCTTGAAAGCTTGTTGTGCCTCCAAACACCAATTTTGATGCTTCGAAACCAAAGACTTTGAGGTCAAAGTTCCAAAACAAGGTTCTAAGAGCACCATGTGCGTCAAAATCAAATTTTGATGTAACTAGCTCTAAGGAGGACTTGCATCTTGAACCCTTGTTGTGCCTCCAAACATCGATTTTGATGCTCTTAAACTGGGGCTATTGAGGCACAATTTCTGAAATAGGGTTCTAAGAGCAAAATATGCATCAAAATTGAATTTTGATGCTACTGGCTCTAGAATCAGGGTTTGCATCTTGAAACCTTGTTGTGCCTCCAAACATTGATTTTGATACTCCAAAACTAGGTCTTTCGAGGGACAAACTCCGAAATGAGCTTCTAAGAGAATGATTTGCGTCAAAATGGAATTTTAACGCTACAGGCTATGGAATAGGGACTTGCTTCTTGAAACCTTTTTGTGCCTCAAGACATTTATTTTGACGTTCCAAAATTAGGGCTTTCAAGGCAAAAGCTCCGAAATGAGGTTCAAAGAGCACGATATACATCAAAATTGCATTTTGACGCTACCGACTTTGCAATAAAGACTTGTGTCTTGAAACTTTTTTGTGCCTCCAAACACTAATTTTTATGCTCCAAAAATTAGGCTTTTGAGGCACGACCTCCGATATGAGGTTCTAAGAACACCATGTTTGTCAAAATCATGTTTTGATGCTATGAGCTTGAGAATCGGGACTTGTGTCTTGAAACCTTGTTGCGCTTCAAAACACTGATTTTGATGCTCCGAAACATGGGCTTTCGAGGCACAAGCATCGAAATGACACTATACGCTCCGAAACGGAATTATAAGAGCACGATGTGTATCGAAATCATGTTTTGACACTATAGGCTCCGAAATAGGGACTTCATCTTGAAAGATTGTTGTGCCTCCAAACACCAATTTTGATCCTTTGAAATCAAAGATTTTGAGGCATAAGTTCCAAAAGAAGGTTCTAAGAGCACGATGTGCATCAAAATCAAATTTTGATGCTACCGTCTCCAAAATAAGGACTTGCATCTTGAAACCTTGTTGTGCCTCAAAACATCGATTTTGATGTTCCAAAACTGGGGCTTTTGAGGCACAATTTCTAAAAAAGGGTTCTAAGAGCACAATGTGCATCAAAATTCAATTTTGATGCTACTAGCTCTAGAATCGGGGCTTGCATCTTGAAACCTTGTTGTGCCTCAAAACGCTGCTTTTGATGCAAAACAGGGGCTTTCGATTTTAATGCTATTGATAATGACTCTAGAATCCAGACTTGCATCAAACCTTGTTGTGCCTCCAAACATTGATTTTGATGCTCCAAAACTGGGTCTTTTGAGGCACAAACTCCAAAATAAGCTTTTAAGAGAATGATGTGCATGAAAATGGAATTTTGACGCTACAGGCTCCGGAATAGGGACTTGCTTCTTGAAACCTTGTTGTCCCTTAAAACATTGATTTTGATGTTCCAAAATTAGGGCTTTGAAGGCACAAGCTCCGAAATGGGGTTCTAAGAGCACGATGTACATCAAAGATACATTTTGACGCTACCGACTCTAGAATTGGGACTTGTGTCTCGAAACCTTGTTGTGCCTCCAAACACTAATTTTTAAGCTCCAAAAATGAGGCTTTTGAGGCACAACCTCCGAAATGAGGTTCTAAGAATATGTTTGTCAAAATCATGTTTTGACGCTATCAGCTTGAGAATTAGGACTTGTGTCTTGAAACCTTATTGTGCCTTTAAACATTGATTTTGTTGTTTTGAAACTAGAGCTTTCAAGCCACACACTCTGAAACGAGGTTCTAAGAGCACGATGTGCATCAAAATCATCTTTTGACACTACAAGCTCTGGAATAGGGACTTGAGTCTTGAAAGCTTGTTGTGCCTGCAAACACCAATTTTGATGCTTCGAAACCAAAATTTTGAGGCACAAGGTCCAAAACAAGTTTCTAAGAGCATGATGTGTGTCAAAAACAATTTTTTACGCTACCGGCTCCAAAATCAAGACAAGCATCTTGAAATCTTGTTCTGCTTCCGAACATCGATTTTCATGCTCCAAAACTGGGGCTTTTGAGGCACAATTTCTACAACAGGGTTCTAAGAGCACAATGTGCATCAAAATTGCATTTGGATGCTATTGGCTCTAGAATCAGGGCTTGCAACTTGAAACCTTGTTGTGCCTCCAAACATTGATTTTGATGCTCCAAAACAGGGTCTTTCGAGGCACAAGCTCCGAAATGAGCTTCTAAGAGAATGATGTGCATCAAAATGGAATTTTGATGCTACAGGCTCCGAAATAGGGACTTGCTTCTTGAAACCTTGTTGTGTCTCAAAACATTGATTTTGATGTTCCAAAATCTGGGCTTTCAAGGCACAAGCTTCAAAATGAGGACATGCATCTTGAAAGTTTGTTTTGCCTCCAAACACCAATTTTGATGCTTTAAAACTGAAGATTTTGAGGCATAAGCTCCAAAACAAGGTTCTAAGAGCACGATGTGTGTGAAAATCAAATTTTAACGCTACCGGCTACAAACTCAAGACTTGCATCTTGAAACCTTGTTGTGCCTCCATCCAAACATCGATTTTGATGCTCCAAACCTGGGGCTTTTCAGGCACAATTTCTAAATGTGCATCAAAATTGAATTTAGCTCTAGAATCGGGGCTTGCATCTTGAAACCTGGTTGTGCCTCAAAACACTGATTTTATTGCTCCGATACCAGGGCTTTAGATGCACAAGCTTTGAAATGAGGTTCTAAGAGCACAATGTGCACCAAAATCAAATTTTGATGCTATTGACTCTAGAATCAGGACATGCATCTTGAAACCATGTTGTTTCTCCAAACATTGATTTTGATGCTCCAAAACTGGGTCTGTCAAGGCACAAGCTCTGAAATGAGCTTCTAAGAGAATGATGTGCGTAAAAATGAAATTTTGACGCTAAAGGCTCTAGAATAGGGACTTGCTTCTTGAAACCTTGTTGTGCCTCAAAACATTGATTTTGATGTTTCCAAATCAGAGCTTTCAAGGCACAAGCTCCAAAATGACGTTTTAAGAGCACGATGTACATCAAAATTGTGTTTTGATGCTACCGACTATGGAATTGGGCAAACATGGTGTTCATAGCACCTCATTTTGGAGCATAAAAATTCATGTTTGGAGGCGCAACAAGGTTTGATCTTGTACCTCGAAAGACCCAGTTTTGGAGCATCAAAATCAATGTTTGGAGGCACAACAAGGTTTGAAGACGCAAGTGCCGATTCTAGAGTCAATAACGTCAAAATCTAATTTTGGCGCACATTGTGCTCTTAGAACGTCATTCTGAAGCTTCTGCTTTAAAAACTCCAGTTTGGGAGTATCAAAATCAGTTTATTGAGGCACAACAAGGTTTCAAGATGCAGGCCCCGATTCTGGAGCCAGTGGCATCAAAATTCAATTTTAATGCACATTGTCCTCTTACAACCCTGTTTTAGAAATTGTGCCTCAAAATCCCCAGTTTTCAAGCATCAAAATCAATGTTTCGAGGCACAACAAGGTTTCAAGATGCAAACCCTGATTCTGGAGCGAGTAGTGTCAAAATTTGATTTTGACGCATATCGTGCTCTTAGAACCTTGTTTTGGAGCTTATGCCTCAAAATCTTCGGTTTTGAAGGATCAAAATTGGTCTTTGGAGGCACAACAAGCTTTCAAGATGCAAGTCCCTATTCCGGAGCCTGTACTGTCAAAACGTGATTTTGATGCACATCGTGCTCTTAGAACCTCATTTCGGAGCGTGTGGCTCGAAAGCTCTAGTTTCAGAACATCAAAATCAATGTTTTAACACACAAGTCTCGATTCTCAAGCCGATAGCATCAAAACATGATTTTGACAAACGTGGTGTTCTTAGAACCTCATTTCGGAGGTTGTGCCTCAAAAGCCTTATTTTTTGAGAATAAAAATTAGTGTTTGGAGGCACAACAAGGTTTCAAGACACAAGTCCCAATTCCAGAGTCGGTAGCGTACAAACACAAGTTTGATGTACATCGTGCTCTTAGAACCCCATTTCGGAGCTTGTGCCTTGAAAACCCTGATTTTGGAACATCAAAATCAATGTTTTGAGGCACAATAAGGTTTCAAGAAGAAAGTCCCTATTCTAGAGCCTGTAGCGTCAAAATTCCATTTTGACGCACATCATTCTCTAAGAATCTCATTTCGGAGCTTGTGCCTCAAAAGACCTAGTTTTGGAGCATCAAAATCAATGTTTAAAGGCAAAACAAGGTTCAAAGATGCAAGTCCTGATTCTAGAGTCAATAGCGTCAAAATTTGCTTTTGGCACACATCATGCTCTTAGAAGCTCATTTTGACGCTTGTGCCTCGAAAGCCCCGGTTTGGGAGCATCAAATTCAGTGTTTTGAGGCACAACAAGGTTTCAAGATGCAAGCCCCGATTCTAGAGCCAGGAGCATAAAAATTCAATTTGAATGCATATTGTGCTCTTAGAACCCTATTTTATAAATTGTGCCTCAAAAGCCCCAGTTTTGAAGCATCAAAATTGATGTTTGGAGGCACAACAATGTTTCAAGATGCAAGTACTGATTCTTGAGTCGGTAGAGTAAAAACACAACAAGGTAGAGAGTCAAGACACAAGTCCCAATTCCAGAGTCGGTAGTGTCAAAACGCAATTTTGATGTACATCGTGCTCTTAGAACCTCATTTCAGAGCTTTTGCCTTGAAAGCCCTAATTTTGGAACATCAAAATCAATGTTTTGAGGCAAAACAAGGTTTGAAGATGCAAGTCCCGATTGTAGAGTCAATAGCGTCTGTAAAGCGGAAAATCGCGATCGAACCCTAGTTGTTCTCCCCTCTTCCAACTCCGAGGAGAGAGAAGGGAGATTCGCTAGGATTCGATGGTTTTCACTTAGGGGAGAGACTTTACATTCAAAAGAGGGGTTGAAACCCACAAGATCCAATCCCACGCAATGCAAGATTGGATGCTAAATGTGTTTCAAGGGTTAAGACAACAAGGCTACCCTCTTTTGTAAAGAATGTTGATAGAAGAATTAAGCTAAGCATGCATAGAAAGTGATAAAGATTCGCTTATAAACTGAGATAGGAATACAGTATGAAGCTGCGGACCTGGAATTAGCAGTAAAATGTCGACACGGCGCTGTCCTGCAAATTTGAGCAAAAGTTGTCGGGACGATGGCGCCCGGCGCCACGGTCCTCCGAAAAATCCGCGAAACGAAGGGGGATCTATTCGTCTCTGCACAAGGATTCCAGATCTTCAATTTCAGCCGCGTACCTGCAACCTACACATAGAAAAGAGAAGACGATTGGGGGGTTAGGGATTAGGGGTTTGCCTTTAGGTCAAACCCCGGTTTTGGAATTAACCAAGAAATGAGCAAGAGCTGTAAATGTAAATGACTGTAAAACAAGTACTAATACCTTGTTCTAAGGATGTTTGTATCCTTATGTGCGAAGGTTTAGATGTTGTATGTTGTATGTAGCATGTATGTGATCTCCTCTTCAATGGTTGAATCCTTGACTTGAATGCAACACTTAGCCTTGAATGAAGACTTGAAATGATCAATTGCTTGAAGGAATGCTTGAATGCTTGAATGCTTGAGTATAGTTTCCACACTTTTTCCATCATATATCCTCTTCATCCCAATGAGAGAGAAAAATGTAGTTTATATACTTGTCATTTAGGGTTGATAGACTGATTTTCCCGACCTTAGGCCGACCAGGAAAGTTAATTTCCAAATTGCAAACAAAAAGACTCGAGACCCCTTAGGAGACCGGGCCCAAAATAGGACCCAGGGACCAGGGCGCTGGGCGCCATGGTCCTGGGGAGCAGGGCGCTGGGCGCTCTGGTCCCACCTCCCGGGACAGCAGGGTGCAAGGAGGTTCAGGCCAGGGTGCTTGAAAAATGCAGTTTTCAGTGTCGTGAGCAAGTTTCGGGGTCTCCATTCAGGTTGTGTGTTGCGTCGCCATCGTGAAGACCGAAATGCAGTCGAAATTGCAAGTGTCGCAATTTTAGGATGCTACATTTAGCCCCCACTTTAGCGGGAGTATGTATGCTCATACTTCCGGTAAAGTACAAGGAAACAATATTGAAAGACTTTCACCACGTCAAGGAGGCAAGATACACCAAGCCCCCAGTGGACTAAGGATCTTACGGCTTTGATTGACAAAGTAAAAGGGAAGATCAGGAGGAAGAACCATGACTGTCAGTAGTAAGGTTCCCTCACTATGAGTCATGCAAGAAAGATATCAAAAATTTTCAAGGCAAGGCTAAATTTGCCAAGAAATTTTCAAGTATCTTGAAAAGATATGAACGGGATGTATGCCCCCCTATGTTAAAGCGATCGCACACGCTTCACCGGGGGTGATTGTTTTAACGTAGTGATACACATAAGAAATGAGAAAGGAAAGGAGCACGTTATCGCAAGGATTTAGCCCCCCAGTGTGAGATAAACCCAAGGATAATAGACACAAAACATAAAGCACGAGGTGACCTCGCTTTCCTCGGGGTCAGTATGCTGTATGATAATTCATGTATATATATTATATGTATGTATGCATAATTGTTCTTCATTCCCCAATCAAGGAAGGTCACCTAGAAGAAGGGAACACATGTGTCTTTTGAGTCAACATGAGAGAGACCAAGAGATCTCAATGCTTTGCATCGTCCTCAAGTAAACAACACTAATGACAACAAATAGAAGAATGAGAATAACATATAGAAGAAGTAACGAAAGAGAGGAGGAAAGAATCTGCTATGCTAATGAAACTAGTCTAGCACGTCATCTACCCCCCGATCTTGCTGATCAATGTTTCGGGAAGGCAGGGAACACGCTAGAGGAGGAACATCCAACACAGCAGATGGAGCTATCACAAGATCCAAACAAGGGCTATGTTCATGTTCCGAGCCACATTGTTCTTGTCTAGGAGCTAGGATAAGTGCTTTAGAAAATTCATTAGATAAATGGTTATCAATATCAACAAGTTCATATTCACTATCAGAAGCAAGAGGAGTAACATTTTCATCATGAATAACATTTTCATCCATATCATCATCAAGATTTATAAAAATAGGATCTTTAACTCGCACAGGATCAAGACCATCATGCATCTTATGTTTAGGAGATTTAGGCTCAATGTCCGGCTGAGGAGAAAATGGAATAATGCTTGTTGAAGGTGTTTTTGGAGATTGCAAAGTTTGAGCTTTAAGACGACGCTTTCGTCGGCGTTCACGTGCAGAACGATTTCATCTAGTCTTAGTAGGAAGTGGAGAAGATTGAGGAGGAGGAATGTTCTCATCCTTAGCACTTGGGTGTTTAGGTTGTGGTCTCTTAGGCTGGATAATAGGAGAAGAAGAAGGTCTCTTCTCTCTATAAAAAGAAGGAGGAGGAACTGCTCCATATAAAGGAGGAATATTTGGTTTAGGGAGAAGCCCAAGTCCATCATGACAAGGAGGGATAGGTCTACTCTTAGGAAGTTTATTAGGCATAGACATAGTCACATCCATAGGGATGGGTTGGGAATCTTCTTGAGGAAAGACATTAGTTTTATCTTTCAAAGGAAGAACTTCCTTCTCAAGAATGATAGGAATATCAAGTTTAGGTGTTCTAGGTTCACTTAGAGATAGGATCATATCTGTTTTCCACTTTTGATAAGATTTGAAAAGATGATCACTTCGCGGAGGAAGAGATTGGAATTGTTTAGGCCAAAAGTAATCAATAGGAACACTAGAGGTTCTTTCAGCTGGTTTAAAGAGACTAACAACTTCACCATTATGGGGAAATTTCAAACACTTATGAATAGGAGAAGCAATAGCTTTCATGGAAGATAGCCAAGGATAGCCAAGCTTCACACGAAATTGTTCGGAAGATGGAATAATAGCAAAGTTCACATCAAGAGATTTGTTATGGACCTCAATAGGCAATGTAATAGAACCAATTGCAGGAGAAGAAAATGCATCAAATAATTTCACAATCACATCTGTTTTGTCATATATCACTTGATTCAATTGCAAAGTAAAAAGAAATTCTTCAGTAATAACATTAATCATGCACGAAGGATCAATAAGCACTCCACGGCAAGGTGTATTCTTAACTTTTGCAACTATGTATAAAGGACCATCAGGTGCCCTAATGGTTTCACTGGAATCAAATTTGATGGAAGATTCTTTAGGGATTTCTTGCTTCTCTACAAAGTTAATCACATTCGGAGTCATAGACACAAGACCATCAGATGAGAGAGAGGAATCATTAGCCTCAATTGCATTAGAGGTATGAGAAGGTAATGGATCAGTGAAAATCTGAAGATTTTGGTTAGGAGGAGCTACAGATGTGTTGCCTTTATCATTCACTCCAGAAACATAGATAGTATTGTTATCAATCAGATCTTGAATTTTACCCTTTAAAGAAAAACATTTTTCAGTATCATGCCCAGGCTGACGGTGAAATTGACAAAAAGATTTGTTATCAAAATAAGGTGAAGTAATCTTTGCAGGATCAATTTGTCTTATAGGAGGAAGAGTAAGCACATTTTGTTCCAATAACTTATTCATAATACTATGCAATGATTCATTCAAAGGAGTATACTTTCTTTCTTTCTTGAAAAATTTAGAAATAGGAGGCACACCTGATGCTGCATTCACATTGTTGTTGATGATGTTTTCATTGAATTTAGTGGACTCTCTGTTCGGTTTAAACTTCCCAAATGGTTGGTGACTACTATCACCCTTATCACTCGGAGCCATAGGATGTGATTGTTCATTTGACTCACAGTCAGTTGATAATTGTGAAGAGTTGCACACAACTGTTGGAAAGAAGTAAACTCAGAAAACAGAAGTTTGTCTCGAATATCTTTTTGTAAATTAGAAATAAAGATTCTTTGAATATCATTGTCAGGCACTGGAAAAGACATTTGAGCATACAAATGCTTATATCTACCAATGAAATCAGTCACTTTTTCTTTAACACCTTGTTTACAATGCATTAAATCAATCAAAGTAACTTTAGGACTTATATTGTTTTGAAATTGTTGAATGAAAGCATTTGCAAGCTGTTCGAAAGAAGTAATAGAATAGGAAGGCAACGAGCAATACCATTGTAGGGCTTTGTCTCTTAATGTTCTAGTAAACAGTTTTGCAAGCAACCTGGTCATAAGCAAAATTAGTACATATTGTTTGAAAGGTCTTAACATGTGTTAGAGGATCTCCTTTACCATTATAAAGTTCCAAATGCAGGATTTCAACATGTTTAGGAGGGATAGCTCGAACAATGTCAAGAGAAAGTGGGCTCGCAACGTCAAATGTGGGCACACTAAACTTAGATTGATTCATAGAGGCAATTTGTTGCTGTAAAGAAGAGACAGTTTGTGCAAGATTGTTAATGGTCGCTTCAGTCGAAGAATTCATATTAGATGTGTTAGATTGAGATGGAGGTGTTATGTTATTGAAAGAAGGTAAAGAGTAAGGTGGTGGGACTCTATGATAATTAGTCATAGGAGATGATTGGACAGGAGGAATACTACAAGGAGGGATGGAATGGTTAAATGAATTGCCCCCTTGCGTCATGTTCATTTGTGGTGATATAATAGGCACACTCATTGAAGGAATGAATGAAGAAGTTGGATTGAATGAAGGAAGAGGGTTAATTGAAGAAGAAGGGTTGCCCCCATGACTGGTGATCATAGGAGGAATGTCTTGTGTAGAAGTAGCCATTATGTTTGATGTAAAAGTAGGTATGGTAGCAATAGAAGTTGTCAAAGGAATAGAATGATTGACTTGAGTAGGAGGTTGTGTATAACCCAAATTTTCAGCACAACTCTTCATAGGCATCACATTCGAATCCACAATGTGTACAATACCACGCAAAATATCAATTTCATTCTTATCACTTTGAAGCATACGTTTTAGACCCTCAATTAAAGGAAGAGCTTGACTATCAGGGTACTCATGAGACATCCATTGGTGAAAATCATCAAATTGGTTATCCAATTTCGAAAGTTGTTCTTCAGAAACCTCATGGAGAGCTTCTTCATCATTAGGAGGATTAGAGGAATTACCCATGTCTTCGTTAAAAAGGCTATTTAAATTAGGTTCCATCTCCTCAGTAGTTAAACCTCGGAAAGACTTAATTCTACGGCTTCGTCTAACGGGAATAGTGTAAGTAGGGCTTATTGTTGTAAAACTCATGCACTAGAAAGAGAGAGAAGATTTTGAATTTAGAGGTAGCAATTTTCAGTAAAATCAGCCAATCTTCTGGATTTAAGCTGTTAAATGCAATCACAACAGTCTCCCGAAATTTCGGAAAAAATGTCCGGGACCGTGGCGCCCGGAGTGCAACACGGTCCTTGCAACTTTTTTCGAAATTTGCAGGGATGAAAGGTATGATGATTTTAGAGCTAATCTGAAAAAATTGAGTGATTTTACGATCTGTAGATAGGCCAAATTAAAGTTGCAATCTCGAAATTGAACCCTACCAAGATTGTCGAAAAATGCAAAATTTGAATTTTGAAAAAGAGAGGGAAACTGAAATTTTGAATTTTATGATTTTAGAGGGAATGTCAAGAGCAATGCAAATTTTGAAATTTGAAAATTGACTCAATTTCACGCAAAATTCAATTTTGAAAGCGGAAATTAAAGTTGTTGTAATTAAGCACTTAATTTCAAAAGTCACAAATTGCAAGAATTTGAATAAAGCACTGAAATTTTTAATGAATGATAACACACTTTTCAGATTTAGGACAGTAAGAACACAATTTTGACACAAAATTTCAATTTCAATGATTTTTAAATGTTTAGAAGCCTTAATCCAAGCAATCACAAGACCAACTTTGACTGTAATTTTGAAGGTGTTATAATTGATAAAATCAGCCAAAATTCTGAATTTTAGCAGAAAAACACAGTAAGATCTCGCTCCCGAAATTTCGGAAAAAATGTCGGGGACGATGGCGCTCGGCGCCACGGTCCTCGCAACTTTTTTCCAAATTTTCAGGGATGAAAGATATTGTGATTTTATTGCGGAATCCAAAGTTACAGTTGATTTGGAGATGTTTTGATCAGTGAAATTGTCGGACAAAGGTTGAATCAAGAGGGTTTCAAAAATTAGGGTTTTGACACTTAACCACTTAATTTTCAGAATTAAAGCACAAATATGAATTGAAAATTTGTAATAGAAGGGCAGATCTGAAACAGGCATTAACATTTAGACATTTCGCAAGTTCAATTACTAAAAAGAAAATTTAGGGTTTTTATGCAATCACCTCTAAAATTTTACAAAAGATCAAACATGGAAATGTAATCAATTTTTTCAGATCTAAGCATGAAAAATCAAAAAGGATGTTCACGTCGGGTTCACCAAAATGTAAAGCGGAAAATCGCGATCGAACCCTAGTTGTTCTCCCCTCTTCCAACTCCGAGGAGAGAGAAGGGAGATTCGCTAGGATTCGATGGTTTTCACTTAGGGGAGAGACTTTACATTCAAAAGAGGGGTTGAAACCCACAAGATCCAATCCCACGCAATGCAAGATTGGATGCTAAATGTGTTTCAAGGGTTAAGACAGCAAGGCTATCCTCTTTTGTAAAGAATGTTGATAGAAGAATTAAGCTAAGCATGCATAGAAAGTGATAAAGATTCGCTTATAAACTGAGATAGGAATACAGTATGAAGCTGCGGACCTGGAATTAACAGTAAAATGTCGATACGGCGCTGTAATGCAAATTTGAGCAAAAGTTGTCGGGACGATGGCGCCCGGCGCCACGGTCCTCCGAAAAATCTGCGAAACGAAGGGGGATCTGTTCATCTCTGCACAAGGATTCCAGATCTTCAATTTCAACCGCGTACCTGCAACCTACACACAGAAAAGCGAAGACGATTGGGGGGTTAGGGATTAGGGGTTTGCCTTTAGGTCAAACCCCGGTTTTGGAATTAACCAAGAAATGAGCAAGAGCTGTAAATGTAAATGACTGTAAAACAAGTACTAATACCTTGTTCTAAGGATGTTTGTATCCTTATGTGCGAAGGTTTAGATGTTGTATGTTGTATGTAGCATGTATGTGATCTCCTCTTCAATGGTTGAATCCTTGACTTGAATGCAACACTTAGCCTTGAATGGAGACTTGAAATGATCAATTGCTTGAAGGAATGCTTGAATGCTTGAATGCTTGAGTATAGTTTCCACGCTTTTTCCATCATATATCCTCTTCATCCCAAATGAGAGAGAAAAATGTAGTTTATATGCTTGTCATTTAGGGCTGATAGACTGATTTTCCCGACCTTAGGCCGACCAGGAAAGTTAATTTCCAAATTGCAAACAAAAAGACCCGAGATCCCTTAGGAGACCGGGCCCAAAATAGGACCCAGGGACCAGGGCGCTGGGCGCCATGGTCCTGGGGACCAGGGTGCTGGGCGCCCTGGTCCTGAAGGACCAGGGCGCTCTATTCCCACCTCCCGGGACAGCAGGGTGCAAGGAGGTTCAGGCCAGGGTGCTTGAAAAATGCACTTTTCAATGTCGTGAGCAAGTTTCGGGGTCTCCATTCAGGTTGCGTGTTGCGTCGCCATCGTGAAGACCGAAATGCAGTCGAAATTGCAAGTGTCGCAATTTTAGGACGCTACAGCGTCAAAAACTGATTTTGGTGCACATCGTGCTGATTTTGGTGCATATCAGTGTTTTGAGACACAACAACATTTCAAGATGCAAGCTCTGATTCTAGAGCCACTAGCATCAAAATTTAATATTGATGCACATTGTTCTCTTACAACCCTGTTTTAGAAATTGTGCCTCAAAAGCCCCAGTTTTGGAGCATAAAAATCGATGTTTGGAGGCATAACAAGGTTTCAAGATGCAAGTCCTGATTCTGGAGCCGGTAGAGTCAAAATTTGATTCTAACGCACATCGTGCTCTTAAAACCTTGTTTTGGAGCTTATGCCTCGAAATCTTTGGTTTCGAAGCACCGAAATTGGTGTTTGCAAGCACAACAAACATCCAAGATGAAAGTCCCTATTCCAGAGCCTTTAGTGTCAAAACGTGATTTTGATGCGCATTGTGCTCTTAGGACCCTGTTTTAGAAATTGTGCCTCAAAAGCCCCAATTTTGGAGCATCAAAATCGATGTTTGGAGGGACAACAAGGTTTCAAGATGCAAGTCCTGATTCTGGAGTCGGTAGCATCAAAATTTGATTTAGAACCTTGTTTTGGAGCTTATGCCTCAAAATCTTCGGTTTTGAAGCATCAAAATTGGTGTTTGGAGGCACAATAAGCTTTGAAGATGCAAGTCCCTATTCCGGAGCACAACATGGTTTCAAGACACAAGTCCTGATTCTCAAGCTGATTTTGAAAAACATGGTGTTCTTAGAACCTCATTTCGGACGTTGTGCCTCAAAAGCTTCATTTTTGGAGCATAAAAATTAGTGTTTGGATGCACAACAAGTTTCAAGATACAAATACCAATTCCAGAGTTGGTAGCATCAAAAAACAATTTTTATGTACATCTTGCTCTTAGAACCTCATTTTGGAGCTTGTGCCTTGAAAGCTCTTATTTTGGAACATCAAAATGAATGGTTTGAGGCACAACAAGGTTTCAAGAAGCAGTCCCTATTCTGGAACCTTTAGTGTCAAAATTCCATTTTGACGTACATCATTCTCTTAGAAGCTCACTTCGGAGCTTGTGCCTCGAAAGACCCAGTTTTGGATCATCAAAATCAATGTCTGGAGGCACAATAAAGTTTCAAAATGCAAGTCTCGATTCTAGAGTCAATAGTGTCACAATATGATTTTGGCACACATCGTGCTCTTAGAACCTCATTTTGAAGCTTGAAACTTGAAAGCCCCGGTTTCGGAGCATCAAAATCAGTGTTTTGAGGTACAACAAGGTTTCAAGATGCAAGTCCTCATTCTGGAGCCGGTAGCGTCAAAATTTGATTTTGATGCACATCATGCTCTTAGAACCTTGTTTTGGAGCTTATGCCTCAAATCTTCAATTTCGAAGCATCAAAATTGGTGTGTGGAGGCACAACAACCTTTCAAGACGCAAGTCCCTATTCTGGAGCCTGTAGTGTCAAAACATGATTCCCGATTCTTAATCTGATAGCGTCAAAACACGGTTTTGACAAACATGGTGTTCTTAGAACCTCATTCCGGAGGTTGTGCCTCAAAAGCCTCATTTTTGGAGGCACAAAAGGGTTTCAAAACACAAGTCCAATTCTAGAGTCAGTAGCGTCAAAACCCAATTTCGGAGCTTGTGCCTCAAAAGACCCGATTCTAGAGTCAATAGTGTCAAAATCTGATTTGGGGCACATCGTGCTCTTAGAACCTTATTTCGAAGCATGTGCCTCGAAAGCCTTGGTTGCGGAGCATCAATATCAGTGTTTTGAGGCACAACAAGGTTTCAAGATGCATGCCCCGATTCTAGAGCCAGTAGCATCAAAATTCAATTTTGATGCACATTGTGCTCTTAGAACCCGGTTTTAGAAATTGTGCCTCAAAAGCCCCAGTTTTGGAGCATCAAAATCGATGTTTGGAGGCACAACAAGGTTTCAAGATGCAAGTCCCGATTCTAGAGTGAATATCGTCAAAATCTAATTTTGGCGCACATCGTTCTCTTAGAACCTCATTTCAAAGCTTGTGCCTCGAAAGCCCTGGTTTCAGAGCATCAAAATCAGTGTTTTGAGGCACAACAAGGTTTCAAGATGCAAGCCCTGAATCTAGAGCCAGTATGATCAAAATTCAATTTTGATGCACATTGTGCTCTTAGAACCCTGTTTTAGAAATTATGCCTCAAAATCCCCAATTTTGGAGCACCAAAATCGATGTTTGGAGGCACAACAAGGTTTCAAGATGCAAGTCTTGATTGTTCAGTCGGTAGAGTCAAAATTTGATTTTGACACATGTCATGCTCTTAGAATCTTGTTTTGGAGCTTATGCCTCAAAATCTTCGGTTTCAAAGCATTGAAATTCCTGTTTGTAGGTACAACAAGCTTTCAAGATGCAAGTCCCTATTCCGGAGCCTATAGTGTCAAAATGTGATTTTGATGCACATCGTACTCTTAGAACCTCATTTCGGAGCGTGTCGCTCGAAAGCTCCAGTTTCAAAACATGAAAATCAATGTTTAAAGGCACAACAAGGTTTCAAGACACAAGTCGCGATTCTCAAGCTGATAGGGTCAAAAGATGATTTTTACAAACATGGTGTTCCTAGAACCTCATTTCAGAGGTTGTGCCTCAAAAGGCTCATTTCTGGAAAGTAAAAATTAGTGTTTGGAGTTGGTAGCGTCAAAACACAATTTTAATGTAAATAATGCTCTTAGAGCCTCATTTCGGAGCTTCTGCCTTGAAAGCCCTGATCTTGGAACATCAAAATCAATGTTTCGAGGCACAACAAGGTTTCAAGAAGCAAGTCCCTATTATGGAACCTGTAGCGTCAAAATTAAATTTTGAGGCATATCATACTCTTAGAAGTTTATTTCAGAGCTTGTGCCTTGAAAGACCCAGTTTTAGAGCATCAAAATCAATGTTTGGAAGCACAACAAGGTTTTAAGATGCAAGTCCTGATTCTAGAGTCAAAAGCGTCAAAATCTGATTTTAGCGCACATCGTGCTCATAGAACCTCATTTTGAAGCTTGTGGCTCGAAAGCCCTGATTTCAGAGCATAAAAATCAGTGTTTTGAGGCACAACAACGTTTCAAGATGCAAGTCCCGATTCTAGAGTCAATAGCATCAAAATCTGATTTTGGAGCACATCGTGCTCTTAGAACCTCATTTTGAATCTTGTGCCTCGAAAACCCCGGTTTTAAGATACAAGCGCCGATTGTAGAGCCAGTAGAATCAAAATTCATTTTTTATCCAAATTATGCTCTTAGAACCTTATTTTAGAAATTATGCCTCAAAAGCCCTAGTTTTGCAGCATCAAAATCAATGTTTGGAGGCACAACAAGATTTCAAATGCAAGTCCTAATTCTGGAACCGGTAGTGTCAAAATTTGATTTTGACGCACTTCGTGCTCTTAGAACCTTGTTTTGGAGCTTATGCCTTAAAATATTCGGTTTGAAAGCATCAAAATTGGTGTTTGGAGGCACACCAAACTTTTAAAACGCATGTTTCTATTCCGGAGCCTGAAGTGTGAAAACGTGATTTTGATGCACATTGTGCTCTGAAAACCTCATTTTCGAGCGTGTGGCAAGAAAGCTCTAGTTTCATAACATCAAAATCAATGTTTAAAATCACAACAAGTCCCAATTCTCAAGTTGATAGCATCAAAACATGATTTTGACAAACATGGTGTTCTTAGAACCTCATTTCGGAGGTCGTGCCTCAAAACCATCATTTTTGGAGCATAAAAATTAGACTTTGGAGGCACAACAAGGTTTGAAGACACAAGTCCCAATTCCAGAGTCGGTAGCCTCAAAACACAATTTTGATGCTCTTAGAAACTCATTTCGGAGCTTGTGCCTTGAAAGCCCTGATTTTGGAACATCAAAATCAATGTTTTCAGGCACAACAAGATTTCAAGAAGCATTTTTCTATTCCAAAGCCTGTAGCATCAAAATTCTATTTTGACGCACATCACTCTCTTAGAAGCTCATTTCGAAGCTTTTGCCTCGAAAGACCCAGTTTTGGAGCATCAAAATCAATGTTTGGAGGCACAACAAGGATTAAAGATGCAAGTCCCTATTCCGGAGCCGGTAGTGTCAAAACGTGATTTTGATGCACATTGTGCTCTTAGAACCTCATTTTAGAGCGTGTTGCTCAAAAGCTCCAGTCTCAAAACATCAAAATCAATGTTTAAAGGCACAACAAGGTTTCAAGACAAAAGTCTCGTTTCTTAAGCTAATAGCATCAAATCATGATTTTGACAAACATGGTGTTTTTAGAACCTCATTTTGGAGGTTGTGCCTCAAAAGCCCCAGTTTTAGAGCATAAAAATTAGTGTTTGGAGGCACACCAAGGTTTCAAGACACAAATCCCAATTCCAGAGTTGGTAGAGTCAATACACAATTTTAATGTACATCGTGCTCTTAGAACCTCATTTCGAAGCTTGTGCCTTGACAACCCTAATTTTGGAGCGTCAAAATCAATGTTTGAGGGCACGACAAGGTTTCAAGATGCAAGTCTCGATTCTAGAGTCAATAACATGAAAATCTGATTTTGGCGCACATCGTGCTCTTAGAACCTCATTTTGAAGCTTGTGCCTCGAAAGTCCCAGTTTCGGAGAATCAAAATCAATGTTTTGAGGCACAACAAGGTTTCAAGATGCAAGACCCGATTATCAAGCCAGTAGCTTCGAAATTCAATTTTGATGCACATTGTGCTCTTAGCAACCTGTTTTAGAAATTGTCCCTCAAAAGACCCAGCTTTGGAGTATCAAAATTGATGTTTGGAGGCACAAGAAGGTTTCAAGATGCAAGTCCTAATTCTAGATCTGGTAGCGTCAAAATTTGATTTTGATGAACATAGTGCTCTTAGAACCTTGTTTTGAAAATTATGCGTCAAAATCTTTGGTTTCGAAGCATAAAAATTGGTGTTTGGAGCCACAACAAGGTTTCAAGACAAAAATCCCAATTCCAGAGTCGGTAGTATCAAAATGCAATTTTGATGTACATCATGCTCTTAGAACCTCATTTCAGAGCTTGTGCCTTGGAAGCCCTAATTTTGGAACATCAAAATCAATCTTTTGAGGTGTAACAAGGTTTCAAGAAACAAGTACCTATTCGAGAGCCTGTAGCATCAAAATTCCATCTTGACGCACATCATTCTCTTAGAAGCTCATTTCAGAGCTTGTGCCTCGAAAGACCCAGTTTTTAAGCATCAAAATCAATGTTTGGAGGCAAAATAAGGTTTCAAGATGCAAGTCCCGATTCTAGAGTCAATAGCGTCAAAATTTGATGTTGGCGCACATCGTGCTCTTAGAAACTCATTTTGAAGCTTGTGCCTCGCGTTTTCGGAGCATCAAAATCAATGTTTTGAGGCACAACAAGGTTTCAAGATGCAAGCCTCGATCCTAGAGCCAGTAGCATCAAAATTCAATTTTGATACACATTGTGCACTAAGAACCCTGTTTTAGAAATTGTGCCTCAAAAGCCCTAGTTTTGGAGAATCAAAATCGATGTTTGGAAGCACAACAAGGTTTCAAGATGCAAGTCTCGATTCTAGAGTCAAGAGCGTCAAAATATAATTTTGGTGCACATCATGCTCTTAGAACCTCATTTTGAAGCTTGTGCCTCGAAAGCCCCGGTTGCGGAGCACCCAAATCAGTGTTTTGAGGCACAACAAGTTTTCAAGATGCAAGCCCCGATTCTAGAGCCTTTAGTGTCAAAACGTGATTTTGATGCACATCGTGCTCTTAGAACCTTGTTTCAGAGCATGTGACTTGAAAGCTCCAGTTTCAAAACATCAAAATCAATTTTTAAAGGCACAACAAGGTTTAAAGCCACAAGTCCCGATTCTCAAGCTGATAGTGTCAAAAAACGATTTTGACAAACATGGTGTTCTTAGAACCTCATTTCAGAGGTTGTGCCTCAAAAGCCTCATTTTTGGAGCATAAAAATTAGTGTTTGGAGGCACAACAAGGTTTCAAGACACAATTTCCAATTACAAAGTCGGTAATGTCAAAATGCAATTTTGATGTACATCGTGCTCTTAGAACCTCATTTTGGATCTTGTGCCTTGAAAGCCATGATTTTGGAACATCACAATCAATGTTTTAAGGCACAACAAGGTTTCAAGAAGCAAGTCCCTATTTCAGAGCCTGTAGCGTCAAAATTCCATTTTGACGCACATCATTCTCTTAGAAGCTCATTTCGGAGCTTGCACCTTGAAAGACCCAGTTTTGGAGCATCAAAATCAATGTTTGGAGGCACAACAAGGTTTGAAGATGCAAGTCTTCATTCTAGAGTCAATAGCGTCAAAATTTGATTTTGGCGCACATCGTGCTCTTAGAACCTCATTTCGAAGCTTGTGCCTCGAAAGCCCTAGTTTCGGAGCATCAAAATCATTGTTTTGAGGCACAACAAGGTTTCAAGATGCAAGCCTGGATTCTTGAGCTAGTATCATCAAAATTCAATTTTGATGCACATTGTGCTCTTAGAACCCTGTTTTAGAAATTGTGCCTCAAAGCCCCATTTTTGGAGCATCAAAATCGATGTTTAAAGGCACAACAATGTTTCAAGAAGCAAGTCTTGATTCTAGAACCCGTAGCATCAAAATTTGATTTTGACGCACATCGTGCTCTTAGAACCTCATTTCAGAGCGTGTGGCTCGAAAGCTCCAGTTTCAAAACAGCAAAATCAATGTTTAAAGGCACAACAAGATTTCAAGACACAAGTCGCAATTGTCAAGCTGATAGCATCAAAAACACAATTTTGACAAACATGGTGTTCTTAGAACCTCATTTCGGAGGTTGTGCCTCAAAAGCCTCATTTTTGGAGCATAAAAATTAGTGTTAGACACAAGTACAAATTCCAGAGTCGGTAGTGTTAAAACGCAATTTTGATGTTCATCATGCTCGTAGAAGCTCATTTCGGAGCTTGTGTCTTCAAAGCACTGATTTTGGAACATTAAAATCAATGTTTTGAGGCACAACAAGGATTCAAGAAGCAAGGTCCTATTCCGGAGCCTGTAGCGTCAAAATTCCATTTTGACGCACATCATTGTCTTAGAAGCTCATTTTGGAGCTTGTGCCTTGAAAGACCCAGTTTTGGAGCATCAAAATCAATGTTTGGAGGCACAACAAGGTTTCAAGATGCAAGTCCTGATTCTAGAGTCAATAGCGTCAAAGTCTGATTTTGACACACATCGTGCTCTTAGAACCTCATTTCGAAGCTTGTGCCTCGAAAGCCCCGGTTTTGTAGCATCAAAATCAGTGTTTTGAGGCACAACAAGGTTTCAAGATGCAAGCCCCGATTCTAGAGCTAGTAGCATCAAAATTTAATTTTGATGCATATTGTGCTCTTAGAACCCTGTTTTAGAAATTGTGCCTCCAAAGCCCTAGTTTTGGAGCATCAAAATCGATGTTTGGAGGCATAACAATGTTTGACAATGCAAGTCCTGATTCTGGAGGCGGTAGCATCAGAATTTGATTTTAACGCACATCATGCTCTTAGATCCTTGTTTTGTAGCTTATGCCTCAAAATCTTCGGTTTCGAAACATCAAAATTGGTGTTTGGAGTCACAACAAGCTTTCAAAACGCAAGTCCCTATTCTGGAGCCTGTACTATCAAAACATGATTTTGATGCACATCATGCTCTTAGAATCTCGTTTTAGAGCATGTGGCTCGAAAGCTCCAGTTTCAAATCATCAAAATCAATGTTTAAAGGCACAACAAGGTTTCAAGACACAAGTCCCGATTTTCAAGCTGATAGATTCAAAACATGATTTTGACAAACATGGTGTTTTTAGAACCTCATTTCAGAGGTCGTGCCTCAAAATCCTCATTTTTGAGGCATAAAAATTAGTGTTTGGAGACGCAACAAGGTTTCAAGACAAGAGTCCCAATTCTAGAGTCGGTAGCGTTAAAACGCAATTTTGATGTACATCGTGCTCTAAGAACCTCATTTCAAAACTTGTGCCTTGAAAGCCCTGATTTTGGATGTAGTGGTTCCTGTCTCTCAAATCTATAAATCTTCTGTCAAGTGGGAGGCTCTAAATAGTGTCCAAGAAATGATGTCAGTGGTGTCCAAATGTGGCTAAACGATAGGTGAAATCAGCTAAGGTAAAGGGCTAGCAAGGACCAAGTGATCTAAGCAATCTAATCTGGTCTATTGATGTGGTAATGCAGAAAAGGGCAAGCATATACGGTTCAGGATGTATCGATTCATTTCATCGAGTCATATCCTTCTCCGATTCCCCTTCAATATGGAAATAGGGGGAAAGGAGAAAGGAGAAAGGCATGGCTCTGGGAACTTAAGAGAGAGAGGTTCAGCGAGTGATGACAACCAGAATGGGGTTGGGGTTCCTTCGTCCTGCCATTTTGATGTTTTGAGGCACAACAAGGTTTCAAGAAGTCCCTATTCCAGAGCCTATAGCGTTAAAATTCCATTTTGACGCACATCATTCTCTTAGAAGCTCATTTCAGAGCTTGTGCCTTGAAGGACCCAGTTTTGGAGCATCAAAATCAATGTTTGGAGGCACAACAAGGTTTCAAGATGCAAGTCCCGATTTTAGAGTCAATAGCGTCAAAATCTGATTTTGGCGCACATCGTGCTCTTAGAACCTCATTTCGAAGCTTGTGCCTCGAAAGCCCCAATTTCGGAGCATCAAAATCAATGTTTTGAAGCACAACTAGGTTTCAAAATGCAAGCCCTGATTCCAGAGCAAGTAGCATCAAAATTCAATTTTGATGTCCATTTTGCTCTTAGAACCTCATTTCGAAGGTCGTACCTCAAAAGCCTCATTTTTACAGCATAAAAATTAGTGTTTTGAGGCACTCCAACTTTTCAAGATGCAAGTCCCAATTCTAGAGTCGGTAGCATCAAAACACAATTTTGATGTACATCATGCTCTTAGAACCTCATTTCGGAGCTTGTACCTTGAAAGCCTCAAGTTTGAAACATGAAAATCAGTGATTGGAGGCACAATAAGGTTTCTAGAAGCAAGTTCCTATTCCGGAGCTTGTATCGTCAAAATTGCATTTTGACGCACATCATTCTCTTAGAAGCTCGTTGCGGAGCTTATGCCTCGAAAGACTGAGTTTTGGAGCATCAAAATCAATGTTTTGAGGCACAACAAGGTTTCAAGATGCAAGTCCCGATTCTAGAGTCAATAGCGTATAAATCTGATTTTGGCGCACATCGTGCACTTAGAACCTCATTTCGAAGCTTTGGCCTCAAAAGCCCCAGTTTTGAATCATCAAAATTAGTGTTTTAAGGCACAACAAGTTTTCAAGTGCAAGCCCCGATTATAGACCTAGTAGCATCAAAATTCAATTCTGATTCACATTGTGCTCTTAGAACCCTATTTTAGAAATTGTGCCTCAAAAGCCTCAGTTTTGGAGCATCAAAATTGATGTTTAGAGGTACAAAAAAGTTTCAAGATGCAAGTCTTGATTCTTGAGTTGGTAGCGTCAAAATTTGATTTTGACACACATTGTGCTCTTAGAACATTGTTTTGGAGCTTATGCCTCAAAATCTTCAGTTTAGAAGCACCAAAATGGTGTTTGGAGGCACAACAAGCTTTCACTACGCAAGTCCCTATTCCGGAGCTTGTAGTGTCAAAACGTGATTTTGATGCACATCATGCTCCTAGAACCTCGTTTCGGAGCGTATTGCTCAAAAGCTCCAGTTTCAAAACATCAAAATCAATATTTAAAGGCACAACAAGGTTTCAAGACACAAGTCTCGATTCTCAAGTTGATAGCGTGAAAACATGATTTTGATAAACATGGTGTTCTTAGAAACCCATTTTAGAGGTCGTCCCTCAAAAGCCTCCTTTTTAGAGCATAAATTAGTGTTTGGAGGCACAACAAGGTTTTCAGACACAAGTCCCAATTCCAGAGTCAGTAGCGTTAAAACGCAATTTTGATGGACATCGTGCTCTTAGAACCTCACTTTGGAGCTTGTGCCTTGAAAGCCCTGATTTGGGAACATCAAAATCAACGTTTTGAGGCACAACAAGGTTTCAAGAAGCAAGTCCCTATTCCATTTTGACGCACATCATTCTCTTAGAAGCTCATTTCGGAGCTTGTGGCTTGAAAGATCTAGTTTTGGAGCATCAAAATCAATGTCTGGAAGCACAACAAGGTTTCAAGATGCGAGTCCCGATTGTGCACATCATGCTCTTAGAACCTCATTTGAAAGCTTGTGCCTCGAAAGCCACAGTTTTGGAGCATCAAAATCAGTGTTTTGAGGCACAACAAGGTTTTAAGATGCAAGCCCCGATTCTAGAGCCAGGAGCATCAAAATTCAATTTTGATGCACATTGTGCTCTTAGAACCCTATTTTAGAAATTGAGGCTCAAAAGCCCCAGTTTTGGAGCATCGAAATCGATGTTTGGAGGCACAACAAGGTTTCAGGATGCAAGTCCTGATTCTTGAGTCGGTAGAGTCAAAACACAACAAGGTAGAGTCAAGACACAAGTCGCAATTCCAGAGTCAGTAGCGTCAAAACGTAATTTTCGAACATCAAAATCAATGTTTTGAGGCACAACAAGGTTTGAAGATGCAAGTCCCGATTCTAGAGTCAATAGCGTCAAAAACTGATTTTGGTGCACATCGTGCTCTTAGAACCTCATTTCCAAGCTTGTGCCTCGAAAGCCCCAGTTTCGGAGCATCAAAATCAGTGTTTTGAGACACAACAAGGTTTCAAGATGCAAGCCCCGATTCTAGAGTCACTAGCATCA
Organism: Cryptomeria japonica; assembly: GCF_030272615.1. NCBI lineage: Eukaryota > Viridiplantae > Streptophyta > Pinopsida > Cupressales > Cupressaceae > Cryptomeria > Cryptomeria japonica. Next base: position 374,028,445 of record NC_081413.1, on the reverse strand, counting down.
AAATTTAATTTTGATGCACATTGTGCTCTTACAGCCCTGTTTTAGAAAGTGTGCCTCAAAAGCCCCAGTTTTGGAGCATCAAAATCAATGTTTGGAGGCACAAAAGGGTTTCAAGATGCAAGGCCTGATTTTGGAGCCGGTAGAGTCAGAATTTGATTCCAACGCACATCATGCTCTTAAAACCTTGTTTTATAGCTTATGCCTCGAAATCTTTGGTTTCGAAGCATCGAAATTGGTGTTTGCAAGCACAACAAGCATCCAAGATGAAAGTCCATATTCCAGAGCCTACAGTTTCAAAACATGATTTTGATGCACATCATGTTCTTAGAACCTCATGTCGGAGCGTGTGGCTCGAAAGCTCCAGTTTCAAAACATCAAAATCAATGTTTAAAGGCACAATAAGGTTTCAAGATGCAAGTCTCGATTCTAGAGTCAATAGCGTCAAAATCTGATTTTGGCATCGTGCTCTTAGAACCTCATTTCGGAGCATCAAAATCAATGTTTTGAGGCACAACAAGGTTTCAAGATGCAATCCCCAATTCTAGAGCCAGTACCATCAAAATTCAATTTTGATGCACATTGTGCTCTTAGAACCCTATTTTAGAAATTGTGTCTCAAAATCCCGAATTTTGGAGCATCAATATCGATGTTTGGAGGCACAACAAGGTTTCAAGATGCAAGTCCTCATTCTAGAGCCGGTAGCGTCAAAATTTGATTTTGACGCACATCATACTCTTAGAACCTTGTTTTGGAGGTTATGCCTCAAAATCTTTGATTTTGACGCATCAAAACTGGTGTTTGGAGGCACAACAACCTTTCAAGACGCAAGTCCCTATTCCAGAACCTCATTTCAGAGTGTGTGGCTCGAAAGTTCTAGTTTCGAAACATCAAAATCAAAGTTTAAAGGCACAACAAGGTTTCAAGAAGCAAGTCCCTATTCTAGAGCCTGTAGCGTCAAAATTTGATTTTGACGCACTTCATGCTCTTAGAAGCTCATTTCGGAACTTGTGCCTCGAAAGACCCAGTTTAGGAGCATCAAAATCAATGTTTGGAGGCACAACAACGTTTCAAGATGCAAGTTCCGATTCTAGAGTCAATAGCGTCAAAATCTGATTTGGGCCACATCGTGCTCTTAGAACCTTATTTCAAAGCTTGTGCCTCGAAAGCCCCAGTTGCGGAGCATCAAAATGAGTGTTTTGAGGCACAACAAGGTTTCAAGATACAAGCCCCGATTCTAGAGCTACTATTTTGATGCACATTGTTCTCTTAGAACCCTGTTTTAGAAATTGTGCCTCAAAAGCCCCAGTTTTGGAGCATCAAAATTGATGTTTGGAGGCACAACAAGGTTTCAAGATGCAAGTCTCAATTCTAGTGTCAATATCATCAAAATCTAATTTTGGCGCACATCGTGCTCTGAGAACCTCATTTTGAATCTTGTGCCTCGAAAGCCCTAGTTTCAGAGCATCAAAATCAAGGTTTTGAGGCACAACAAGGTTTCAAGATGCAAGCCCTGATTTAGAAATTGTGCCTCAAAAGCCCTAGTTTTGGAGCATCAAAATCGATGTTTGGAATCACAACAAGGTTTAAAGATGCAAGTCCTGATTCTTGAGCCGGTAGAGTCAAAATTTGATTTTGTGCACATCGTGCTCGTAGAATCTTGTTTTGGAGCTTATGCCTCAAAATCTTTGGTTTCGAAGCATCAAAATTTATGTTTGTAGGCATAACAAGCTTTCAAGATAAACCTTGTTGTGCCTGCAAACATCGATTTTGATGCTCCAAAACTGGGCCTTTTGAGGTACAATTTCTAAAACAGGGTTCTAAGAGCACAATGTGCATCAAAATTGAATTTTGATGCTACTGGCTCTAGAATCAAGGCTTGCATCTTGAAAACTTGTTGCAAAACACTGATTTTGATGCTCCAAAACCGAGGCTTTCGGGCCACAAGCTTTGAAATGAGGTTCTAAGTGCAAGATGTGCACCAAAATCAGCCTTTTGTGCCTCCAAAAACCAATTTTGTTGCTTTGAAACCGAAGATTTTGAGGCATAAGCTCCAAAACAAGGTTCTAAGAGCACGATGTGCGTCAAAATCAAATTTTGACACTACCAGCTCCAGAATCAGGATTTGCATCTTGAAACCTTGTTGTGCCTCCAAACATCGATTTTGATGCTCCAAAACTAGGGCTTTTCAGCCACAATTTCTAAAACAGGGTTCTAAGAGCACAATGTGCATCAAAATTGAATTTTGATGCTACTGGCTCTAGAATCAGGACTTGCATTTTGAAACCATGTTGTGCCTCAAAACACTGATTTTGATGCTCTGAAACTGAGGCTTTCAAGGCACAAGCTTCGAAATAAGGTTCTAAGAGGATGATGTGCACCAAAATCAATTTTTGATGCTATGGACTCTAGAATCGGGACTTGCATCTTCAAATATTGTTGTGCCTCAAAACATTGATTTTGATGTTCCAAAATTAGGTCTTTCAAGCCAGAAGCTCCGAAATGAGGTTCTAAGAGCACGATGTACATCAAAATTGCGTTTTGAGGCTACCGACTCTAGAATTGGGTGTTGTGTCTTGACTCTACCGGCTCAAGAATTAGGACTTTCATCTTGAAACCTTGTTGTGCCTCCAAACATCAATTTTGATGCTCCAAAACTAGGGCTTTTGAGGCATAATTTCTAAAACAGGGTTCTAAGAGCACTATGTGCATCAAAATTTAATTTTGATGCTCCTGGCTCTAGAATCGGGGCTTGCATCTTGAAACCTTGTTGTGCCTCAAAACACTGATTTTGATGCTCCGAAACTGTGGCTTTCAAGGCACAAGCTTCGAAATGAGGTTCTAAGAGCACGGTGTCTGCCAAAATCAGATTTTGACGATATTGACTCTACTATCGGGACTTGCATCTTGAAACCTTGCTTTGCCTCCAGACATTGATTTTGATGCTCCAAAACTGGGTCTTTCAAGCCACAAGCTCCGAAATGAGCTTCTAACAGAATGATGTGCATCAAAATGGAATTTTGATGCTACAGGATTCGGAGAGGGACTTGCTTCTTGAAACCTTGTTGTGCCTCAAAACATTGATTTTGATGTTCCCAAATCAGGGCTTTCAAGGCACAAGCTCCGAAATGAGGCTCTAAAAGCACGATGTCTTAAAACCTATTTGTGCCTTTAAACATTGATTTTGATGTTTTGAAAATGGTGCTTTTGAGCAACACGCTCCGAAATGAGGTTCTAAGAGAACGATGTGCATCAAAATCACGTTTTGACACTACAAGCTCCGGAATAGGGACTTGCATCGTGAAAGCTCATTGTGACTCCAAACAAGAATTTTGATGCTTTGAAACTAAAGATTTTGAGGCATAAGCTCCAAAACAAAGTTCTAAGAGCACAATTTTGATGCTTGAAACTAAAGATTTTGAGGCATAAGCTCCAAATCAAATTTTGATGCTACTGGCTCAAGAATCCGGACTTGCATCTTGAAACCTTGTTTTGCCTTGAAACATCGATTTTGATGCTCCAAAATTGGGCCTTTTGAGGCAAAATTTCTAAAACAGGGTTCTAAGAGCACAATGTGCATCAAAATTGAATTTCGATGCTACTAGCTCTAGAATCAGAGCTTACATCTTGAAACCTTGTTGTGCCTCAAAACACTGATTTTGATGCTCCAAAACTTGGGCTTTCGAGGGACAAGCTTCAAAATGAGGTTCTAAGAGCACGATGTGTGCCAAAATCAAAATTTGACGCTATTGACTCTAGAATTGGGACTTGCATCTTCAAACCTTTTTGTTCCTTTAAACATTGATTTTGATGTTTTGAAAATTGAGCTTTGGAGCCACACACTCTGAAATGAAGTTTTAAGAGCATGGTGTGCATCAAAATCACATTTTGACACTACAAGCTCCGGAATAGGGACTTGCATCTTGAAAGCTTGTTGTGCCTCCAAACACCAATTTTGATGCTTCGAAACCAAAGATTTTGAGGCATAAGCTCCAAAATAAGGTTCTAAGAGATAGATGTGCGTTAAAATCAAATTTTGACGCTACCGGCTCCAGAATCAGGACTTGCATCTTGAAACCCTGTTGTGCCTCCAAACATCGATTTTGATAATCCAAAACTAGAGCTTTTGAGGCACAATTTCTAAAACTGGGTTCTAAGAGCACAATGTGCATCAAAATTGAATTTTGATGTTATTGGCTCTAGAACCAGGGCACATCTTGAAACCTTGTTGTGCCTCAAAACACTGATTTTGATGCTCTGAAACCGGGGCTTTCACGTTGTGTGCCAAAATCAGATTTTGATGCTATTGACTCTAGAATCGGGACTTGCATCTTGAAACATTGTTGAGCCTCCAAACATTGATTTTGATGCTCCAAAACTTAGTCTTTCGAGGCAAAAGCTCTGAAATGAGTTTCTAAGAGAATGATGTGCGTCAAAATGGAATTTTGATGCTACAGGCTCAGGAATAGGGACTTGCTTCTTGAAACCTTGTTGTGTCTCAAAACATTGATTTTGATGTTCCAAAATCTGGGCTTCCAAGGCACAAGCTTCAAAATGAGGACATGTGTCCTGAAAGTTTGTTTTGCCTCCAAACACCAATTTTGATGCTTTGAAACTAAAGATTTTGAGGCATAAGCTCCAAAACAAGGTTCTAAGAGCACGATGTGCGTGAAAATCAAATTTTAACACTACCGGCTACAAAATCAAGACTTGCATCTTGAAACCTTGTTGTGCCTCCATCCAAACATCGATTTTGATGCTCCAAACCTGGGGCTTTTTAGGCACAATTTCTAAATGTGCATCAAAATTGAATTTTGAGGGTCCTGGCTCTAGAATCGAGGCTTGCATCTTGAAACCTGGTTGTGCCTCAAAACACTGATTTTGTTGCTCCAAAACCACGACTTTAGAGGCAAAAGCTTTGAAATGAGGTTCTAAGAGCACAATGTTCGCCTAAATCAAATTTTGACGCTATTGACTCTAGAATCAGGACATGCATCTTGAAACCATGTTGTGTCTCCAAACATTGATTTTGATGCTCCAAAACTGGGTCTTTCGAGGCACAAGCTCTGAAATGAGCTTCTAAGAGAATGATGTGCGTAAAAATGAAAATTTGACGCTAAAGGCTCCAGAATAGGGACTTGCTTCTTGAAACCTTGTTGTGCCTCAAAACATTGATTTTGATGTTTCCAAATCAGAGCTTTCAAGGCACAAGCTCCAAAATGACGTTTTAAGAGCACGATGTACATCAAAATTGTGTTTTGATGCTACCGACTATGGAATTGGGACAAACATGGTGTTCATAGCACCTCATTTTGGAGCATAAAAATTCATGTTTGGAGGCGCAACAAGGTTTGATCTTGTACCTCGAAAGACCCAGTTTTGGAGCATCAAAATCAATGTTTGGAGGCACAACAAGGTTTGAAGATGCAAGTGCCGATTCTAGAGTCAATAACGTCAAAATCTAATTTTGGCGCACATCGTGCTCTTAGAACGTCATTCTGAAGCTTCTGCTTTAAAAACCCCAGTTTGGGAGTATCAAAATCAGTTTATTGAGGCACAAGAAGGTTTCAAGATGCAGGCCCTGATTCTGGAGCCAGTGGCATCAAAATTCAATTTTAATGCACATTGTCCTCTTACAACCCTGTTTTAGAAATTGTGCCTCAAAATCCCCAGTTTTCGAGCATCAAAATCGATGTTTTGAGGCACAACAAGGTTTCAAGATGCAAACCCTGATTCTGGAGCTGGTAGTGTCCAAATTTGATTTTGACGCATATCGTGCTCTTAGAACCTTGTTTTGGAGCTTATGCCTCAAAATCTTCGGTTTTGAAGCATCAAAATTGGTCTTTGGAGGCACAACAAGCTTTCAAGATGCAAGTCCCTATTCCGGAGCCTGTACTGTCAAAACGTGATTTTGATGCGTGTGGCTCGAAAGCTCTAGTTTCAGAACATCAAAATCAATGTTTCAACACACAAGTCTCGATTCTCAAGCCGATAGCATCAAAACACAATTTTGACAAACATGGTGTTCTTAGAACCTCATTTCGGAGGTTGTGCCTCAAAAGCCTTATTTTTTGAGAATAAAAATTAGTGTTTGGAGGCACAACAAGGTTTCAAGACACAAGTCCCAATTCTAGAGTCGATAGCCTACAAACACAAGTTTGATGTACATCGTGCTCTTAGAACCTCATTTCAGAGCTTGTGCCTTGAAAACCCTGATTTTGGAACATCAAAATCAATGTTTTGAGGCACAACAAAGTTTCAAGAAGAAAGTCCCTATTTTGGAGCCTGTAGCGTCAAAATTCCATTTTGACGCACATCATTCTCTAAGAATCTCATTTCGGAGCTTGTGCCTCGAAAGACCCAGTTTTGGAGAATCAAAATCAATGTTTAAAGGCACAACAAGGTTCAAAGATGCAAGTCCTGATTCTAGAGTCAATAGCCTCAAAATTTGATTTTGGTGCACATCGTGCTCTTAGAAGCTCATTTTGACGCTTGTGCCTCGAAAGCCCCGATTTGGGAGCATCAAATTCAGTGTTTTGAGGCACAACAAGGTTTCAAGATGCAAGCCCTGATTCTAGAGCCAGGAGCATCAAAATTCAATTTGGATGCATACTATGCTCTTAGAACCCTATTTTATAAATTGTGCCTCAAAAGCCCCAGTTTTGGAGCATCAAAATTGATGTTTGGAGGCACAACAAGGTTTCAAGATGCAAGTCATGATTCTTGAGTCGGTAGAGTAAAAACACAACAAGGTAGAGAGTCAAGACACAAGTCCCAATTCCAGAGTCGGTAGTGTCAAAACGCAATTTTGATGTACATCGTTCTCTTAGAACCTCATTTTAGAGCTTGTGCCTTGAAAGCCCTGATTTTGGAACATCAAAATCAATGTTTTGAGGCAAAACAAGGTTTGAAGATGCAAGTTCCGATTGTAGAGTCAATAGCGTCAAAAACTGATTTTGGTGCACATCGTGCTCTTAGAACCTCATTTCGAAGCTTGTGCTTCGAAAGCCTCGATTTCAGAGCATCTAAATTAGTGTTTTGAGACACAACAACATTTCAAGATGCAGGCTCCGATTATAGAGCCACTAGCATCAAAATTTAATTTTGATGCACATTGTTCTCTTACAACCCTGTTTTAGAAATTGTGCCTCAAAAGCCCCAATTTTGGAGCATAAAAATCGATGTTTGGAGGCACAACAAGGTTTCAGGATGCAAGTCCTGATTCTGGAGCCGATAGAGTCAGAATTTGATTCTGACACACATCGTGCTCTTAAAACCTTATTTTGGAGCTTATGCCTCGAAATCTTTGGTTTCGAAGAATTGAAATTGGTGTTTGCAAGGACAACAAACATTTAAGATGAAAGTCCCTATTCCAGAGCCTTTAGTTTTAAAACGTGATTTTGATGCACATCGTGTTCTTAGAACCTCATTTTGGAGCGTGTGGCTCGAAAGCTCTAGTTTCAAAACATCAAAATCAATGTTTAAATGCACAACAAGGTTTCAAGATGCAAGTCCTGATTCTAGAGTCAATAGCGTCAAAATCTGATTTTGGCGCACATCGTGCTTTTAGAACCTCATTTCGGAGCTTATGCATTGAAAGTCTCAGTTTCAAAGCATCAAAATCAGTGTTTTGAGGCACAACATGGTTTCAAAATGTAATCACCGATTCTAGAGCAGTAGCATCAAAATTCAATTTTGATGCACATTGTGCTCTTAGGACCTTGTTTTAGAAATTGTGCCTCAAAAGCCCCATTTTTGGAGCATCAAAATCGATGTTTGGAGGCACAACAAGGTTTCAAGATGCAAGTCCTGATTCTGGAGTCGGTAGCGCCAAAATTTGATTTAGAACCTTGGTTTGGAGCTTATGCCTCAAAATCTCTGGTTTCGAAGCATCAAAATTGGTGTTTGGAGGCACAATAAGCTTTGAAGATGCAAGTCCCTATTCCGGAGCACAACATGGTTTCAAGACACAAGTCCTAATTCTCAAGCTGATTTTGAAAAACATGGTGTTCTTAGAACCTCATTTCGGACATTGTGCCTCAAAAGCCTCGTTTTTGGAGCATAAAAATTAGTGTTTGGAGGCACAACAAGGTTTCAAGATACAAATACCAATTCCAGAGTCAGTAGCATCAAAACACAATTTTTATGTACATCTTGCTCTTAGAACCTCATTTTGGAGCTTGTGCCTTGAAAGCCCTGATTTTGGAACATCAAAATGAATGGTTTGAGGCACAACAAGGTCTTAAGAAGCAGTCCCTATTCTAGAGCCTGTAGCGTCAAAATTCCATTTTGACGTACATCATTCTCTTAGAAGCTCATTTCGGAGCTTGTGCCTCGAAAGACCCAGTTTTGGATCATCAAAATCAATGTTTGGAGGCACAATAAAGTTTCAAAATGCAATTCTCGATTCTAGAGTCGATAGTGTCACAATATGATTTTGGCACACATCGTGCTCTTAGAACCTCATTTTGAAGCTTGAAACTCGAAAGCCCCGGTTTTGGAGCATCAAAATCAGTCTTTTGAGGTACAACAAGGTTTCAAGATGCAAGTCCTCATTGTGGAGCCAATAGTGTCAAAATTTGATTTTGACGGACATCATGCTCTTAGAACCTTGTTTTGGAGCTTATGCCTCAAAATCTTCAATTTTGAAGCATCAAAATTGGTGTTTGGAGGTACAACAACCTTTCAAGACGCAAGTCCCTATTCTAGAGACTGTAGTGTCAAAACATGATTTTGATTCACATCTTGCTCTTAGAACCTCCTTTCGGAGCGTGTGGCTCGAGAGCTCTAGTTTCGAAACATAAAAATCAAATTTTAAAGGCACAACAAGGTTTCAAGACACAAGTCCCGATTCTCAATCTGATAGCGTCAAAACACGATTTTGACAAACATGGTGTTCTTAGAACCTCATTTCGGAGGTTGTGCCTCAAAAGCCTCATTTTTGGAGGCACAAAAGGGTTTCAAGACACAAGTCCCAATTCTAGAGTCAGTAGCGTCAAAACCCAATTTTGGAGCTTGTGCCTCAAAAGACCCAGTTTAGGAGCATCAAAATCAATGTTTGGAGGCACAACAACGTTTCAAGATGCAAGTCCCGATTCTAGAGTCAATAGCGTCAAAATCTGATTTGGGGCACATTGTGCTCTTAGAACCTTATTTCGAAGCATGTGCCTCGAAAGCCCCGGTTGTGGAGCATCAAAATCGGTGTTTTGAGGCACAACAAGGTTTCAAGATGTAAGTCCCGATTCTAGAGTCAATATCGTCAAAATCTAATTTTGGCGCACATCATTCTCTTAGAACCTCATTTCGAAGCTTGTGCCTCGAAAGCCCTGGTTTCAGAGCATCAAAATCAGTGTTTTGAGGCACAACAAGGTTTCAAGATGCAAGCTTTGATTCTAGAGCCAGTATCATCAAAATTCAATTTTGATGCACATTGTGCTCTTAGAACCCTATTTTAGAAATTATGCCTCAAAATCCCCAGTTTTGGAGCACCAAAATCGATGTTTGGAGGCACAACAAGGTTTCAAGATGCAAGTCTTGATTGTTCAGTCGGTAGAGTCAAAATTTGATTTTGACACATGTCATGCTCGTAGAACCTCATTTTGGAGCTTATGCCTCAAAATCTTTGGTTTCAAAGCATCAAAATTCCTGTTTGTAGGTACAACAAGCTTTCAAGATGCAAGTCCCTATTCTGGAGCCTGTAGTGTCAAAACGTGATTTTGATGCACATCGTGCTCTTAGAACCTCGTTTCGGAGCATGTTGCTCGAAAGCTCCAGTTTCAAAACATGAAAATCAATGTTTAAAGGCACAACAAGGTTTCAAGACACAAGTCGCGATTCTCAAGCTGATAGGGTCAAAACACAATTTGTACAAACATGGTGTTCTTAGAACCTCATTTCAGAGGTTGTGCCTCAAAAGCCTCATTTCTGGAGCGTAAAAATTAGTGTTTGGAGGCACAACAATGTTTCAAGACACAAGTCCCAATTCCAGAGTCGGTAGCGTCAAAACACAATTTTAATGTACATCATGCTCTTAGAACCTCATTTCGGAGCTTCTGCCTTGAAAGCCCTGATCTTGGAACATCAAAATCAATGTTTTGAGGCACAACAAGGTTTCAAGAAGCAAGTCCCTATTCTGGAACCTGTAGCGCCAAAATTACATTTTCAGGCATATCATACTCTTAGAAGTTCATTTCGGAGCTTGTGCCTCGAAAGACCCAGTTTCAAGATACAAGCCCCAATTGTAGAGCCAGTAGCATCAAAATTTATTTTTGATCCAAATTATGCTCTTAGAACCCTATTTTAGAAATTATGCCTCAAAAGCCCTAGTTTTGCAGCATCAAAATCAATGTTTGGAGGCACAACAAGATTTCAAGATGCAAGTCCTGTTCTGGAACCAGTAGTGTCAAAATTTTATTTTGACGCACTTAGTGCTCTTAGAACCTTGTTTTGGAGCTTATGCCTTAAAATATTCGGTTTGAAAGCATCAAAATTGGTGTTTGGAGGCACACCAAACTTTTAGGACGCATGTTTCTATTCCAGAGCCTGAAGTGTGAAAACGTGATTTTGATGCACATCGTGCTCTGAGAACCTCATTTCGGAGCATGTGGCTAGAAAGCTCTAGTTTCATAACATCAAAATCAATGTTTAAAATCACCACAAGTCCCGATTCTCAAGCTGATAGCGTCAAAACATGATTTTGACAAACATGGTGTTCTTAGAACCTCATTTCGGAGGTCGTGCCTCAAAACCGTCATTTTTGGAGCATAAAAATTAGACTTTGGAGACACAACAAGGTTTCAAGACACAAGTCCCAATTCCAGAGTCGGTAGCCTCAAAACACAATTTTGATGCTCTTAGAACCTCATTTTGGAGCTTGTGCCTTGAAAGCCCTGATTTTGGAACATCAAAATCAATGTTTTCAGGCACAACAAGATTTCAGGAAGCATGTTTCTATTCCAGAGCCTGTAGCGTCAAAATTCCATTTTGACGCACATCACTCTCTTAGAAGCTCATTTCAAAGCTTGTGCCTTGAAAGACCTAGTTTTGGAGCATCAAAATCAATGTTTGGAGGCACAACAAGGATTCAAGATGCAAATCCCTATTCCGGAGCTTGTAGTGTCAAAACGTGATTTTGATGCACATCGTGCTCTTAGAACCTCGTTTTAGAGCGTGTGGCTCGAAAGCTCCAGTTTCAAAACATCAAAATCAATGTTTAAAGGCACAACAAGGTTTCAAGACACAAGTCCCATTTCTCAAGCTGATAGCGTCAAATCATGATTTTGACAAACATGGTGTTTTTAGAACCTCATTTCAGAGGTTGTGCCTCAAAAGCCTCATTTTTGGAGCATAAAAATAAGTGTTTGGAGGCACACCAAGGTTTCAAGACACAAATCCCAATTCCAGAGTTGGTAGAGTCAATACACAATTTTAATGTACATCATGCTCTTAGAACCTCATTTCGAAGCTTGTGCCTTGACAACCCTAATTTTGGAGCATCAAAATCAAGGTTTGAAGGCATGACAAGGTTTCAAGATGCAAGTCTCGATTCTAGAGTTAATAGAATGAAAATCTGATTTTGGCACACATCGTGCTCTTAGAACCTCATTTTGAAGCTTGTGCCTCGAAAGCTGTAGTTTCGGAGAATCAAAATCAATGTTTTGAGGCACAACCAAGTTTCAAGATGCAAGCCCCGATTATCAAGCCAGTACCATCCAAATTCAATTTTGATGCACATTGTACTCTTAGCAACCTATTTTAGAAATTGTCCCTCAAAAGACCCAGCTTTGGAGTATCAAAATTGATGTTTGGAGGCACAAGAAGGTTTCAAGATGCAAGTCCTAATTCTAGATCCAGTAGCATCAAAATTTGATTTTGACGAACATAGTGCTCTTAGAACCTTGTTTTGAAAATTATGCGTCAAAATCTTTGGTTTCGAAGCATAAAAATTGGTGTTTGGAGCCACAACAAGGTTTCAAGACAAAAGTCCCAATTCCAGAGTCGGTAGTATCAAAACAGAATTTTGATGTACATCATGCTCTTAGAACCTCATTTCGGAGCTTGTGCCTTGGAAGCCCTGATTTTGGAACATCAAAATCAATCTTTTGAGGTGCAACAAGGTTTCAAGAAACAAGTCCCTATTCGAGAGCCTGTAGCATCAAAATTCCATCTCGACGCACATCATTCTCTTAGAAGCTCATTTCAGACCTTGTGCCTCGAAAGACCCAGTTTTTGAGCATCAAAATCAATGTTTGGAGACAAAACAAGGTTTCAAGATGCAAGTCCCGATTCTAGAGTCAATAGCGTCAAAATCTGATGTTGGTGCACATCATGGTCTTAGAAACTCATTTTGAAGCTTGTGCCTTGCGTTTTCGGAGCATCAAAATCAGTGTTTTGAGGCACAACAAGGTTTCAAGATGCAAGCCCCAATTCTAGAGCCAGTAGCATCAAAATTCAATTTTGATACACATTGTGCTCTAAGAACCCTATTTTAGAAATTGTGCCTCAAAAGCCCTAGTTTTGGAGAATCAAAATCAATGTTTGGAGCATAAAAATTAGTGTTTGGACGCACAACAAGGTTTCAAGACACAATTCTCAATTACAAAGTCAGTAACGTCAAAATGCAATGTTGATGTACATCGTGCTCTTAGAACCTCATTTTGGATCTTGTGCCTTGAAAGCCATGATTTTGGAACATCACAATCAATGTTTTGAGGCACAACAAGGTTTCAAGAAGAAGGTCCCTATTTCGGAGCCTGTAGCGTCAAAATTCCATTTTGACGCACATCATTCTCTTAGAAGCTCATTTCGGAGCTTGTGCCTTGAAAGACCCAATTTTGGAGCATCAAAATCAATGTTTGGAGGCACAACAAGGTTTGAAGATGCATGTCTTGATTCTAGAGTCAATAGTGTCAAAATTTGATTTTGGCGCACATCCTGCTCTTAGAACCTCATTTTGAAGCTTGTGCCTCGAAAGCCTTGGTTTCGGAGCATCAAAATCATTGTTTTGAGGCACAACAAGGTTTCAAGATGCAAGCCCCGATTCTTGAGCTAGTAGCATCAAAATTCGATTTTGATGCGCATTGTGGTCTTAGAACCCTGTTTTAGAAATTGTGGCTCAAAGCCCCATTTTTGCAGCATCAAAATCGATGTTTAAAGTTACAACAATGTTTCAAGAAGCAAGTCCTGATTCTGGAGCCAGTAGCACCAAAATTTGATTTTGACGCACATCCTCAAGTAGCACCAATGTTTCAAGAAGCAAGTCCTGATTGTGCTCTTAGAACCTTATTTTGGAGCTTATGCCTCAAAATTGGTGTTTGGAGGCAAAACAAGCTTTCAAGACACAAGTCCTCAAAGCTCCAAAACAAGGTTTAGAAATTGTGCCTCAAAAATGAGGCTTGCATTTTTAGAAATTGGTGTTTAGAAATTGTTCCTCAAAGCTCCATTTTTGGAGCATTAAAATTGATGTTTGAATGCACAACAAGGTTTCAAGAAGCAAGTCCTTATTCTAGAGCCGGTAGCATCAAAATTTGATTTTGACGCACATCGTGCTCTTAGAACCTCATTTCGGAGCGTGTGGCTCGAAAGCTCCAGTTTCAAAACATCAAAATCAAGGTTTAAAGGCACAACAAGGTTTCAAGACACAAGTCGCAATTGTCAAGCTGATAGCATCAAAAACAGGATTTTGACAAACATGGTGTTCTTAGAACCTCATTTCGAAGGTTGTGCCTCAAAAGCCTCATTTTTGGAGCATAAAAATTAATGTTTGGAGGCACAACAAGGTTTCAAGACACAAGTACAAATTCCAGAGTCGGTAGTGTTAAAACGCAATTTTGATGTACATCGTGCTCGTAGAAACTCATTTCGGAGCTTGTGTCTTCAAAGCACTGATTTTGGAACATTAAAATCAATGTTTTGAGGCAAAACAAGGTTTCAAGAAGCAAGTCCCTATTCCGGAGCCTGTAGCGTCAAAATTCCATTTTGACGCACATCATTCTCTTAGAAGCTCATTTCGGAGCTTGTGCCTTGAAAGACCCAGTTTTGGAGCATCAAAATCAATGTTTGGAGGCACAACAAGGTTTCAAGATGCAAGTCTTGATTCTAGAGTCAATAGCGTCAAAGTCTGATTTTGGCACACATCGTGCTCTTAGAACCTCATTTTGAAGCTTGTGCCTCGAAAGCCTTGGTTTTGTAGCATCAAAATCAGTGTTTTGAGGCACAACAAGGTTTCAAGATGCAAGCCCTGATTCTAGAGCTAGTAGCATCAAAATTTAATTTTGATGCATATTGTGCTCTTAGAACCCTTTTTTAGAAATTGTGCCTCCAAAGCCCCAGTTTTGGAGCTTCAAAATCGATGTTTGGAGGCACAACAATGTTTGACAATGCAAGTCCTGATTCTAGAGGTGGTAGCGTCAGAATTTGATTTTAACGCACATCATGCTCTTAGATCCTTGTTTTGTAGCTTATGCCTCAAAATCTTTGGTTTTGAAACATCAAAATTGGTGTTTGGAGTCACAACAAGCTTTCAAGACGCAAGTCCCTATTCTGGAGCCTGTACTATCAAAACATGATTTTGATGCACATTGTGCTCTTAGAATCTTGTTTCAGAGCGTGTGGCTCGAAAGCTCTAGTTTCAAATCATCAAAATCAATGTTTAAAGGCACAACAAGGTTTCAAGACACAAGTCCCGATTCTCAAGCTAATAGATTCAAGACATGATTTTGACAAACATGGTGTTTTCAAAACCTCATTTCGGATGTCGTGCCTCAAAATCCTCATTTTTGAGGCATAAAAATTAGTGTTTGGAGACGCAACAAGGTTTCAAGACAAGAGTCCCAATTCTAGAGTCGGTAGCATTAAAATGCAATTTTGATGTACATCATGCTCTTTCGAAACTTGTGCCTTGAAAGCCCTGATTTTGGATGTAGTGGTTCCTGTCTCTCAAATCTATAAATCTTCTGTCAAGTGGGAGGCTCTAAATAGTGTCCAAGAAATGTTATCAGTGGTGTCCAAATGTGGCTAAATGATAGGTGAAATCGGCTAAGGTAAAAAGGTTAGCGAGGACCAAGTGATCTAAGCAATCTAATCTGGTCTATTGATGTGGTAATGCGGAAAAGGGTAAGCATATATGGTTCAGGATCTATCGATTCATTTCATCGAGTCATGTCCTTCTCTGATTCCCCTTCAATATGGAAATAGGGGGAAAGGCGAAAGGCGTGGTTCTGGGAACTTAAGAGAGAGAGGGTCAGCGAGTGATGACAACCAGAATGGGGTTGGTGGTCCTTCGTTCTGCCATTTTGATGTTTTGAGGCACAACAAGGTTTCAAGAAGTCCCTATTCCAGAGCCTATAGCGTTAAAATTCCATTTTGACGCACATCATTTCGGAGCTTGTGCCTTGAAAGACCCAATTTTGCAGCATCAAAATCAATGTTAGGAGGCACAACAAGGTTTCAAGATCCAAGTCCCGATTCTAGAGTCAATAGCGTGAAAATCTGATTTTGGCGCACATCATGCTCTTAGAACCTCATTTCGAAGCTTGTGCCTCGAAAGCCCTAGTTTCATAGCATCAAAATCAGTGTTTTAAAGCACAACTAGGTTTCAAGATGCAAGCCCTGATTCCAGAGCCAGTAGCATCAAAATTCAATTTTGATGTACATTGTGCTCTTACAACCTCATTTTGAAGCTTGTGCCTGAAAAGCCCTAGTTTGGGAATATCAAAATCAATGATTTGAGGCACAACAGGGTTTGAAAATGCAAGCCCCGATTCTAGAGCCAGTAGCATCAAAATTAAATTTTGATGCACATTGTGCTCTTAGAACCCTGTTTTAGAAATTATGCCTCAAAAGCCCCAGTTTTGGAGCATCAAAATCGATATTTCGAGGCACAACAACGTTTCAAGATTCAAGTTTGGATTCTTGAGCCGGTAGCGTCAAAATTTGATTTTCACGCACATTGTGCTCTTAGAACATTGTTTTGGAGCTTATGCCTCAAAATCTTCAGTTTCAAAGCACCAAAATGGTGTCTGGAGGCACAACAAGCTTTCACTACGCAAGTCCCTATTCCAGAGCTTGTAGTGTCAAAACGTGATTTTGATGCACATCGTGCTCTTAGAACCACGTTTCGGAGCGTGTTGCTCAAAAGCTCCAGTTTCAAAACATCAAAATCAATATTTAAAGGCACAACAAGGTTTCAAGACACAAGTCTCAATTGTCAAGTTGATAGCGTTAAAACATGATTTTGATAAACATGGTGTTCTTAGAAACGCATATCATTCTCTTAGGAGCTCATTTCAAAGCTTGTGCCTCGAAAGGCCCAAATTAGGAGCATCAAAATCAGTGTTTTGAGGCACAACAAGGTTTCAAGATACAAGCCCCGATTCTAGAGCCAGTAGCATCAAAATTCATTTTTCATGCACATTGTGCTCTTAGAACCCTATTTTAGAAATTGTGCCTCAAAAGCCCCAGTTTTGGAGCATCAAAATTGATGTTTGGAGGCACAACAAGGTTTCAAGATGTAAGTCTCAATTCTAGCGTTAGTATCATCAAAATCTAATTTGGGCGCACATCGTGTTCTTAGAACCTCATTTCAAATCTTGTGCCTCGAAAGCCCTGGTTTTAGAGCATCAAAATCAATGTTTTGAGGCACAACAAGGTTTCAAGATGCAAGCCCCGATTCTAGAGCCAGTAGCATCAAAATTCAATTTTGATGCACATTGTGCTGTTAGAACCTTGTTTTAGAAATTGTGCCTCAAAAGCCCCAGTTTTGGAGCATCAAAATCGATGTTTGGAATCACAACAAGGTTTAAAGATGCAAGTCCTGATTCTTGAGCTGGTAGAGTCAAAATTTGATTTTGCGCACATCGTGCTCTTAGAATCTTGTTTTGGAGCTTATGCCTCAAAATCTTTGGTTTCGAAGCATCAAAATTCATGTTTGTAGGCACAACAAGCTTTCAAGATGCAAGTCCCTATTTCGGAGCCTATAGTGTCAAAACGTGAGTTTGATGCACATCGTCCTCTTAGAACCACGTTTCGGAGCGTGTCGCTCGAAAGCTCCAGTTTCAAAACATCAAAATCAATGTTTAAAGGCACAACAAGGTTTCAAGACACAAGTCAAGATTCTCAAGCTAATAGCATCAAAACATGGTGTTCTCAGAACTTCATTTTTGAGGTTGTCCCTCAAAAGCCTCATTTCTGGAACATAAAAATTAGTGTTTGGAGGCACAACAAGGTTTCAAGACACAAGTCCCAATTCCAAAGTCGGTAGCGTTAAAATGCAATTTTGATGTACATCATGCTCTTAGAACCTCATTTTGGAGCTTCTCCCTTGAAAGCCCTGATCTTGGAGCATCAAAATTGATGTTTGGAGGCACAACAAGATTTCAAAATGCAAGTCCTGATTCTAGAGCCTGTAGCATCAGAATTGGATTTTGATGCACATCGTGCTCTTAGAACCTTGTTTTGGAGCTTATCTCTTAAAATCTTCAGTTTTGAAGCATCAAAATTGGTGTTTGGAAGAACATCAAGCTTTCAAGATGCAAGTCCCTATTCCAGAGCCTGTAGCGTCAAAACATGATTTTGATGCACATCGTGGTCTTAGAACTTCCTTTCGGAACGTGTGGCTCCAGAGCTCGATTTTCAAAACATCAAAATCAGTGTTTAAAGGAACAACAAGGTTTGAAGATGCAAGTCCTAATTCTAGAGTCAATAGCGCCAAAATTTGATTTTGGCGCACATAGTGCTCTTAGAACCTCATTTTGAAGCTTGTGCCTCGAAAGCCCCAGTTTCGGAGCATCAAAATCAGTGTTTTGCGGCACAACAAGGTTTCAAGATGCAAGCCCCGATTCTAGGGCCAGTAGCATCGAAATTCAATTTTGATGCACATTGTGCTCTTAGAACCCTGTTTTAGAAATTTTGCCTCAAAAGGACCAATTTTGGAGCATCAAAATCAATGTTTCAAGGCAAAACAAGATTTCAAGATGCAAGTCCGGATTCTTGAGCAAGTAGCATCAAAATTTGATTTTGACGCACATTGTGCTCTTAGAACTTTGTTTTGGAGCTTATGCCACAAAATCTTCAGTTTTGAAGCATCAAAATTCATGTCTGGAGGCACAACGAACTTTCACGATGCAAGTCCAAATTCAAGAGTCGGTAGCATCAAAACACAATTTTGATGTACATCGTGCTCTTAGAACCTCATTCTGGAGCTTGTGCCTTGAAAGCCCTGATTTTGGAACATCAAAATCATTGTTTTGAGGCACAACAAGATTTGAAGATGCAAGTTCCAATTCTAGAGTCAATAGTGTCAAAAACTGATTTTGGTACACATCGTGCTGTTAGAACCTCATTTCAAAGCTTTTGCCTCGAAAGCCCTGGTTTCAGAGCATCAAAATCAGTGTTTTGAGACACAACAAGTTTTCAAGATGCAAGCCTCGATTCTAGAGCCAGTAGCATCAAAATTTAATTTTGATGCACATTGTGCTCTTAGAACCCTATTTTAGAAATTGTGCCTCAAAAGCCCCAGTTTTGGAGCATCAAAATCGATGTTTGGAGGCACAACAAGGTTTCAAGATGCATGTCCTGATTTTGGAGCCGGTAGAGTCAGAATTTGATTCTAATGCACATCCTGCTCTTCGAACCTTGTTTTGGAGCTTATGCCTTGAAATCTTCGGTTTCGAAGCATCGAAATTGGTGTTTGCAAGCACAACAAGCATCCAAGTTGAAAGTCCCTATTCCAGAGCCTGTAGTGTCAAAACATGATTTTGATGGACATCATGTTCCTAGAACCTCACTTCGCAGCGTGTGGCTTGAAAAATCTAGTTTCAAAACATCAAAATCAATGTTGAAAGGCACAACAAGGTTTCAAGATGCAAGTCCCGATTCTAGAGTCTATAGCGTCAAAATCTGATTTTGGCGCACATCATGCTCTTCGAACCTCATTTCGAAGCTTGTGCGTCGAAAGCCTCAATTTCGGAGCATCAAAATTAGTGTTTTGAGGCACAACATGGTATCAAAATGTAAGTCCCGATTCTAGAGCCAGTAGCATCTAAAATTCAATTTTGATGCACATTGTGCTCTTAGAACCGTGTTTTAGAAATTGTGCCTTAAAAGCCCTAGTTTTTGAGCATCAAAATTGATGTTTGGAGGCACAACAAGGTTTCAAGATGCAAATCCTGATTCTGGAGCCGATAGCGTCAAAATTTGATTTTCATGCACATCGTGCTCTTATAACCTTGTTTTGGAGCTTATGCCTCAAAATCTTCGGTTTCGAAGCATCAAAATTGGTGTTTGGAGGCACAAAAGGCTAATTTTGGTGCACATCGTGTTCTTAGAACCTCATTTCAAAGCTTGTGCCCCGAAAGCCTCAGTTTCAGAGCATCAAAATCAGTGTTCTGAGGCACAACAAGGTTTCAAGATGCAAGCCCCGATTCTAAGGCTAGTAGCATCAAAATTCAATTTTGATGCACATTGTGCTCTTAGAATCCTGTTTCAGAAATTGTACCTCAAAAGCCCCAGTTTTGGAGCATCAAAATTGATGTTTGGAGGCACAACAAGGTTTCAAAATGCACATCTTGACTCTGTAGCTGGTAGCGTCAAAATTTGATTTTGACGCACATCGTGCTCTTAGAACCTTGTTTTGGAGCTTATCTCTCAAAATATTCGGTTTCGAAGCATCAACAAGCTTTCAAGACTCAAGTCCCTATTCTGGAGGCTACCGTGTCAAAACGTGATTTTGATGCACATTGTGCTCTTAGAACCTCATTTCGGAGCATGTAGCTCGAAAGCTCCAGTTTCAAATTGTCAAAATCAATGTTTAAAGGCACAATAATTGTTCAAGACACAAGTCCCAATTCTTCAGTTGATAGCATCAAAACATGATTTTGAGAAACATGGTGTTCTTAGAACCTCATTTCGGAGGTTGTGCCTCAAAAGCCTCATTTTTGGAGCATAAAAATTAGTGTTTGGAGACACAACAAAGGTTCAAGACACAAGTCCCAATTCCAGAGACGGTAGCGTCAAAATGCAATATTCATGTACATCATGCTCTTCGAACCTCGTTTTGAAGGTTGTGTCTTGAAAGCCCTGATTTTGGAACATCAAAATTAATGTTTTGAGGCACAACAAGGTTTCAAGAAGCAAGTCCCTATTTTGGAGTCTATTGCGTCAAATTTCGATTTTGACGCACATCATTCTCTTAGAAGCTCATTTCGGAGCTTTTGCCTCGAAAGACCGCACATCGTGCTCTTAGAGCCTCGTTTGCAGAGCTTGTGCCTCGAAAGCCCTAATTTTGGAACATCAAAATCAATGTTTTGAGGCACAACAAAGTTTCAAGAAGCATGTCCCTATTCCAGAGCCTATAGCGTGAAAATTCCATTTTGACGCACACGATTCTCTTAGAAGCTCATTTCGGAGCTTGTGCCTCGAAAGACCTAGTTTTTGGAGCATCGAAATCAATGTTTGGAGGCACAACAAGGTTTCAAGATGCAAGTCCCGATTCTAGACTCAATAGCGTCAAAATCTGATTTTAGAGCACATCGTGCTCTTAGAACCTCATTTCAAAGCTTGTGCCTCGAAAGCCCTGGTTTCAAAACATAAAATCAGTGTTTTGAGGCACAACAAGGTTTCAAGATGCAAGCCCCAAGTGCATCAAAATTCATTTTTGATGCACATTGTCCTCTTAGAAGCTCATTTCAGAAGTCATACCTCAAAAGCCTCATTTGTGGAGCATAAAAATTACTGTTTGGAGGCACAACAGGTTTCAAGGCACGAGTCCCAATTCCAGCGCCGGTAGCGTCAAAACGCAATTTTCATGTACATCATGCTCTTAGAACCTCATTTAGGAGCTTTTGTTTTGAAAGCCCCGATTTTGAAACATTAAAATCAATTATTGGAGGCACAATAAGGTTTCAAGAAGCAAGTCCCTATTCAGGAGCTTGTACCATCAAAATTCAATTTTGACGCACATCATTCTCTAAGAAGCTCGTTTCGGAGCTTGTGCCTCGAAAGACCTAGTTTTGGAGTATCAAAATCAATGTTTTGAGGCACAACAAGGTTTCAAGATGCAAGTCCCGATTCTAGAGTCAATAGCGTCAAAATCTAGTTTTGTTACACATCATGCTCTTACAACCTCATTTCGAAGCTTGTGGCTCGAAAGCACCGGTTTCGGATCATCAAAATCAATATTTTGAGGCACAACAAGTTTTCAAGTGCAAGCCCCAATTCTAGAGCCAGTATGCACATTGTGCCTCAACAGCCCCTGTTTTGGAGCATCAAAATCGATGTTTGGAGGCACAACAAGGTTTCAAGATGCAAGTCCTGCTTCTGGAGCTGGTAGCGTCAAAATTTGATTTTGATGCACATTGTGCTCTTAGAATCTTTCTTTTGGAGCTTATGCCTCAAAATCTTCAGTTTCGAAGCATCCAAATTGGTGTTTGGAGGCACAACAAGCTTACAAGACACAAGTCCCTATTCCGGACCCTGTAGTGTCAAAACATGATTTTGATGCACATCGTGCTCTTAGAACCTCATTTCGGAGCGTGTGGCTCGAATGCTCCAATTTCAAAACATCAAAATCAATGTTTAAAGGCACAACAAGGTTTCAAGACACAAGTCACAATTCTCAAGCTGATAGCATCTCAAAATTCCATTTCGCCGCACATCATTCTTGTAGAAGCTCATTTCAAAGCTTTTGCCTCGAAAGACTAAGTTTTGGAGCATCAAAATAAATGTTTGGAGGCACAACAATGTTTCAAGATGCAAGTCCCAATTCTAGAGTCAATAGCATCAAAATCTGATTTTGGTGCACGTCGTGCTCTTAGAACCCTATTTTAGAAATTGTACCTCAAAAGCCCCAATTTTGGAGCGTCAAAATCGATGTTTGGAGGCACAACAAGGTTTCATAATGAAAGTCCTTATTCTGGAGTTGGTAGCGTCAGAATTTGATTCTGGAGCTGGTAGAGAACCTTGTTTTGGAGATTATGCCTCAAAATCTTCGGTTTCGAATCATCAAAATTGGTGTTTGGAGGCACAACTAGCTTTCAAGACGCATGTCCCTATTCCGGAGCTTGTAGTGTCAAAATGTGATTTAGATGCACATTGTGCTCTTAGAACCTCATTTCGGAGCATGTGGCTCGAAAGCTCCAGTTTCAAAACATCAAAATCAATGTTTAAACGCACAACAAGGTATCAAGACACAAGTCCCGATTCTGAAGGTGATAGTGTCAAAACACGATTTTGACAAACATAATGTTCTTAGAATCCCGAAACGGAGGTTGTGCCTCAAAAGCCTTTTTTTTTGGAGCATAAAAATTAGTTTTTTGGGGCACAACAAGGTTTCAAGATACAATTCCCAATTCCAGAGTCGGTAGCGTCAAAACACAATTTTGATGTACATCGTGCTCTTAGAACCTCATTTCGGAGTTTTTGCCTTGAAAGCCCTGATTTTGGAACATCAAAATCAATGTTTTGAGGCACAACAAGGTTTCAAGAATCAAGTCCCTATTCCGGAGCCTGTAGCGTGAAAATTCCATTATGACGCACATGTTTGTCTTAGAAGCTCATCTCGGAGCTTGTGCCTAGAAAGACCCAGTTTTGGAGCATCAAAATCAAGGTGCAAGTCCTGATTCTAGAGTCAATAACATCAAAAACTGATTTTGGTGCATATCGTGCTCTTATAACCTCATTTCGGAGCTTATGCCTTGAAAGTCCTGATTTGGGAACATCAAAATCAATGTTTTGAGGCACAACAAGGCTTGAGACACAACAAGGTTTCAAGATGCAATCCCCAATTCTAGATCCACTAGCATCAAAATTTAATTTTGATGCACATTGTGCTTTTAGAACCCTATTTTAGAAATTGTGCCTCAAAATCCCCAGTTTTGGAGCATCAAATTTGATGTTTGGAGGCACAACAAGGTTTCAAGATGCAAGTCCTGATTTTGGAGCCAATAGAGTCATAATTTGATTCTAACGCACATCGTGCTCTTCGAACCTTGTTTTGGAGCTTATGCCTCAAAATATTCGGTTTCAAAGCATCAAAATTAGTGTTTTAATGAACAACAAGCATTCAAGACGCAAGTCCCTATTCTGGAGGCTATCTTTTCAAAACATGATCTTGATGCACATTGTGCTCTTAGAACCTCATTTTAGAGCATGTGGCTCGAAAGCTCCGGTTTCAAAACATCAAAATGAATGTTTAAAGGCACAATAAATGTTCAAGACACTAGTCCCAATTCTTAAGCTGATAGCATCAAAACATGATTTTGACAAACATGGTGTTCTCAGAACCTCATTTCGGAGGTTGTGCCTCAAAAGCCTCATTATTGGAGCATAAAAATTAGTGTTTCGAAGCACAACAAAGTTTCAAGACACAAGTCCCAATTCCAGAGACGGTAGCATCAAAACGCAATTTTCATGTACATCATGCTTTTCGAACCTCGTTTCGGAGGTTGTGCCTTGAAAGCTCTGATTTTGGAACATCAAAATTAATGTTTTGAGGCACAACAAGGTTTCAAGAAGCAAGGCCCTATTTTGGAGTCTATAGCGTCAAATTTCCATTTTGACACACATCATTCTCTTAGAAGCTCATTTCAGAGCTTGTGCCTCGAAAGACATTGTGCTCTTAGAGCCTCGTTTGCAGAGCTTGTGCCTCGAAAGCCCTGATTTTGGAACATCAAAATCAATGTTTTGAGGCACAACAAGGTTTCAAGAAACAAGTCCCTATTCCAGAGCCTATAGTGTGAAAATTTCATTTTGACGCACATGATTCTCTTAGAAGCTCAAGAGTCAATAGCATCAAAATTTGATTTAAAATGCAAGTCTCGATTCTAGAGTCAATAGCATCAAAGTCTATTGATGTGGTAATGCGGAAAAGGGCAAGCATATATGGTTCGGGACATATCAATTCATTTCATCGAGTCATGTCCTTCTCCGATTCCCCTTCAATAAGGAAATAGGGGGAAAGGAGAAAGGCGTGGTTCCGGGAACTTGAGAGAGAGAGGGTCAACGAGCAATGACAACCTGAATGGGGTTGGGGGTCCTTCATTCTGCCATTTTGATGTTTTGAGGCACAACAAGGTTATAGCATTAAAATTCCATTTTGACGGATATCATTCTCTTAGAAGCTCATTTCGGAGCTTGTGCCTTGAAAGACCCAATTTTGGAGCATCAAAATCAATGGTTTGGAGGCACAACAAGGTTTCAAGATGCAAGTCCCGATTCTAGAGTCAATAGCATCAAAATCTGATTTTGGCGCACATTGTGCTCTTAGAACCTCATTTTGAGGCTTGTGCCTCGAAAGCCCTAGTTTCGAAGCATCAAAATCAGTGTTTTGAAGCACAACAAGGTTTCAAGATGCAAGCCTCGATTCTAGAGCCAATAGCATCAAAACTCAATTTTGATGTACATTGTGCTCTTAGAACCTCATTTCGGAGGTCGTACCTCAAAAGCCTCATTTTTGGAGCATAAAAATTAGAGTTTGGAGGCACAAAAATTAGAGTTTGATGTACATCGTGCTCTTAGAACCTCATTTCAGAGCTTGTACCTTGAAAGCCCCGATTTTGAAACATGAAAATCAGTGA
Source organism: Cryptomeria japonica (assembly GCF_030272615.1). Lineage (NCBI taxonomy): Eukaryota > Viridiplantae > Streptophyta > Pinopsida > Cupressales > Cupressaceae > Cryptomeria > Cryptomeria japonica. The sequence continues at coordinate 374,003,876 of NC_081413.1, read as the reverse complement.
TTGGAGGCACAATAAGGTTTCAAGAAGCAAGCCCTTATTTCGGAGCTCGTAGCATCAAAATTCCATTTTGACGCACATCATTCTCTTAGAAGCTCATTGCGGAGCTTGTGCCTCGAAAAACCCAGTTTTGGAGCATCAAAATCAATGTTTTGAGGCACAACAAGGTTTCAAGATGCAAGTCCCGATTCTAGAGTCAATAGCATCAAAATCTGATTTTGGCGCACATCGTGCACTTAGAACCTCATTTCGCAGCTTTTGCCTCAAAAGCCCCAGTTTCGGAGCACCAAAATTAGTGTTTTGAGGCACAACAAGTTTTCAAGTGCAAGCCCCAATTCTAGAGCTAGTAGCATCAAAATTCAATTTTGATGCACATTGTGCTCTTAGAACCCTGTTTTAGAAATTGTGCCTCAAAAGCCTCAGTTTTGGAGCATCAAAATCGATGTTTGGAGGCAGAACAAGGTTTCAAGATGCAAGTCCTGATTTTGGAGCCGGTACTGTCAAAATTTGGAGGCAGAACAAGCTTTCAAGACACATGTCCCTATTATGGAGCCTGTAGTGTCAAAACATGATTTTGATGCACATCGTGCTCTTAGAACCTCATTTAGGAGCGTGTGGCTCAAAAGCTCGAGTTTCAAAACATCAAAATCAATGTTTAAAGGCATAACAACGTTTCAAGACACAAGTCCCGATTCTCAAGCGGATAGCTTCAAAACATGATTTTGACAAACATGGTGTTCTTAGAACCTCATTTCGGAGGTCGTGCCTCTAAAGCCTCATTTTTGAGGCATAAAAACTAGTATTTGGAGGCACAACAAGGTTTCAAGACACCAGTCCCAATTTCAGAGTTGGTAGCATCAAAATGCAATTTTGATGTACATCGTGCTCTTAGAACCTCATTTTAGAGCTTTTTCCTTGAAAGCCCTGATTTTGGAACATGAAAATCAATGTTTTGAGGCAAAACAAGGTTTCAAGAAGCAAGTCCCTACTATATTGGAGCTTGTAGCATCAAAATTCAATTTAGAAGCTCATTTCAGAGCTTGTGCCTCGAAAGATCCAGTTTTGGAGCAACAAAATAAATGTTTGGAGGCACAACAAGGTTTCAAGATGCAAGTCCGAATTCTAGAGTCAATAGCGTCAAAATCTTCTTTTGGCGCACATCGTGCTCTTTGAACCCCATTTCGAAGCTTGTGCCTCGAGAGCCCCAGTTTCATAGCATAAAAATAAGTGTTTTGAAGCACAAAAAGGTTCCAAGATGCAAGCCACGATTCTAGAGCCAGTAGCATCAAATTCAATTTTGATGCATATTGTGCTCTTAGAACCCTGTTTTAGAAATTGTGCCTCAAAATCCCCAGTTTTGGAGCATCAAAATCGATGAATGGAGGCACAACAAGGTTTCAAGATGCAAGTCCTGATTCTGGAATTGGTAGTGTCAAAATTTGATTTTGATGCACATTGTGCTCTTAGAACCTTGTTTTGGAGCTTATGCCTCAAAATCTTCGGTTTCAAAGCATCAAAATTGGTGTTTAAAGGCACAACAAGCTTTCAAGATGCAAATCCCTATTCCGGAGCCTGTAGTGTCAAAAGTAATTTTGATGCACATCATGCTCTTAGAGGCTCGTTTCGAAGCGTGCGGTTCGAAAGCTCCAATTTTAAAACAGCAAAATCGATGTTTGGAGGCACAAAAAGTTTCAAGATGCAAATCCCTATTCTCAAGCTAATAGTGTCAAAACATGATTTTGACAAACATGGTGTTCTTAGAACCTCATATCGGAGGTCGTGCCTCAAAAGCCTCATTTTTTGAGCATAAAAATTAGTGTTTGGAGGCACAACAAGGTTTCAAGACACAAGTCCCAATTCCAGAGTCAATAGCGTACAAACACAAGTTTGATGTACATCGTGCTCTTAGAACCTCATTTCGGAGCTTTTGCTTTGAAAACCCTGATTTTGGAACATCAAAATCAATGTTTTGAGGCACAACAAGGTTTTAAGAAGAAAGTCCCTATTCTGGAACCTGTAGCGTGAAAATTCCATTTTGACGCACATCATTCTCTAAGAATCTCATTTTGGAGCTTGTGCCTCGAAAGACCCAGTTTTGGAGCATCAAAATCAATGTTTAAAAGCACAACAAACTTCGAAGATGCAAGTCCTGATTCTAGAGTCAATAGCGTCAAATTTTGATTTTGGCGCACATCGTGCTCTTAGAAGCTCATTTTGACGCTTGTGCCTCAAAAGCCTTGGTTTGGGAGCATCAAAATTAGTGTTTTGAGGCACAACAAGGTTTCAAGATGCAAGCCCTGATTCTAGAGCCAGTAGCATCGAAATTCAATTTTGATGCACATTGTGCTCTTAGAACCCTATTTTAGAAATTGTGCCTCAAAAGCCCCAGTTTTGGACCATCAAAATCGGTATTTCGAGGCACAACAAGATTTCAAGATGCAAGTCTGGATTCTTGAGCCGGTAGCGTCAAAATTTGACTTTGATGCAGATTGTGCTCTTAGAACGTTGTTTTGGAGCTTTTGCCTCAAAATCTTCGGTTTCAAAGCATCAAAATGGTGTCTGGAGGTACAACAAGCTTTCACGATGCAAGTCCCTATTCCAGAGCTTGTAGTGTCAAAACGTGAGTTTGATGCACATCGTGCTCTTAGAACCTCATTTCGGAGTGTGTTGCTCAAAAGTTCCAGTTTCAAAACATCAAAATCAATGTTTAAAGGCACAACAAGGTTTCAAGACACAAGTCCCGATTATCAAGTTGATAGCGTTAAAACATGATTTTGATAAACATGGTGTTCTTAGAAACCCATTTCAGAGGTTGTGCCTCAAAAGCCTTAGTTTGACGCACATCATTCTCTTAGAAGCTCATTTCGGAGCTTGTGGCTCGAAAGATCCAGTTTTGGAGGATCAAAATTAATGTCTGGAGGCACAACAAGGTTTCAAGATGCGAACCTCATTTCGAAGCTTGTGCCTTGAAAGCCATAGTTTCAAAACATCAAAATCAGTGTTTTGAGGCAAAACAAGGTTTCAAGATGCAAGCCCCGAATCTAGACCCAGGAGCATCAAACATTGTGCTCTTAGAACTGTGTTTTAGAAATTGTGCCTCAAAAGCCCCAGTTTTGGAGCATCAAAATCGATGTTTGGAGGCACAACAAGGTTTCGAGATGCAAGTCCAGTTCTTGAGTCGGTAGAGTAAACACACAACAAGGTAGACAGTCAAGACACAAGTCCCAATTCCAGAGTCGGTAGTATCAAAATGCAATTTTGATGTACATCGTTCTCTTAGAACCTCATTTCGGAGCTTGTGCCTTGAAAACCCTTATTTTGGAACATCAAAGTCAATGTTTTGAGGCACAACAAGGTTTGAAGATGCAAGACCCGATTGTAGTGTCAATAGCGTCAAAATATGATTTTTGCGCACATCATGCTCTTAGAACCTCATTTTTGAAGCATCAAAATCAGTGGTTTGAGGCACAACATGGTTTCAAAATGTAAGCCCTGATTCTAGAGCAGTAGCATCAAAATTCAATTTTGATGCACGTTGTGCTCTAAGGACCTTGTTTTTGAAATTATGCCTCAAAAGCCCCAATTTTGGAGCATCAAAATCGATGTTTGTTGGCACAACATGGTTTCATAATGCAAGTCCTGATTCTAGAGCCGGTAGCATTAGAATTTGATTCTGATGCACATCATGCTCTTAGAACCTTGTTTTGGAGATTATGCCTCAAAATCTTTGGTTTCAAATCATCAAAATTGGTGTTCGGAGGCACAACAAGCTTTCAAGACACAAGTCCCTATTCTAGAACCTGTAGTGTCAAAACATGATTTAGATGCACATTGTGCTCTTAGAACCTCATTTCGGAGCGCGTGGCTCGAAAGCTCAAGTTTCAAAACATCAAAATCAATGTTTAAAGGCACAACAAGGTTTCAAGACGCAAGACCTAATTTTCAAGCTGATAGCGTCAAAACACGATTTTGACAAACATAATGTTCTTAGAATCCCATTACGGAGGTTGTGCCTCAAAATCGTTGTTTTTGGAGCATAAAAATTAGTGTTTTGAGGCACAACAAGGTTTCAAGATACAAGTCCCAATTCCAGAGTTGGTAGCGTCAAAACACAATTTTGAATGTACATCGTACTCTTAGAATCTCATTTTGGAGTTTTTCCCTTGAAAGCCCTGATTTTGGAAGATCAAAATCAATGTTTTGAGGCACAACAAGGTTTCAAGAATCAAGTCCCTATTCCATAGCCTGTAGCGTAGAAATTGTGCCTCAAAAGCCCCCAGTTTTGGAGCATCAAAATCGATATTTGGAAGAACAACAAGGTTTCAAGATGCAAGTCACTATTCTAGAGTCAATATCATCAAAATCTAATTTTGGCGCACATCGTGCTCTTAGAACCTCAGTTCGAAGCTTGTGCCTTGAAAGCCCCATTTTCAGAGCATCAAAATCTATGTTTTGAGGGACAACAAGGTTTCAAGATGCAAGCCCCGATTCTAGAGCCAGTAGCTTCAAACTTCAATTTTGATGCACATTGTGCTCTTAGAACCCTGTTTTAGAAATTGTGCCTCAAAAGCCCCAGTTTTGGAGCATCAAAATCGATGTTCGGAAGCACAACAAGGTTTCAAGATGCAAGTCCTGATTCTGGAGTCGATAGCGTCAAAATTTGATTTAGAACCTTGTTTTGGAGCTTATGCCTCAAAATCTTCAGTTTCGAAGCATCGAAATTGGTGTTTGGAGGCACAATAAGCTTTGAAGATGCAAGTCCCTATTACGGAGCACAACAAGGTTTCAAGACACAAGTCCTGATTCTCAAGCTGATTTTGAAAAACATGGAGTTCTTAGCATCAAAACACAATTTTTATGTACATCGTGCTCTTAGAACCTCATTTTGGAGCTTGTGCCTTGAGAGCCCTGATTTTGGAACATTAAAATCAATGGTTTGAGGCACAACAAGGTTTCAAGAAGCAGTCCCTATTCTGGAGCCTGTAGCGTCAAAATTCTATTTTGATGTACATCATTCTCTTTGAAGCTCATTACGGAGCTTGTGCCTAAAAAGACGCAATTTTGGAGCATCAAAATCAATGTTTGGAGGCACAATAAAGTTTCAAAATGCAAGTCTCAATTCTAGAGTCGATAGTGTCACAATATGATTTTGGCGCACATCGTGCTCTTAGAACCTCATTTTGAAGCTTGAAACTCGAAAGCCCTGGTTTCGAAGCATCAAAATTAGTGTTTTGAGGTACAACAAGATTTCAAGATGCAAGTCCTAATTCTTGAACCGGTAGCGTCAAAATTTGATTTTGACGCACATCATGCTCTTAGAACTTTGTTTTCGGAGCTTATGCCTCAAAATCTTCGATTTCGAAGCATCAAAATTGGTGTTTGGAGGCACAACAACCTTTCAAGATGCAAGTCCCTATTCTGGAGCCTGTAGTGTCAAAACATGATTTTGATGCACATCTTGCTCTTAGAACCTCCTTTCAGAGCGTGTGGCTCGAGAGCTCCAGTTTCGAAACATCAAAATCAAAACACAAGACCCGAGACACAACAAGGTTTCAAGACACAACAACGTTTCAAGATGCAAGTCCCGATTCTAGAGTCAATAGCATCAAAATCTGATTTGGGGCACATCGTGCTCTTAGAACCTTATTTCGAAGCATGTGCCTTGAAAACCCCGATTGCGGAGCATCAAAATCAGTGTTTTTAGGCACAACAAGGTTTTTCAAAGATGCAAGCCCCGATTCTGGAGCCAGTAGCATTAAAATTCAATTTTGATTCACATTTTGCTCTTAGAACCCCGTTTCAGAAATTGTGCCTCAAAAGCCCCAGTTTGGGAGCATCAAAATCGATGTTTGGAGGCACAACAAGGTTTCAAGATGCAAGTCCTGATTCTATAGTCAATATCATCAAAATCTAATTTTGGCACACATCGTTCTCTTAGAACCTCATTTCGAAGCTTGTGCCTCGAAAGCCCTGGTTTCAGAGCATCAAAATTAGTGTTTTTTGGAACAAAAAGGTTTCAAGATGTAAGGCCTAATTCTAGAGCTAGTATCATCAAAATTCAATTTTGCTGCACATTGTGCTCTTAGAACCCTGTTTTAGAAATTGTGCCTCAAAAGCCCCAGTTTTGGAGCACCAAAATTGATGTTTGGAGGCACAACAACATTTCAAGATGTCCTGATTGTTGAGCCAGTAGAGTAAAAATTTGATTTTGACGCATGTCATGCTCTTAGAACCTTGTTTTCGAGCTTATGGCTCAAAATCTTGAGTTTTAAAGCATCGAAATTCTCAAGTTGATAGGGTCAAAACACCATTTTTACAAACATTCATTTCTGGAGTGTAAAAATTAGTGTTTGGAGACACAACAAGGTTTCAAGACACAAGTCCCAATTCCATAGTCGGTAGCGTCAAAACACAATTTTGATGTACATCATGCTCTTAGAACCTCATTTCGGAGCTTCTGCCTTGAAAGCCCTGATCTTGGAACATCAAAATCAATGTTTCGAGGCACAACAAGGTTTCAAGAAGCAAGTCCCTATTCCGGAGCCTGTAGCATCAAAATTCCATTATGACGCACATGTTTGTCTTAGAAGCTCATCTCGGAGCTTGTGCCTAGAAAGACCCAGTTTTGGAGCATCAAAATCAATGTTTGGAAGCAAAACAAGGTTTCAAGATGCAAGTCCCGATTCTAGAGTCAATAACATCAAAAACTGATTTTGGTGCATATCGTGCTCTTAGAACCTCATTTTGAAGCTTTTACCTTGAAAGCCCCGGTTTTGGAGCATCAAAATCAGTGTTTTGCGGCACAACAAGGTTTCAAGATGCAAGCCCCGATTCTAAGAGAATGATGTGCGTCAAAATGGAATTTTGATGGCACAGGCTCCGGAATAGGGTCTTGTTTGTTGAAACCTTGTTGTGCCTCAAAAAATTGATTTTGATGTTCCAAAATCAAGAATTTCAAGGCACAAACTCCGAAATGAGGTTCTGAGAGCACGATGTACATCAAAATTGTGTTTTAACGCTACCGACTCTGGAATTGGGACTTGTGTCTTGAAACCTTGTTGCGCCTCCAAACACTAATTTTTATGCTCCAAAAACGAGGCTTTTGAGGTACAACCTCCGAAATGAGGTTCTAACAATACCATGTTTGTCAAAATCGTGTTTTGACGCTATCAGCTTGAGAATCGAGACTTATGTCTTGAAACCTTGTTGTGCTTCAAAACATTGATTTTTATGTTCCAAAATTAGGGCTTTCACGGCACAAGCCCCGTAATGAGGTTCTGAGACTATGATGTACATCACAATTGCATTTTGACACTACCGACTTTGGAATTGGGACTTGTATCTTGAAACCTTCCTGTGGCTCCAAACACTACGTGGACAAGCTTTGAAATGATGTTCTAAGAGCATGATGTGCACTAAAATCAGCCTTTTGTGCCTCCAAACACCAATTTTCATGCTTCGAAATCGAAGATTTTGACGCATAATCTCCAAAACACGGTTCTAAGAGCACGATGTCAAATTTTGACGCTACCAGCTCCAGAATCAATATTTGCATCTTGAAACCTTGTTGTGCCTCCAAACATCGATATTGATGCTAAAAAACTAGGGCTTTTGAGGCACAATTTCTAAAACAGGGTTCTAAAACCACAATGTGCATCAAAATTGAAGTTTGATGCTACTGGCTCTAGAATCGGGGCTTACATCTTGAAACCTTGTTGTGCCTCAAAACACTGATTTTGATGCTCTAAAACCAGGGCTTTCAAGGCACAAGCTTCGAAATGAGGTTCTAAGAGCATGATGTGCGCCAAAATTAGATTTTGACCATATTGACTCTAGAATCGGGACTTGCATCTTGAAACCTTATTGTGCCTCCAAATATCGATTTTGATGCTCCAAAACTGTGGCTTTTGAGGCACAATTTCTAAAATAAGGTTCTAAGAGCACAATGTGCATCAAAATTGAATTTTGATCCTAGTGGTTCTAGAATCAGGGCTTGTATCTTGAAACCTTTTTGTGCCGCAAAACACTGATTTTGATGCTCCAAAACCGAGGCTTTCGAGGCACAAACTTTGAAATGAGGTTCTAAGAGCACAATATGCACCAAAATCAGTTTTTGATGTTATTGACTCTAAAATCGGGACTTGCATCTTGAAACCTTGTTTTGTTTCCAAACATTGATTTTGGTGCTCCAAAACTAGGTCTTTAGAGGCACAAGCTCCGAGATGAACTTCTAAGACAAACATGTGCGTCATAAGGAAATTTTGAAGCTACAGGCTCCGGAATAGGGACTTGATTCTTGAAACCTTGTTGTTTCTCAAAACATTGATTTTGATGTTCCAAAATCAGGGCTTTCAAGGCAAAAACTCTGAAATAAGGTTCTAAGAGCTACCGACTCTGGAATTGGGACTTGTATCTTGAAACCTTGTTGTGCCCCAAAACACTAATTTTTATGCTCCAAAAACAAGGCTTTTGAGGCACAACCTTCGTAGTGGGATTCTAAGAACATTATGTTTTCTCAAAATTGTGTTTTGACACTATCACCTTGAGAATCGGGACTTGTGTCTTTAAACCTTGTTGTGCCTTTAAACATTGATTTTGATGTCTTGAAACTGGAGCTTTCGAGCCACACGCTCCGAAACGAGGTTCTAAGAGCACAATGTGCATCTAAATCACGTTTTGACACTACAGGCTCCGGAATAGGGACATGTGTCTTGAAAGCTTATTGTGCCTCCAAACATCGATTTTGATGCTCCAAAATTGGGACTTTTGAGGTACATGTAGCGTCCTAAAATTGCGACGCTTGCAATTTTGACTGCATTTGGGTCTTCATGATGGCGATGCAACGTTAAACCTGAATGGAGACCCCGAAACCTGCTTGTGACACCAAAAACTGCATTTTTCTGCACCTTTACATGATCCCTCCTTGCACCCTGTTGTCCCGAGAGGTGGGACCATGGCGCCCAGCGCCCTGGTCCCTGGGCCTATTTTGGGCCCGGTCTCCTTTTGGGCATCGGGTCTTGAAGTTTGAAAATTGGAAAATAATGTTCCCATGTCGGCTCAAGGTCGGAAAAATCACTCTTCTAACCCTAATTGACAAGTATATAAACTACATTTCCCCTCTCAAAAAGAGAGGAGGACATATGTGGGCAAAAGGCGGAAGCGATATTCAAACATTCAAACATTCAAGCATTCCTTCAAGCAATTGAGCATTCTAAGTCTCCATTCAAGGCTAAGTGTTGCATTCAAGACAAGGATTCAACCATTGAAGAGGAGATCACTTACAACACATTACATACAACATACATTACACCTTCGCATGTGAGAATACAAACATTCTTACAACAAGGTATCAGTATTTGTTTACAGTACAAACATTTACATTTACAGCATTCTCATTTCTTGGTTAATTCCAAAACTGGGGTTTGACCTAAAGGCAAACCCCTAACCCCCCAATCATCCTCTCTTTTCTGTGTGTAGGTTGCAGGTACGTGGCTGTAATTGAAGATCTGGAATCCTTGTGCAGAGATGAATAGATCCCCCTTCGTTTCGCTGATTTTTCGGAGGATCGTGTGCACGCCGGGCGCCATCATTTAGTCAACTTTCGCTCAAATTTGCAGAACAGCACCGTCTCGACATTTTACTGCTAATTCCAGGTCTGCAGCTTCATCCCGTATCCCTATCTCTATTTATAAGTGAATCCTTCTTACTTTACATGCATTCCTAGTTCAAATCATTCTATCTACATTTCTTTACAAAAGAGGGTATCCTTGATGTCTTAACCCTTGAAACTCATTTAGAATCCACTCCTGCATTGTGTGGGATTGGATCTTGTGGGTTTCAACCCCTTTTTTGAATGTAAAGTCTCTCCCAAGTGAAAACCATCAACCCTAGTGACCTCCCTTCTCTCTCCTTGGAGTTGGGGAGGGGAGAACAACTAGGGTTCGATTTTTCCACTTTACATTTTGGTGAACCTGACGTGAACATCCTCATTCTGATTATTCATGGTTAGATTTGAAAAATTTGCTTCCTTAATTACATTTCCATGTTTCATCTTTTGCAAATTTTAGAGGTTGATTGCATAAAAAACCCTAAAATTTTCTTTTTAGTAATTAAGCTTGTGAAATGTTTAATTGTTAATGCTTGTTTCAGATCTACCCTTCTATTGCAAATTGTCAATTCATATTTGTGCTTTAATTCTGAAAATTAAGTGGTTAAGTGTCAAAACCCTAATTTTTAAAACCCTCTTGATTCAACCTTTGACTGATAATTTCACTAATCAAAACACCTCCAAATTGGTTGTAACTTTGGATTCCGCAATAAAATCACAATATCTCTCATCCCTGAAAATTTCAAAAAAAGTTGCGAGGACCGTGTGCACCCCGAGCGCCATCGTCCCCGACATTTTTTCCGAAATTTCAGGAGGTAAATCTTACTGTATTTTTCTGCTAAAATCCAGAATTTTGGCTGATTTTATCAATTCTAACACTTTCAAAATTAAAGTAAAAATTGGTCTAGTGATTGCTTGGATAAAAGCTTATAATCATTCAAAAATTGTTGAAATTAAAATTCATATCAAAATTGTGTTCCTTACAGTCCTAAATCTGAAAAGTGTGTTGGCATTCATTCAAAATTTCAGTGCTTTATTCAAATTTTTGCAGTTTGCGACTTCTGAAATTAAGTGTTTAATTGCGTCAACCTTGATTTCCACTTTCAGAATTGAATTTTGCATGAAATTGAGTCAACTTTTAAATTTCAAAGCCTGCATTGCTTTCAGTATTCCCTCTAAAATCATAAAATTCAAAATTTCAGTTTCCCTCTCTTTTTCAAAGTTCAAATTTTGCATTTTTAAACAATCTTGGTAGGGTTCAATTTTGAGATTGCAACTTTAATTTGGCCTATCTACAGATCGTAAAATCACTCAATTTTTTCAGATTAGCTTTAAAATCATCATAACTTTCATCTCTGAAAATTTCAAAAAAAGTTGCGAGCACCATGTGCACTCCGTTCGCCACGGTCCCTGACATTTTTTCCGAAATTTCGGGAGATTGTTCTGATTGTATTTAACAGCTTAACTCTAGGAGATTGGCTGATTTTATTGAAATTTGCTACCTCTAAAATTCGAAATCTTCTCCCTCTCTTTAGTGCATGATTTTTACAACAATAAGCCCTACTTACACTATTCTTGTTAGAGGAAGCCTTAGAATTAAGTCTTTCCAAGGTTTAGTTACTGAGGAGATGGAACCTAATTTGAATGGCTTTTTTAACGAGGACATGGGTAATTCCTCTAATCCTCTTAATGATGAAGAAGCTCTCCATGAGGTTTCTGTAGAACAACTTTCGAAATTGGATAACCAATTTGATGATTTGACAATGGATGTCTCAAGAATACCTTGATAGTCAAGCTCTTTCATTAATTGAGGGTCTAAAACGTATGGTTCAAAGTGATAAGAAAGGAATTGATATTTTGCGTGGTATTGCACACATTGTGGATTCGAATGTGATGCTGATGAAAAGTTGTGCCGAAACTTTAGGTTATACACAACCTCCTACTCAAGTTAATCATTCTATTCCTTTGACAACTCCTATTGCTAGTTGTAAAGCGGAAAATCGCGATCGAATCCTAGTTGCTCTCCCCTCTTCCAACTCCAAGGAGAGAGAAGGGAGGTTCACTAGGGTTGATGGTTTTCACTTAGGGGAGAGACTTTACATTCAAAAGAGGGGTTGAAACCCACAAGATCCAATCCCACACAATGCAAGATTGGATGCTAAATGTGTTTCAAGAGTTATGACAGCAAGGCTACCCTCTTTTGTAAAGAATGTGCATAGAAGAATTAAGCTAGGAATGCATAGAAAGTGAGAAAGATTCGTTTATAAACTGAGATAGGAATACAGTATGAAGCTGCGGACCTGGAATTAGCAGTAAAATGTTGATACGGCGCTGTCCTACAAATTTGAGCGAAAGTTGCCGGGACGATGGCGCCCGAGCGCCACGGTCCTCCGAAAAATCCGCGAAACGAAGGGGGATCTGGTCGTCTCTGCACAAGGATTCTGGATCTTCAATTTCATCCGCGTACCTGCAACCTACACACAGAAAAGCGAAGACGATTGGGGGGTTAGGGATTAGGGGTTTGCCTTTAGGTCAAACCCCGGTTTTGGAATTAACCAAGAAATGAGCAATGCTGTAAATGTAAATGCCTGTAATGTAAAACAAGTACTAATACCTTGTTGTAAGGATGTTTGTATCCTTATGTGCGAAGGTATAGCTGTTGTATGTTGTATGTTGTAATATGTGATCTCCTCTTCAATGGTTGAATCCTTGTCTTGAATGCAACACTTAGCCTTGAATGGAGACTTGAAATGATCAATTGTTTGAAGGAATGCTTGAATGCTTGAGTATAGTTTCCACGCTTGTACACATATCCCCTTCTTACCCAAATGGGAGAGGAAAATATAGTTTATATACTTGCCAATTAGGGTTAAAAGACTGATTTTCCCGACCTTAGGCCGACCAGGAAAGATAATTTCCAATTTGCAAATAAAAAGACCCGAAGTCCCATAGGAGACCGGGCCCAAAATAGGGCCAGGGACCAGGGTGCTGGGCACCATGGTCCTGGGGGACTAGGGCGCTGGGCGCCCTGGTCCTGAAGGACCAGGGCGCTGGGCGCTCTGGTCCCACCTCCTGGGACAGCAGGGTGCAAAGGAGGTTCAGGCCAGGGTGCTTGAAAATGCAGTTTTTGGTGTCATAATCAGGTTTTGGGGTCTCCATTCAGGTTGCGTGTTGCGTCGCTATCGTGAAGACCGAAATGCAGTCGAAATTGCAAGTGTCGCAATTTTAGGACGCTACATTTAGCTCCCACTTTAGCGGGAGTATGTATGCTCATACTTCCGGTAAAGTACAAGGAAACAATATTGAAAGACTTTCACCACGTCAAGGAGGCAAGACACACCAAGCCCCCAGTGGACTAAGGATCTTACGACTTCGATTGACAAAGTAAAAGGGAAGATCACGAGGGAGAACCATGACTGTCAGTAGCAAGGTTCCCTCACTATGAGTCATGCAAGAAAGATATCAAAAATTTTCAAGTATCTTGAAAAGATATGAACGGGATGTATGCCCCCCTACGTTAAAGCGATCGCACACGCCTCACCGGGGGTGATTGCTTTAAGGTAGTGATACATATAAGAAATGAGAAAGGAAAGGAGCACGTTATCACAAGGATTTAGCCCCCAAGTGTGAGATAAGCCCAAGGATAATAGACACAAAACACAAAGCACAAGGTGACTTCGCTTTCCTCGGGGTCAGTATGCTGTATGATTATTCATGTATATCATATGTATGTATGCATAATTGTTCTTCATTCCCCAATCAAGGAAGGTCACCTAGAAGAAGGGAACACATGTGTCTTTTGAGTCAACATGAGAGAGATCGAGAGATCTCAATGCTTTGCATCGTCCTCAAGTAGACAACACTAAGGACGACAAATAGAAGAATGAGAATAACGTATAGAAGAAGTAACACAAGAGAGGAGGAGAGAATCTGCTATGCTAATGTAACTAGTCTAGCATGTCATCTACCCCTCGATCTTGCTGATCAATGTTTCGGGAAGGCAGGGAACACGCTAGAGGAGGAACATTCAACACAGCACATGGAGCTATCACAAGATCCAAACAAGGGCTATGTTCATGTTCCAAGCCACGTTGTTCTTGTCTAGGAGCTAGGATAAGTGCTTTAGAAAATTCGTTAGATAAATGGTTATCAATATCAACAAGTTCATATTCACTATCAGAATGAACAGGAGAAGTAGCATTTTCATCATGAATAACATTTTCATCTATATCATCATCAAGATTTATAAAAATAGGATCTTTAATTCGCACAGGATCAAGACCATCATGCATCTTATGTTTAGGAGATTTTGGAGAAAATGGAATAATGCTTGTTGAAGGTGTTTTTGGAGATTGTAAAGTTTGAGAAGCGGTTGCTTGAGCTCTAAGACGACGCTTTCGTCGGCGTTCACGTGCAAAACGATTTCGTCTAGTCTTAGTAGGAAGTGAAGAAGATTGAGGAGGATGAATGTTCTCATCCTTATCACTTGGGTGTTTAGGTTGTGGTCTCTTAGGCTGAACAATAGGAGAAGAGGAAGGTCTCTTCTCTCCATAAGAGGAAGGAGGAGGAACTGCTCCATATAAGGGAGGAATATTCGGTTTAGGAAGGAGACCAATCCCATCATGACGAGGAGGTATAGGTCTACTCTTAGGAAGTTTATTAGATATAGGCATAGTCACATCCATAGGGATGGGTTGGGAATCTTCTTTAGGAAAGACATTGGTTTTATCTTTCAAAGGGAGAACTTCCTTCTCAAGAACGATAGGAATGTCAAGTTTGGGTGTTCTAGGTTCACTTAGAGATAGGATCATATCTGTTTTCCACTTTTGATAAGATTTGAAAAGATGATCACTTCGCGGAGGAAGAGATTGGAATTGTTTAGGCCAAAAGTAATCAAGAGGAACGCTAGAAGTTCTTTCAGCTGGTTTAAAGAGACTATGATTGACAGTAACAACTTCACAATTATGGGGAAATTTCAAACACTTGTGAATAGGAGAAGCAATAGCTTTCATGGAAGATAGCCAAGGATAGCCAAGCTTCACACGAAATTGTTCAGAAGATGGAATAATAGCAAAGCTCACATCAAGGGACCTGTTATGGACCTCAATAGGTAATGTAATAGAACCAATTGCAGGAGAAGAAAATGCATCAAATAGTTTCACAACCACATCTGTTTTATCATAGATAACTTGATTCAATTGCAAAGTAAAAATAAATTCTTCAGTAATGACATTAACCATACAAGAAGGATCAATAAGCACTCCACGGCAAGGTGTATTCTTGACTTTTGCAACTATATATAAAGGACCATCAGGTGCCCTGATAGTTTCACTGGAATCAAATGTGATGGAAGGTTCTTTAGGGATTTTTTGTTGCTCCACAAAATTAATCACATTCGGAGTCATAGACATGAGATCATCAGGTGAGACAGAGGAATCAGTAGTATCAATCGCATTAGAGGTATGAGAAGGCAATGGATTAGTAAAAATCTGAAGATTTTGGTTAGGAGGAGCTACAGATGTATTGCCTTTATCACTCACTCCAGAAACAGAAATAGTATTATTATCAATCAAATCTTGAATTTTACCCTTTAAAGAAAAACATTTTTCAGTATCATGCGCAGGTTGACGATGAAATTGACAAAAAACTTTGTTATCAAAATAAGGTGAAGTAATCTTTGCAGGATCAATTTGCCTTATAGGAGGAAGAGTAAGCACATTTTGTTCCAATAACTTATTCATAATACTATGCAATGATTCATTCAAAGGAGTATACTTTCTTTCTTTCTTGAAAAATTTAGAAATAGGAGGCACACCTGATGCTGCATTCACATTGTTGTTGATGATGTTTTCATTGAATTTGATGGAATCTCTGTTCGGTTTAAACTTTACAAATGGTTGTTGACTGCTATCACCCTTATCACTAGGAGCCATAGGATGTGATTGTTCCATTTGACTCACAGTCAGTTGATAATTGTGAAGAGTTGCACACAACTGTTGGAAAGAAGTAAACTCAGAAAACAGAAGTTTGTCTCGAATATCTTTTTGTAAATTAGAAATAAAGATTCTTTGAATATCATTGTCAGGCACTGGAAAAGAGATTTGAGCATACAAATGCTCAAATCAGTCACTTTTTCTTTAACACCTTGTTTACAATGCATTAAATCAATCAAAGTAACTTTAGGACTTATATTGTTTTGAAATTGTTGAATGAAAGGATTTGCAAGTTGTTCGAAAGAAGTAATAGAATAGGAAGGCAATGAGCAATACCATTGTAGGGCTTTGTCTCTTAATGTTCTAGTAAACAGTTTTGCAAGCAACCTTTGGTCATAAGCAAAATCGGTACATATTGTTTGAAATGTCTTAACATGTGTTAGAGGATCACCTTTACCATTATAAAGCTCCAAATGCGGAATTTCAACATGTTTAGGGGGGACAGCTCGAACAATGTCAAGAGAAAGTGGGCTCGCAACATCAAATGTGGGCACACTAAACTTAGATTGATTCATAGAGGCAATCTGTTGCTGTAAAGAAGAGACAGTTTGTGCAAGATTGTTAATGGTCGCTTCAGTCGAAGAATTCATATTAGATGTGTTAGATTGAGATGGAGGTGTTATGTTATTGAAAGAAGGTAGAGAATAAGGTGGTGGGACTCTATGATAGTTAGTCATAGGAGATGATTGGACAGGAGGAACACTACAAGGAGGAATGAAATGGTTAAAGGAATTGCCCCCTTGCGTCATGTTCATTTGTGGAGATATAATAGGGACACTCATTGAAGGAATGAATGAAGAAGTCGGATTAAATGAAGGAAGAGGGTTAATTGAAGAAGAAGGATTACCCCCATGACTGGTGATCACAGGAGGAATGTCTTGTGTAGAAGTAGCCATTATGTTTGATGTAAAGGTAGGTACGCTAGCAATAGAAGTCATCAAAGGAATAGAATGATTGACTTGAGTAGGAGGTTGTGTATAACCCAAATTTTCAGCACAACTCTTCATAGGCATCACATTCGAATCAATGTGTGCAATACCACGTAAAATATCAATTCCATTCTTATCACTTTGAAGCATACATTTTAGACCCTCAATTAAAGGAAGAGCTTGACTATCGGGGTATTCTTAAGACATCCATTGTCGAAAATCATCAAATTGGTTATCCAATTTCGAAATTTGTTCTTCAGAAACCTCATGGAGAGCTTCTTCATCATTAGGAGGATTAGAGGAATTACCCATGTCCTCGTTAAAAAGGCTATTCAAATTAGGTTCCATCTCCTTGGTAATTAAACCTCGGAAAGACTTAATTCTACGACTTCGTCTAACGGGAATAGTGTAAGTAGGGCTTATTGTTGTAAAACTCATGCACTAGAGAGGGAGAGAAAATTTTGATTTTAGAGGTAACAATCTTCAGTAAAATCAGCCAATCTTCTGGATTTAAGCTGTTAAATATAATCAGGACAATCTCCCGAAATTTCAAAAAAAATGTCAGGGACCGTGGCGCTTCGGAGTGCACACGGTCCCGACAACTTTTTTCGAAATTTGCAGGGATGAAAGTTATGATGATTTTAGAGCTAATCTGAAAAAATTGAGTGGTTTTACGATCTGTAGATAGGCCAAATTAAAGTTGCAATCTCGAAATTGAACCCTACCAAGATTGTCGAAAAATGCAAAAATTTGAATTTTGAAAAAGAGAGGGAAACTGAAATTTTGAATTTTATGATTTTAGAGGGAATACCAAAAGTAATGTAAGTTTTGAAATTTGAAAGTTGACTCAATTTCACGCAAAATTCAATTTTGAACGCGGAAATTAAAGTTGTTGTAATTAAGCACTTAATTTCAAAAGTCACAAATTGCAAGAATTTGAATAAAGTACTGAAATTTCGAATGAATGCAAACACACTTTTCAGATTTAGGACAGTAAGAACACAATTTTGACACAAAATTTCAATTTCGATGATTTTTGAATGTTTAGAAGCCTTAATCCAAGCAATCACAAGACCAACTTTGACTCTAATTTTGAAAGTGTTAGATTTGATAAAATCAGCCAAAATTCTGGATTTTAGCAGGAAAATACAATAAGATCTAGCTCCCGAAATTTCAGAAAAAATGTCGGGGACGATGGCGCTCAGAGTGCACACGGTCCTCGCAACTTTTTTCCAAATTTTCAGGGATGAAAGATATTGTGATTTTATTGCGGAATCCAAAGTTACAGCTGATTTGGAGATGTTTTGATCAGTGAAATTTTCGGACAAAGGTTGAATCAAGAGGGTTTCAAAAATTAGGGTTTTGACACTTAACCACTTAATTTTCAAAATTAAAGCATAGATATGAATTGATAATTTGTAATAGAAGGGTAGATCTAAAACAAGCATTAACATTTAGACATTTCACAAGCTTAATTACTAAAAAGAAAATTTAGGGCTTTTATGCAATTAACCTCTAAAATTTTGCAAAAGATCAACATGGAAATGTAATCAAGGAATCCAATTTTCAGATCTAACCATGAATAATCAGAAAGGATATTCACGTCAGGTTCACCAAAATGTAAAGTGGAAAATCGCGATCGAACCCTAGTTGCTCTCCCCTCTTCCAACTCCAAGGAGAGAGAAGGGAGGTTCACTAGGGTTGATGGTTTTCACTTAGGGGAGAGACTTTACATTCAAAAGAGGGGTTGAAACCCACAAGATCCAATCCCACACAATGCAAGATTGGATGCTAAATGTGTTTCAAGGGTTATGACAGCAAGGCTACCCTCTTTTGTAAAGAATGTGCATAGAAGAATTAAGCTAGGAATGCATAGAAAGTGAGAAAGATTCATTTATAAACTGAGATAAGAATACAGTATGAAGCTGCGGACCTGGAATTAGCAGTAAAATGTCGATACGGTGCTGTCCTGCAAATTTGAGCGAAAGTTGCTGGGACGATGGCGCCCGAGCGCCACGGTCCTCCGAAAAATCCGCGAAATGAAGGGGGATATGTTCGTCTCTGCACAAGGATTCCAGATCTTCAATTTCATCCGCGTACCTGCAACCTACACACAGAAAAGCGAAGACGATTGGGGGGTTAGGGATTAGGGGTTTGCCTTTAGGTCAAACCCCAGTTTTGGAATTAACCAAGAAATGAGCAATGCTATAAATGTAAATGTCTGTAATGTAAAACAAGTACTAATACCTTGTTGTAAGGATGTTTGTATCCTCATGTGCGAAGGTATAGATGTTGTATGTTGTATGTTGTAATATGTGATCTCCTCTTCAATGGTTGAATCTTTGTCTTGAATGCAACACTTAGCCTTGAATGGAGACTTGAAATGATCAATTGCTTGAAGGAATGCTTGAATGCTTGAATGCTTGAGTATAGTTTCCACGCTTGTACACATATCCCCTTCTTACCCAAATGGGAGAGGAAAATGTAGTTTATATACTTGCCAATTAGGGTTAAAAGACTGATTTTCCCGACCTTAGGCCGACCAGGAAAGATAATTTCCAATTTGCAAACAAAAAGACCCGAAGTCCCATAGGAGACCGGGCCCAAAATAGGGCCAGGGACCAGGGCGCTGGGCGCCATGGTCCTGGGGGACCAGGGCGTTGGGCGCTCTGGTCCTACCTCTCGGGACAGCAGGGTGCAAAGGAGGTTCAGGCCAGGGTGCTTGAAAATACAGTTTTTGGTGTCATAATCAGGTTTCGGGGTCTCCATTCAGGTTACGTGTTGCGTCACCATCGTGAAGATCGAAATGTAGTCAAAATTGCAAGTGTCACAATTTTAGGACGCTACACTAGTATACCTACTTTTACATCAAACATAATGACTACTTCAATACAAGACATTCCTCCTATGATCACCAGTCATGGGGGCAATCCCTCTTCTTCAATCAACCCTCTTCCTTCATTCAATCTGACTTCCTCATTCATTCCTTCAATAAGTGTTCCTATTATATCTCCACAAATGAACATGACACAAGGGGGCAATTCATTTAACCATTCCATTCCTCCTTGTAGTGTTCCTCCTTTCCAATCATCTCCTATGACTAACTATCATAGTGTCCCACCACCTTACTCTCAATCAATACCTTCTTTCAATAACATAATATCTCCATCATAGTCTAACACGTCTAATATGAACTCTTCTACTGAAGCGACCATTAACAATCTTGCACAAACTGTCTCTTCTTTACAGCAACAAATTGCCTCTATGAATCAATCTAAGTTTAGTGTGCCCACATTTGATGTTGCGAGCCCACTTTCTGTTGACATTGTTCGAGCTACCTCCCCTAAACATGTTGAAATCCTGCATTTGGAGCTTTATAATGGTAAGGGTGATCCTCTAACACATGTACCTTTCAAACAATATGTACCGATTTTGCTTATGACCAAAGGTTGCTTACAAAACTGTTTACTAGAACATTAAGAGATAAAGCCCTACAATGGTATTTCTCGTTGCCTTCTTATTCTATTGCTTCTTTCGAACAACTTGCAAATGCTTTTATTCAACAATTTCAAAACAATATAAGTCCTAAAGTTACTTTGATTGATTTAATGCATTGTAAACAAGGTGTTAAAGAAAAAGTGACTGATTTCATTGGTAGATATAAGCATTTGTATGCTCAAATTTCTTTTCTAGTACCTGACAATGATATTCAAAGAATCTTTATTTCTAATTTACAAAAATATATTAGACAAAAACTTCTGTTTTCTGAGTTTACTTCTTTCCAACAGTTGTGCGCAACTCTTCACAATTATCAACTGACTGAGAGTCAAATGGAACAAGCAAATCCTATGGCTCCAAGTGATAAGGGTGATAGTAGTCAACAACCATTTCAAAAGTTTAAACCGAACAGAGAGTCAATTAAATTCAATGAAAACATCATCAACAATAATGTGAATGCAGCATCAGGTGTGCCTCCTATTTCTAAGTTTTTCAAGAAAGAAAGAAAGTTTACTCCTTTGAATGAATCATTGCATAGTATTATGAATAAGTTATTGGAACAAAATGTGCTTACTCTTCCTCCTATAAGACAAATAGATCCTGCAAAGATTAACTCACCCTATTTTGATAACAAATGTTTTTGTCAATTTCATCGTCATCCTGGACATGATACCAAAAAATGTTTTGCTTTAAAGGGTAAAATTCAAGATCTGATTGATAATAATACTATCTCTGTTTCTAGTGTGAATGATAAAGGCAACACATCTGTAGCTCCTCCTAACCAAAATCTTAAGATTTTTACCGATCCATTACCTTCTCATACCTCTAATGTGATTGATACTAATGATTCCTCTGTCTCACCTGATGATCTTGTGTCTATGACTCTGAATGTGATTAACTGTGTGGAGCAGCAGAAAATCCCTAAAGAACCTTCCATCACATTTGATTCCAATGAAACTATCAGGGCACCTGATGGTCCTTTATATATAGTTGCAAAAGTCAAGAATACACCTTGCCGTGGAGTGCTTATTGATCCTTCTTGCATGGTTAATGTCATTACTGAAGAATTTATTTTTACTTTGCAATTGAATCAAGTGATCTATAACGAAACAAATGTGGTTGTGAAACCATTTGATGCATTTTCTTCTCCTGCAATTGGTTCTATTACATTACCTATTGAGGTCCATAACAAATCCCTTAATGTGAGCTTTGCTATTATTCCATTATCCGAACAATTTCGTGTGAAGCTAGGCTATCCTTGGCTATCTTCCATGAAAGCTATTGCTTCTCCTATTCACAAGTGTTTGAAATTTCCCCATAATGGTGAAGTTGTTACTATCAATCATAGTCTCTTTAAATCAGCTGAAAGAACTTCTAGCGTTCCTATTGATGATTTTTGGCCTAAACAATTTCAATCTCTTCCACCGCGAAGTGATCATCTTTTCAAATCTTATCAAAAGTGGAAAACAGATATGATCTTATCTCTAAGTGAACCTAGAACACCCAAACTTGACATTCCTATCATTCTTGAGAAGGAAGTTCTTCCTTTGAAAGATAAAACTAATGTCTTTCCTCAAGAAGATTCCCAACCCATCCCTATGAATATGACTATGCCTATATCTAATAAACTTCCTAAAAGTAGACCTATACCTCCTCATCATGATGGACTTGGTCTCCTTCCTAAACCAAATATTCCTCCTTTATATGGAGCAGTTCCTCCCCCTTCCTCTTATAGAGAGAAGAGACCTTCCTCTTCTCCTATTGTTCAACGTAAGAGACCACAACCTAAACACCCAAGTGATAAGGATGAGAACATTCCTCCTCCTCAATCTTCTCAACTTCCTACTAAGACTAGATGAAATCATTCTGCATGTGAACGCCGACGAAAACGTTGTCGTAGATCTCAGGCAGTTGCTTCTCAAGCTTTTCAATCCCCAAAAACATCTTCAGCCAGTATTATTCCATTTTCTCCTCAGCCAAAAATTGAGCCAAAATCTCCTAAACATAAGGTGCATGATGGTCTTGATCCGGTGCGAGTTAAAGATCCTATTTTTATAAATCTTGATGATGATATAGATGAAAATGTTATTCATGATGAAAATGTTACTCTTGTTCATTCTGATAGTCAATATGAATATGTTGATGTTGATAACCATTTGTCTAACAAATTTTCTAAAGCGCTTACCCTAGCTCCTAGACAAGAACAACGTGGCTTGGAACATGAACATAGCCCTTGTTTGGATCTTGTGATAGCTCCATCTGCTATGTTGGATGTTCCTCCTCTACCGTGTTTCCTGCCTTCCCGAAATATTGATCAGCAAAATTGGGGGGTAGATGACGTGCTAGACTAGTTTCATTAGCATAGCAGACTCTCTCCTCCTCTCTTGATCTCTTTTGTTACTTCTTCTATGTGTTATTCTCATTCTTCTATTTGTTGTCCTTAGTGTTGTCTACTTGAGGATGATGCAAAGCATTGAGATCTCTTGGTCTCTCTCATGTTGACTCAAAAGACACATGTATTCCCTTCTTCTAGGTGACCTTCCTTGATTGGGGAATGAAGAACAATTATGCATACATACATATGATATACATGAATTATCATACAGTATACTGACCCTGAGGAAAGCGAAGTCACCTTGTGCTTTGTGTTTTGTGTCTATTATCCTTGGGCTTATCTCACACTTGGGGGCTAAATCCTTGTGGTAATGTGCTCCTTTCTCATTTCTTATATGTATCTGTAAAGCGGAAAAAATTGAACCCTAGTCGTTCTCCCCTCCCCAACTCCGAGGAGAGAGAAGGGAGAGTCACTAGGGTTGATGGTTTTCACTTAGGAGAGACTTTACATTCAAAAGAGGGGTTGAAACCAACAAGATCCAATCCCACGCAATGCAAGATTGGATTCTATATGAGTTTCAAGGGTTAAGACATCAAGGATACCCTCTTTTGTAAAGAAATGTGGATAGAAAGATTAAGCTAGGAATGCATGAAAAGTGAGAAAGATTCACTTATAAACAGAGATAGGAATATATGATGAAGCTGCGGACCTGGAATTAGTAGTAAAATGTCGAGACGGTGCTGTTCTGCAAATTTGAGCGAAAGTTGACAGGACGATGGTGCCCGGCGTGAACACGGTCCTCCGAAAAATCAGCGAAACGAAGGTGGATCTGTTCGTCTCTGCACAAGGCTTCCAGATCTTCAATTACAGTCGTGTACCTGCAACCTACACACAGGAAAGAGAGGACGATTGGGGGGTTAGGGATGAGGGGTTTGCCTTTAGGTCAAACCCTAGTTTTGGAATTAACCAAGAAATGAGAATGCTGTAAATGTAAATGTTTGTAATGTAAACAAGTACTGATACCTTGTTGTAAGAATGTTTGTATTCTTACATGCGAAGGTGTAATGTATGTAGTATGTAATGTGTTGTAAGTGATCTCCTCTTCAATGGTTGAATCCTTGTCTTGAATGCAACACTTAGCCTTGAATGGAGACTTAGAATGCTCAATTGCTTGAAGGAATGCTTGAATGCTTGAATGTTTGAATGCTTGAATGTTTGAATATCGTTTCCGCGTCTTTGCACACATATGTCCTCCTCCCTTTTTGAGAGAGGAAATGTAGTTTATATACTTGTCAATTAGGGTTAAAAGACTGATTTTCCCGACCTTAGGCCGACCAGCAAATGTTATTTTCCAATTTGCAAACATAAAGACCCGAAGCCCCATAAGAGACCGGGCCCAAAATAGGGCCAGGGACCAGGGTGCTGGGCGCCATGGTCCTGGGGGACCAGGGCACTGGGCGCCCTTGTCCTGAAGGACCAGGGCGCTGGGTGCCATGGTCCCACCTCCAGGGACAGTGGGGTGCAAGGAGGATCAGGCCAGGGTGCTGAGAAATGCAGTTTTTGGTGTCATGAATAAGTTTCGGGGTCTCCATTCAGGTTCCGTGTTGCATCGCCATCGTGAAGACCCAAATGCAGTCGAAATTGCAAGTGTCGCAATTTTAGGACGCTACATTTAGCCCCCACTTTAGCGGGAGTATAAGCGTACACTCATACTTCCGGTAAAGTACAAGGAAACAACATTGAAAGACTTTCACCACGTCAAGAAGGCAAGATATACCAAGCCCCCAGTGGACTAAGGATCTTACGACTTCAATTGACAAAGTAAAAGGGAAGATCACGAGGGAGAACCATGACTGTCAGTAGCAAGGTTCCCTCACTATGAGTCATGCAAGAAAGATATCAAAAATTTTCAAGGCAAAGCTAAATTTGTCAAGAAATTTTCAAGTATCTTGAAAAGATATGAACGGGATGTATGCCCCCCTACGTTAAAGCGATCGCACACGCCTCACCGGGGGTGATTGCTTTAAGGTAGTGATACATATAAGAAATGAGAAGGGAAAGGAGCATGTTATCACAAGGATTTAGCCCCCAAGTGCGAGATAAGCCCAAGGATAATAGACACAAAACACAAAGCACAAGGTGACTTCGCCTTGCTTGGAGTCAGTATGCTGTATGATAATTCATGTATATCATATGTATGTATGCATAATTGTTTTTCATTCTCCAATCAAGGAAGGTCACCTAGAAGAAAGGAACACATGTGTCTTTTGAGTCACCATGAGAGAGACCAAAAGAGATCTCAATGTTTTGCATCGTCCTCAAGTAGACAACACTAACGATAACACATAGAAGAAGTAACAAAAGAGAGGAGGAGAGAATCTGCTATGCTAATGAACTAGTCTAGCACGTCATCTACTGATTAGTATTTCGAGAAGGTAGGAGACATGCTAGAGGAGGAACATCCAACACAGCAGATGGAGCTATCACAAGATCCAAACAAGGGCTATGTTCATATCCCAAGCCGCAGTGTTCTTGTCTAGGAGCTAGGATAAGTGCTTTAGAAAATGCGTTAGATAAATGGTTATCAACATCAACATATTCATATTCACTATCAGAATGCACAGGAGTAACATTTTCATCATGAATAACATTTTCATCTATATCATCATCAAGATTTATAAAAATAGGATCTTTAACTCGCACAGCATCAAGACCATCATCATGCATCTTATGTTTAGGAGATTTCGGCTCAATCGTCGGCTAAGGAGAAAATGGAATAATATTGGCTGAAGGTGTTTTTGGGGATTGCAAAGTTTGAGAAGCAGCTACCTGAGCTCTAAGACGATGCTTTCGTCGGCGTTCACGTGCAGAACGATTTCGTCTAGTCTTAGTAGGAAGTTGAGAAGATTGAGGAGGAGGAATGTTCTCATCCTTATCACTTGGGTGTTTAGGTTGTGGTCTCTTAGGTTGAATAATTGGAGAAGAGGAAGGTCTCTTCTCTCCATAAGAGGGAGGAGGAACTGCTCCATATAAAGGAGGAATATTTGGTTTAGGAAGGAGACCAAATCCATCATGACGAGGAGGTATAGGTCTACCTTTAGAAAGTTTATTAGATATAGACATAGTCACATCCATAGGGATGGGTTGGGAATCTTCTTGAGGAAAGACATTAGTCTTATCTTTCAAAGGAAGAACTTCCTTCTCAAGAACGATAGGAATGTCAAGTTTGGGTGTTCTAGGTTCACTTAGAGATAGGATCATATCTTTTTTCCACTTTTGATAAGATTTGAAAAAGATGATCACTTCGCAGAGGAAGAGATTGGAATTGTTTAGGCCAAAAGTAATCAATAGGAACGCTAGAAGTTCTTTCAGCTGGTTTAAAGAGACTATGATTGACAGTAACAACTTCACCATTATGGGGAAATGTCAAGCACTTATGAATAGGAGAAGCAATAGCTTTCATGGAAGATAGCCAAGGATAGCCTAGCTTCACACGAAATTGTTCGGATGATGGAATAAGAGCAAATTCCACATCAAAGGATTTGTTATGGACCTCAATAGGTAATGTAATAGAACCAATTGCAGGAGAAGAAAATGCATCAAATAGTTTCACAACCACATTTGTTTCGTCATAGATTACTTGATTCAATTGCAAAGTAAAAAGAAATTCTTCAGTAATGACATTAACCATGCAAAAAGGATCAATAAGCACTCCACGGCAAGGTGTATTCTTGACTTTTGCAACTATATATAAAGGACCATCAGGTGCCCTGATAGTTTCACTAGAATCAAATGTGATGGAAGGTTCTTTAGGGATTTTCTGCTGCTCCACAAAGTTAATCACATTAGGAGTCATAGACACAAGATCATCAGGTGAGACA
Source organism: Cryptomeria japonica (assembly GCF_030272615.1). Lineage (NCBI taxonomy): Eukaryota > Viridiplantae > Streptophyta > Pinopsida > Cupressales > Cupressaceae > Cryptomeria > Cryptomeria japonica. The sequence continues at coordinate 373,977,636 of NC_081413.1, read as the reverse complement.
GATGAATCATTAGTATCAATCGCATTAGAGGTATGAGAAGGCAATGGATCCATAAAAATCTGAAGATTTCGGTTAGGATGAGCTACAGATGTGTTGCCTTTATCATTCACACCAGAAACAGAGATAGTATTATTATCAATCAAATCTTGAATTTTACCCTTTAAAGAAAAACATTTTTCAGTATCATGCCCAGGATGACGATGAAATTGACAAAAAGATTTGTTATCAAAATAGGTTGAGTTAATCTTTGCAGGATCTATTTGTCTTATAGGAGGAAGAGTAAGCACATTTTGTTCCAATAACTTATTCATAATACTATGCAATGATTCATTCAAAGGAGTAAACTTTCTTTCTTTCTTGAAAAACTTAGAAATAGGAGGCACACCTGATGCTGCATTCACATTGTTGTTGATGATGTTTTCATTGATTTTAATGGACTCTCTGTTCGGTTTAAACTTCCCAAATGGTTGTTGACTACTATCACCCTTATCACTCGGAGCCATAGGATGTGATTGTTCCATTTGACTCACAGTCAGTTGATAATGGTGAAGAGTTGCACACAACTGTTGGAAAGAAGTAAACTCAGAAAACAGGAGTTTTTCTCTAATATCTTTTTGTAAATTAGAAATAAAGATTCTTTGAGCATACAAATGCTTATATCTACCAATGAAATCAGTCACTTTTTCTTTAACACCTTGTTTACAATGCATTAAATCAATCAAAGTAACTTTAGGACTTATATTGTTTTGAAATTGTTGAATGAAAGCATTTGCAAGTTGTTCGAAAGAAGTAATAGAATAGGAAGGCAACGAGCAATACCATTGTAGGGCTTTATCTCTTAATGTTCTAGTAAACAGTTTAGCAAGCAACCTTTGGTCATAAGCAAAATCGGTACATATTGTTTGAAATGTCTTAACATGTGTTAGAGGATCACCCTTACCATTATAAAGCTTCAAATGTGGAATTTCAACATGTTTGGGGGGGGATAGCTCGAACAATGTCAAGAGAAAGTGGGCTCGCAACATCAAATGTGGGCACACTAAACTTAGATTGATTCATAGAGGCAATTTGTTGCTGTAAAGAAGAGACAGTTTGTGCAAGATTGTTAATGGTCGCTTCAGTCGAAGAGTTCATATTAGACGTGTTACATTGTGATGGTGGTGTTATGTTATTGAAAGAAGGTAGAGAGTAAGGTGGTGGGACACTATGATAGTTAGTCATAGGAGATGATTGGACAGGAGGAACACTACAAGGAGGAATGGAAGGGTTAAATGAATTGCCCCCTTGCGTCATGTTCATTTGTGGAGATATAAGAGGAACACTCATTGAAGGAATGAATGAGGAAGTTGGATTGAATGAAGGAAGAGGGTTGATTGAAGAAGAGGGATTGCCCCCATGACTGGTGATCATAGGGGGAATATCTTGTGTTAACGTAGTCATTATGTTTGATGTAAAAGTAGGTATACTAGCAATAGGAGTCGTCAAAGGAATAGAATGATTGACTTGAGTAGGAGGTTGTGTATAACCTAAGGTTTCGGCACAACTCTTCATAGGCATCACATTCGAATCCACAATGTGTGCAATACCACACAAAATATCAATTCCATTCTTATCACTTTGAACCATACGTTTTAGACCCTCAATTAATGAAAGAGCTTCACTATCAGGGTATTCTTGAGACATCCATTGTCCAAAATCATCAAATTGATTATCCAGTTTTGAAAGTTGTTCTACAGAAACCTCATGGAGAGCTTCTTCATCATTAAGAGGATTAGAGGAATTACCCATGTCCTCGTTAAAAAGGCCATTCAAATTAGGTTCCATCTCCTCGGTAATTACACCTTGGAAAGACTTAATTCTAAGCCTTCGTCTAACGGGAATAGTGTAAGTAGGGCTTATTGTTGTAAAACTCATGCATTAAAGAAAGAGAGAAGATTTTGAATTTTAGAAGTAGCAAATTTCAATAAAATCAGCCAATCTCCTAGATTTAAGCTGTTAAATGCAATCAGGACAATCTCCCGAAATTTCGGAAAAAATGTCCGGGACCGTGGTGAACGGAGTGCACACGGTCCTCGCAACTTTTTTTGAAATTTTCAGGGATGAAAGTTATGATGATTTTAAAGCTAATCTGAAAAAATTGAGTGATTTTACGAACTGTAGATAGGCCAAATTAAAGTTGCAATCTCAAAATTGAACCCTACCAAGATTGTTGAAAAATGCAAAATTTGAATTTTGAAAAAGAGAGGGAAACTGAAATTTTGAATTTTATGAATTTAGAGGGAATGCTGAAAGCAATGCAAGTTTTGAAATTTAAAAGTTGACTCAATTTCATGCAAAATTCGAATTTGAAAGTGGAAATCAAGGTTGTTACAATTAAACACTTAATTTCAAAAGTCACAAATTGTAAAAATTTGAATAAAACACTGAAATTCTGAATGAACACCAACACACTTTTCAGATTTAGGACTGCAAGAAACACAATTTTGATAAAACTTTCAATTTCAACAATTTTTGAATGATTAGAAGCCTCAATCCAAGCAATCTCTAAACCAACTTTGACTTTAATTTTGAAGGTGTTAAAATTGATAAAATCAGCCAAAATTATGGATTTTAGCAGAAAAATACAGTAAGATCTAGCTCCCGAAATTTCGGAAAAAATGTCGGGGACGATGGTGTTCGGGGTGCACACGGTCCTCGCAACTTTTTTCCAAATTTTCAGGGATGAAAGATATTGTGATTTTATTGCGGAATCCAAATTTACAGCCGATTTGGAGGTGTTTTGATCAGTGAAATTATCAGTCAAAGGTTGAATCAAGGAGGTTTTAAAAATTAGGGTTTTGACACTTAACCACTTAATTTTCAAAATTAAAGCACAAATATGAATTGACAATTTGCAATAGAAACAAGCATTAACAATTAAACATTCCACAAGTTTAATTACTAAAAAGAAAATTTTAGGGTTTTTTATGCAATCAACCTCTAAAATTTGCAAAAGATCAAACATGGAAATTTAGGAAGGCAAAATTTTCAGATCTAACCATGAATAATCAGAATGAGGATGTTCATGTCGGGTTCACCAAAATGTAAAGCGGAAAAAATCGAACCCTAGTCAATCTCCCCTCCCCAACTCCGAGGAGAGAGAAGGGAGAGTCACCAGGGTTGATGGTTTTCACTTAGGAGGGACTTTACATTCAAAAGAGGGGTTTAATCCCACAAGATCCAATCCCACGCAATGCAAGATTGGATTCTATATGAGTTTCAAGGGTTAAGACATGAAGGATACCCTCTTTTGTAAAGAAATGTGGATAGAAAGATTAAGCTAGGAATGCATGAAAAGTGAGAAAGATTCACTTATAAACAGAGATAGGAATATAGGATGAAGCTGTGGACCTGGAGTTAGCAGTAAAATGTCGAGACGGTGTTGTTCTACAAATTTGAGCGAAAGTTGACAGGACGATGGCGCCCGGCGTGCACACAGTCCTCCGAAAAATCCGCGAAACGAAGGTAGATCTATTCGTCTCTGCACAAGGATTCCAGATCTTCAATTATAGCCGCGTACCTGCAACCTACACACAGAAAAGAGAGGACGATTGGGGGGTTAGGGATGAGGGGTTTGCCTTTAGGTCAAACCCCAGTTTTGGAATTAACCAAGAAATGAGAATGCTGTAAATGTAAATGTTTGTAATGTAAACAAGTACTGATACCTTGTTGTAAGAATGTTTGTATTCTTACATGCGAAGGTGTAATGTATGTAGTATGTAATGTGTTGTAAGTGATCTCCTCTTCAATGGTTGAATCCTTGTCTTGAATGCAACACTTAGCCTTGAATGGAGACTTAGAATGCTCAATTGCTTGAAGGAATGCTTGAATGCTTGAATGTTTGAATGCTTGAATGTTTGAATATCGTTTCCGCGTCTTTGCACACATATGTCCTCCTCCCTTTTTGAGAGAGGAAATGTAGTTTATATACTTGTCAATTAGGGTTAAAAGACTGATTTTCCCGACCTTAGGCCGACCAGCAAATGTTATTTTCCAATTTGCAAACATAAAGACCCGAAGCCCCATAAGAGACCGGGCCCAAAATAGGGCCAGGGACCAGGGCGCTGGGCGCCATGGTCCTGGGGGACCAGGGCACTGGGGGCCCTTGTCCTAAAGGACCAGGGCGCTGGGCGCCATGGTCCCACCTCCAAGGACAGCGGGGTGCAAGGAGGATCAGGCCAGGGTGCTGAGAAATGCAGTTTTTGGTGTCATGAACAAGTTTCGGGGTCTCCATTCAAGTTCTGTGTTGCATCGCCATCGTGAAGACCCAAATGCAGTCGAAATTGCAAGTGTCACAAGTTTAGGACGCTACAGTATCACTACCTTAAAGCAATCACCCCCGATGAGGCGTGTGCGATCGCTTTAACGTAGGGGGGCATACATCCCGTTGATATCTTTTCGAGATACTTGAAAATTTCTTGACAAATTTAGCTTTGCCTTGAAAATTTTTGATATCTTTCTTGCATGACTCATAGTGAGGGAACCTTACAACTGATAGTCATGGTTCTCCCTTGTGATCTTCCCTTTTACTTTGTCAATCGAAGTCGTAAGATCCTTAGTCCACTGGGGCTTGGTGTGTCTTGCCTCCTTGACGTGGTGAAAGTTTTTCAATGTTGTTTCCTTGTACTTTACCGGAAGTATTGGCGTACGCTTGTACTCCCGCTAAAGTGGGGGCTACATGTAGCGTCCTAAAATTGCGACACTTGCAATTTCAACTGCATTTGGGTCTTCACGATGGTGATGCAACGTTAAACCTGAATGGAGACCCCGAAACCTGCTTGTGACACCAAAAACTATATTTTTTTGCACCTTAACATGATCCCTCATTGCACCCTGCTGTCCCGGGAGGTGGGACCATGGCGCCCAACGCCCTTGTCCCTGGGCCTATTTTGGGCCCGGTCTCCTTTTGGGCATCGGGTCTTGAAGTTTGCAAATTGGAAAATAATGTTCCCATGTCGGCCCAAGGTCAGAAAAATCACTCTTCTAACCCTAATTGACAAGTATATAAACTACATTTCCCCTCTCAAAAAGAGAGGAGGACATATGTGGGCAAAAGGCGGAAGCGATATTCAAACATTCAAACATTCAAGCATTCCTTCAAGCAATTGAGCATTCTAAGTCTCCATTCAAGAAGGCTAAGTGTTGCATTCAAGACAAGGATTCAACCATTGAAGAGGAGATCACTTACAACACATTACATACAACATACATTACACCTTCGCATGTGAGAATACAAACATTCTTACAACAAGGTATCAGTACTTGTTTACAGTACAAACATTTACATTTACAGCATTCTCATTTCTTGGTTAATTCCAAAACCGGGGTTTGACCTAAAGGCAAACCCCTAATCCCTAACCCCCCAATCGTCCTCTCTTTTCTGTGTGTAGGTTGCAGGTATGCGGCTGTAATTGAAGATCTGGAATCCTTGTGCAGACGAACAGATCCCCCTTCGTTTTGCAGATTTTTCGGAGGACCGTGTGCACACCGAGCGCCATCGTCCCGTCAACTTTCGCTCAAATTTGCAGAACAGCACCGTCTCGACATTTTACTGCTAATTCCAGGTCCGCAACTTCATCCCGTATCCCTATCTCTGTTTATAAGTGAATCCTTCTTACTTTACATGCATTCCTAGTTCAAATCATTCTATCTACATTTCTTTACAAAAGAGGGTATCCTTGATGTCTTAACCCTTGAAACTCATTTAGAATCCACTCCTGCATTGTGTGGGATTGGATCTTGTGGGTTTCAACCCCTCTTTTGAATGTAAAGTCTCTCCCAAGTGAAAACCATCAACCCTTCTCTCTCCTTGGAGTTGGGGAGGGGAGAACAGCTAGGGTTTGATTTTTCCGCTTTACAGTACAATTTCTAAAATAGGGTTCTAACAGCACAATGTGCATCAAAATTGAATTTTGATGCTACTGCTCTAGAATTGGGGCTTGCATTTTGAAACCATGTTGTCCCTCAAAACACTGATTTTGATGCTCCGAAACTGAGGTTTTTGAGGCACAAGCTTTGAAATTAGGTTCTAAGAGCACGATGTACGCCAAAATCAAGTTTTGATGCTATTGACTCTAAAACATTTAATTTGATGCTCCAAAACTCAGTCTTTCGAGGCAAAATCTCTGAAATGAGCTTCTACGAGAATGATGTCCGTCAAAATGGAATTTTGAGACGCTATCAGTTTGAGAATTGTGACTTGTGTCTTGAAACCTTGTTGTGCCTTTAAATATTGATTTTGATGTTTTGAAACTAGAGCTTTCGAGCCACACGCTCTGAAATGAGGTTCTAAGAGCATGATGTGCATCAAAATCATGTTTTGACACTACAGGCTCCAAAATAGGGACTTGTGTCTTGTAAGCTTGTTGTGCCTCCAAACACCAATTTCGATGCTTCGAAACTAAAGATTTTGAGGCATAAGCTGCAAAAGGAAGGTTCTAAGAGCACAATGTGCGTCAAAATCAAATTTTGACGCTACCAGCTTCAAAAGCAGGACTTGCATCTTGAAACCTTGTTGTGCCTCCAAACATCAATTTTGATGCTCCAAAATAGGGGCTGTTGAGGTACAATGTCTAAAACAGGGTTCTAAGAGCACAATGTGCATCAAAATTGAATTTTGATGCTACTGGCTCTAGATCGGGGCTTGCACTTGAAAACTTGTTGTGCCAAAAAACATTGATTTTGATGATCCGAAACTCGGTCTTTCGAGGCACAAGCTCTGAAACGAGCTTCTAAGAGAATGATGTGCATCAAAATAGAATTTTGATAGTACAAGCTCCAGAATAGGGACTTGCTTCTTGAAACCTTATTGTGCCTCCAATAATTGATTTTCATGTTTCAAAATCTAGGCTTTCAAGACACAAGCTCCTAAATGAGGTTCTAAGAGCATGATGTAAATGAAAATTGCATTTTGACGCTACCGACTCTAGAATTGGGACTTGTGTCTTGAAACCTTGTTGTGCCTCCAAACAGTAATTTTTATGCTCAATAAATGAGGCTTTTGAGGCACGACCTCTGAAATGAGGTTCTAAGAGCACAATGTGCATCAAAAATGAATTTTGATTCTACTGGCTCTAGAATCGGGCCTTGCATCTTGAAACCTTGTTGTGCGTCAAAACACTGATTTTATGTTCCAAAACCGGGGCTTTCGAGGCACAAACTTTGAAATGAGGTTCTAAAAGCACAATGTGCTCTAAAATCAGATTTTGATGCTATTGACTCTAGAATCGGGACTTGCATCTTGAAACCTTATTGTGCCTCCAAACATTTATTTTGATGCATTTTGAAACCTTGTTGTGTCTCCAAACATCGATTTTGATGCTCCAAAACTACGGTTTTTAAGGTACAATTTCTAAAATAGGATTCTTAGAGCACAATGTGCATCCAAATTGGATTTTGATGCTACTAGCTCTAGAATCGGGGCTTGCATCTTGAAACCTTGTTGTGCCTCAAAACACTGATTTTGATGCTCTGAAACCAGGGCTTTCGAGGCACAAGCTTCGAAATGAAGTTCTAAGAGTACGATGTGCACCAAAATCAGCGCGATGTGTACCAAAATCAGCCTTTTGTGCCTCGAAACACCAATTTTGATGCTTCGAAACCGAAGATTTTGAGGCATAAGCTCCAAAGCAAGGTTATAAGACCACGATGTGCGTCAAAATCAAAATTTGACGCTATCGGCTCCAGAATCAGGATTTGCATCTTGAAACCTTGTTGTGCCTTCAAACATCAATTTTGATCCACCAAAACTAGGGCTTTTTAGGCACAATGTGTATTAAAATTGAATTTTGATGCTACTGGCTCTAGAATCGGGACTTGCATTTTGAAACCATGTTGTGCCTCAAAACATTGATTTTGATACTCCAAAACTGAGGCTTTCAACGCACAAGCTTCGAAATGAGGTTCTAAGAGCACGATGTGCGCCAAAATCAGATTTTGACGCTATAGACTCTAGAATCGGGACATGCATCTTGAAACCTTGTCGTGCCTTTAAACATTGATTTTGATGTTTTGAAACTAGATTTTTCGAGCCACACGCTCCGAAGTGAGGTTCTAGGAACATGATGTGCATCAAAATCACGTTTTGACACTACAGGCTCTGGAATAGGGACTTTCAACTTGGATGCTTGTTGTGCTTGCAAACACCAATTTCGATGCTTCGAAATTGAAGATGTCAAGGCATAAGCTCCAAAACAAGGTTCTAAGACCAGGATGTGCGTCAGAATCTAATTCTGACTCTACCGGCTCCAGAATCAAGACATGCATCTTGAAACCTTGTTGTGCCTCCAAAAATTGATTTTGATGCTGCAAAACTGGGGCTTTTGAGGCACAGTTTCTAAAACAGGGTTGTAAGAGCACAATGTGCATCAAAATAAAATTTTGATGCTAGTGGCTCTAGAATCGGGGCTTGCATCTTGAAACCTTGTTTTGTCTCAAAACACTAATTTTGATGCTCCAAAACCGGGGCTTTCGAGGAACAAGCTTGGAAATGAGGTTCTAAGAGCACGATGTCCACCAAAATCAGTTTTTGACGCTATTGACTCTAGAATCGGGACTTGCATCTTCAAACCTTGTTGTGCCTCAAAACATTGATTTTTATGTTCAAAAATTGCGTTTCGACGCTACCAACTCTGGAATTGGGACTTGTGTCTTGACTCTACCTTGTTGTGTTTTGACTCTACCGGCTCAAGAATCAGGACTTGCATCCTAAAACCTTGTTGTGCCTCCAAACATCGATTTCGATGCTCCAAAACTGGGGCTTTTGAGGCACAATTTCTAAAACAGGGTTCTAAGAGCACAATGTGCATCAAAATTGAATTTTGATGCTCCTGGCTCTAGAATGGGGGCTTGCATCTTGAAACCTTGTTGTGCCTCAAAACACTGATTTTGATGCTCCGAAACTATGGCTTTCGAGGCATAAGCTTCGAAATGAGGTTCTAAGAGCACGATGTGCGCCAAAATCAGATTTTGATGATATTGACTCTACAATCAGGACTTACATCTTGAAACCTTGTTGTGCTTCCAGACATTGATTTTGATGCTCCAAAACTAGATCTTTCGAGCCACAAGCTCTGAAATGAGCTTCTAAGAGAATGATGTGCATCAAAATGTAATTTTGATGCTACAGGATTCAAAATAGGGATTTGCTTTTTGAAACCTTGTTGTGCCTCAAAACATTGATTTTGATGTTCCCAAATCAGGGCTTTCAAGGCACAAGCTCCGAAATGAGGTTCTAAAAGCACGATGTCCATCAAAATTGCGTTTTAGCGCTACCGACTCTGGAATTGGGGCATGTGTGTGGAAACCTTGTTGTGCCTCGAAACACTAATTTATGCTCTAAAAATGAGACTTTTGAGGCACGACTTCTGAAATGGGTTTCTAAGAACACCATGTTTATCAAAATCATGTTTTAACGCTATCAACTTGAGAATCGAGACTTGTGTCTTGAAACCTTGTTGTGCCTTTAAACATTGATTTTGATGTTTTGAAACTGGAGCTTTTGAACAACACGCTCCGAAACGAGGTTCTAAGAGCACGATGTGCATCAAAATCACGTTTTGACACTACAAGCTCCGGAATAGGGACTTGCGTCATGAAAGCTTGTTGTGCCTCCAGACTTGAATCTTGAAACCTTGTTGTGCTTTGAAATATCGATTTTGATGCTCCAAAACTGGGGCTTTTGAGGCACAATTTCTAAAACAGGGTTCTAAGAGCACAATGTGCATCAAAATTGAATTTCGATGCTACTGGCTCTAGAATCGGGGCTTGCATTTTCAAACCTTGTTGTGCCTCAAATCGCTGATTTTGATGCTCCCAAACTATGGCTTTCGAGGCACAAGCTTCAAAATGAGGTTGTAAGAGCATGATGTGCACCAAAATCAAATTTTGATGCAATTGACTCTAGAATCGGGACTTGCATCTTCAAACCTTGTTGTGCATCCAACCATTGATTTTGATGATCCAAAACTAGGTCTTTTGAGGCTTCTAAGAGAATGATGTGCGTCAAAATGGAATTTTGACGCTACAGGCTCCAGAATAGGGACTTGCTTCTTGAAACCTTGGTGTGCCTCAAAATATTGATTTTGATGTTCCAAAATCAGGGCTTTCAAGGCATAAGATCCGAAATGAGGTTCTAAGAGCACAATGTACATCAAAATTGTGTTTTGACGCTACCGACTCTGGAATTGGGACTTGTGTCTTGAAACCTTGTTGTGCATCAAAGTTACTTTTGACACTACAGGCTCCTGAATAGGGACTTGCGTCTTGAAAGCTTGTTGTGCCTCCAAACACCAATTTTGATGCTTTGAAACAGAAGATTTTGAGGCATAAGCTCCACAACAAGGTTCTAATAGCACGATGTGCGTCAAAATCAAATTTTGACACTACCAATTCCAGAATCAGGACTTGCATCTTGAAACTTTGTTGTGCCTCTATGCATCGATTTTGATGCTCCAAAACTGGGGTTTTTCAGGCACAATTACTAAAACAGGGTTCTACACAATGTGCCTGAAAATTGAATTTTGATGCTACTAGCTCTAGAATCGGGGCTTGCACTTGAAAACTTGTTGTGCCTTAAAACACTGATTTTGATGCTTCGAATATGGGGCTTTTGAGGCAAAAGCTTCGAAATGAGGTTCTAAGTGCACGATGTGCGCCAAAATCAGATTTTGACGCTATTGACTCTAGAATCGGGACTTGCATCTTGAAACCTTGTTGTGCCTCAAAACATCAAAATGGCAGAACGAAGGACCCAAACCCCATTCTGGTTGTCATCGCTCGCTGACCCTCTCTCTCTTAAGTTCCCGGAACGACGCCTTTCTCCTTTCCCCCTATTTCCATATTGAAGGGGAATCAGAGAAGGACATGATTCGATGAAATGAATCGATACATCCTGAACCGTATATGCTTGCCCTTTTCCGCATTACCACATCAATAGACCAGATTAGATTGCTTAGATCACTTGGTCCTCGCTAACCCTTTACCTTAGCCGATTTCACCTATCGTTTAGCCACATTTGGACACCACTGACATCATTTCTTGGACACTACTTGGCAGAAAAACTTACCCAGCAACATCTTGATAAAACTTCCTACAATATTTAGAGCCTCCCCACTTGACAGAAGATTTATAGATTTGAGAGACAGGAACCACTACATCCAAACTCAAGGCTTTCAAGGCACAAGTTTCAAAATGAGGTTCTAAGAGCACGATGTACATAAAAATTGCGTTTTGACACTACCGACTCTGGAATTGGGACTCTTTTCTTGAAACCTTGTTGCATCTCCAAACACTAATTTTTATGCCTCAAAAATGATGATTTTGAGGCACGACCTCCGAAATGAGGTTCTAAAAACACCATGTTTGTCAAAATCACGTTTTGACGCTATCAGCTTGAGAATTGGTACTTGTGTCTTGATATTGATGATTTGAAACTGGAGCTTTCGAGCCACACGCTCTGAAACGAGATTCTAAGAGCACGATGTGCATCAAAATCATGTTTTGATACTACAGGCTCCAGAATAGGGACTTGCATCTTGAAAGCCTGTTGCGACTCCAAACACCAATTTTGATGTTTCGAAACCGAAGATTTTGAGGCATAAGCTACAAAACAAGGATCTAGGAGCATGATGTGCATCAAAATCAAATTCTGACGCTACCGCCTCCAGAATAAGAACTTGCATGGTCAAACATTGTTGTGCCTCCAAACATCCATTTTAATGCTCCAAAACTAGGGCTTTGGAGGCACAATTTGTAAAACAAGGTTCTAAGAGCACAATGTGCATCAAAATTGAATTTTGATGCTACTAGCTCTAGAATCGGGGCTTGCATCTTGAAACCTTGATGTGCCTCAAAACACTAATTTTGATGCTACAAAACTGGGGCTTTCAAGGCACAAGCTTCGAAATGAGGTTCTAAGAGCACGATGTGCGCCAAAATCAGACTTTGACGCTATTGACTCTAGAATCGAGACTTGCATCTTGAAACCTTGTTGTGCCTCAAAACATTGATTTTAATGTTCCAAAATCAGTGCTTTGAAGGCACAAGCTCCGAAATCAGCTTCTACGAGCACGATGTACATGAAAATTGTGTTTTGACGCTAATGACTCTGGAATTTGTACTTGTCTTGAAACCTTGTTGTGCCTCCAAACACTAATTTTTATGCTCCAAAAATGAGACTTTTGAGGCACAGCCTCCGAAATGAGGTTCTAAAAACACCATGTTTGTCAAAATCATGATTTGACGCTATCAGCTTGAGAAATGTCACTTGTGTCTTGAAACCTTGTTGTGCCTTTAAACATTGATTTTGATGTTTTGAAACTGGAGCTTTCGAGCCACATGCTCCGAAATGAGGTTCTAAGAGCACGATGTGCATCAAAATCACGTTTTGACACTATAGGCTCCGGAATAGCGACTTGTGTCTTGAAACCTTGTTGTGCCTCGAAACACCAATTTTTATGCTTCGAAACAGAAGATTTTGAGGCATAAACTCCAAAACAAGGTTCTAAGAGCACGATGTGCGTCAAAATCAAATTTTGATGCTACCGGCTCCAGAATCAGGACTTGCTTCTTTAAACCTTGTTGTGCCTTCAAACATCGATTTTGATGCTCCAAAAATGGGGCTTTGAGGCACAATTTTTAAACCAGGGTTCTAAGAGCACAATGTGCATCAAAATTGAATTTTGATGCTATTGGCTCAAGAATTGGGGCTTGCATCTTGAAACCTTGTTGTGCATCAAAACAAAGATTTTGATGCTCCGAAATCAGGGCTTTCAAGCCACAAGCTCCAAAATGAGGTTCTAAGAGCACGACGTACATCAAAATTGCGTTTTGATGTTACCGACTCTGGAATTGCGAATTGTGTCTTGAAACCTTGTTGTGCCTCCAAACACTAATTTTTTTGCTCCAAAAACGAGGCTTTTGAGGCACAACCTCGGAAATGAGGTTCTAAGAACACCATGTTTGTCAAAATCATGTTTTGATGCCATCAACTTCAGAATTGGGACTTGTGTCGTGAAAACTTGTTGTTCCTCTAAACATTGAGTTTGATGTTTTTAAATAGGAGCTTTTGAGCCACACGCTCCGAAACGAGTTTCTAAGAGAACGATGTGCATCAAAATCACTTTTTGACACTATTGCCTCCGGAATAGGGACTTGCGTCTTGAAAGCTTGTTGTTCTTCCAAACACCAATTTTGATGCTTCAAAACCGAAGATTTTGAGACATAAGCTCCAAAACAAGGTTCTAAGAGCACGATGTGCATTAAAATCAAATTTTGATGCTACTGGCTCCAGAATCAGGACTTGCATTTTGAATCCTTGTTGTGCCTCCAAACATTGATTTTGATGCTCCAAAACAGGGGCTTTTGAGGCACAATTTCTAAAACAGGGTTCTAGGAGCACAATGTGCATCAAAATTGAATTTTGATGCTACTAGCTCTAAGAGCACGATGTACATCAAAATTGCGTTTTGATGTTACTGACTCTGGAATTGGAACTTTTGTCTTGAAACCTTGTTGTGCCTCAAAACACTAATTTTTATGCTCCAAAAATGAATCTTTTGCGGCACAACCTCCGAAATGAGATTCTAAGAACACCATGTTTGTCAAAATCATGTTTTGACGCTATCAGCTTGAGAATCGGGACTTGTGGCTTCAAACCTTGTTCTGCCTTTAAAAATTGATTTTGATGTTTTGAAATTGGAGCTTTCGAGCCACATGCTCCGAAATGAGGTTCTAAGAGTACGATGTGGATCAAAATCACGTTTTGACACTACAGGCTCCGGAATAGGGACTTGCATCTTGAAAGCTTGTTGTGCCTCCAAACATTGATTTTTATGCTCCAAAATTGGGGCTTTTGAAGCACAATTTCTAAAACAGGGTTCTAAGAGCGCAATGTGCATCAAAATTGAATTTTGATGCTACATGCTCTAGAATCGGGGCTTGCATCTTGAAACCTTGTTGTGCCTCAAAACACTGATTTTGGTGCTCCACAACCGGGGCTTTCGAGGCACAAGCTTTGAAATGAGGTTCTAAGAGCACTCTGGAATTGGGACTTGTGTCTTGACTCTACCTGGTTGTGTTTTGACTCTACCGGCTCAAGAATCAAGACTTGCATCTTGAAACCTTGTTGTGCCTCCAAACATCGATTTTGATTCTCCAAAACTAGGGCTTTTGAGGCAAAATTTCTAAAACGGGGTTCTAAGAGCACAATGTGTATCAAAATTGAATTTTGATGCTACTGGCTCTAGAATTGCGGCTTGCATCTTGAAACCCCGTTGTGCCTCAAAACACTGATTTTGATGCTCTGAAAATGCGAGCCACAAGCTTCAAAATGAGTTTCTAAGAGCACGATGTGCGCTAAAATCAGATTTTGACGCTATTAACTCTAGAATCGGGACTTGCATCTTGACACCTTGTTTTGCCTCTAAACATTGATTTTGACGCTCCAAAACTGGGTCTTTCAAGGCACAAGCTTCGAAATGAGCTTCTAAGAGAATGATGTGCGTTAAAATGAAATTTTGACGCTACAGGCTCTCGAATAGGGACGTGCTTCTTGAAACCTTGTTGTGCGTCAAAACATTGATTTTGATATTCCAAAATGAGGTTCTAAGAGCACGATGTACATCAAAATTGCATTTTGATGCTACCGACTCTGGAATTGGGACTTGTATCTTGAAACCTTATTGTTCCTCCAAACACTAATTTTTATGCTCCAAAAATGAGGCTTTTGAGGCACAATCTCTGAAATGAGATTCTAAGAACACCATGTCTGTCAAAATCGTGTATGTCTTGAAACCTTGTCGTTGCCTTAAAACCGAAGATTTTGAGGCATAAGCTCCAAAACGAGGTTCTAAGAGCACGATGTGCATCCAAATCAAATTTTGAGTCTACCGGCTCAAGATTCAGGACTTGCATCTTGAAACCTTGTTGTGCCTCCAAACATTGATTTTGATGCTCCAAAACTGGGTCTTTCGAGGCACAAGCTCCGAAATGAGCTTCTAAGAGAATGATGTGTTTAAAATGGAATTTTGATGCTACAGGCTCTTGAATAGGGACTTGCTTCTTGAAACCTTGTTGTGCCTCAAAACATTGATTTTGATATTCCAAAATCAGGGCTTTCAAGGCACAAGCTCCAAAATGAGGTTCTAAAAGCACGATGTACATAAAAATTGCATTTTGATGCTACCGACTCTGGAATTGGGACTTGTGTCTTGAAACTTTGTTGTTCCTCCAAACACTAATTTTTATGCTCAAAAAACAAGGCTTTTGAGGCACAATCTCTTAAATGAGATTCTAAGAACACCATGTTTGTCAAAATTGTGTTTTGATGCTATCAGCTTGAGAATTGGGACTTATGTCTTGAAACCTTGTTGTGTCTTTAAACATTGATTTTGATGTTTTAAAACTGGAGCTTTTGAGCCACACGCTCCGAAATGAGGTTATTAGAGCACGATGTGCATCAAAATCACGTTTTCACAGTACAGGCTCTTGAATATGGAGTTGCATCTAGAAAGTTTGTTGTGCACCCAAACATGAATGTCGATGCTTCGAAACCGAAGATTTCGAGGCATAAGCTCCAAAATCAAATTTTGAGTCTACCGGCTTAACATTCAGGACTTGTATCTTGAAACCTTGTTGTGCCTCCAAACATCGATTTTGATTCTCCAAAATGGGGGCTTTTGAGGCACAATTTCTAAAAATGGGTTCTAAGAGAACAATGTGCATCAAAATTGAATTTTGATGCTACTAGCTTACATCTTGAAACCTGATTTTGATGCTCTGAAACTGGGGCTTTCGAGGCACAATCTTTGAAATGAGCTTCTAAAAGCACGATGTGTGCCAAAATCAAATTTTGATGGTATTGACTCTAGAATCGAGACTTTCATCTTGAAACCATGTTGTGCCTCTAGACATTGATTTTGATGCTCCAAAACTGGGTCTTTCAAGGCACAAGCTCCGAAATGAGCTTCTAAGAGACTTGCATCTTGAAACCCTGTTGTGCCTCAAAACATTGATTTTGATGTTCCAAAATCAGCGCTGCACAAGCTCCGAAATGAGGTTCTAAGAGCATGATGTACTTTAAAATTGCATTTTGACGCTACCGACCCTGGAATTGGGAGTTGTGTCTTGAAACCTTATCGTGCCTCCAAACACTAATTTTTATGCTTGAAAAATGAGGCTTTTGAGGCACAACCTCCGAAATGAGGTTCTAAGAACACCATGTTTGTCAAAATCATGTTTTGACGCTATCAGCTTGACAATCGGGACTTGTGTCTTGAAACCTTATTGTGCCTCTAAACATTCATTTTGATGTTTTGAAACTAGAGCTTTCAAGCCACGTGCTCCGAAACAAGGTTCTAAGAGCACGATGTGCATCAAAATCACGTTCTGACACTACAGGCTCTGGAATAGGGACTTGCGTCTTGAAAGCTTGTTGTGCCTCCAAACACCAATTTTGATGCTTCGAAATCAAAGATTTTGAGGCATAAGCTCCAAAGCAAGGTTCCAAGAGCATGATATGCGTCAAAATCAAAATTTGGCCCTACCGGCTCCAGAATCAGGAGTTGCATCGTCAAACCTTGTTGTGGCTCCAAAAATCGATTTTGATGCTCCAAAACTGGGGCTTTTGAGGCACAATTTCTAAAATAGGGTTCTAAGAGCACAAAGTGCATCAAAATTGAATTTTGATGCTACTGGATCTAGAATCGAGGTTTGCATCTTGAAACCTTGTTGTGCCTCAAAACACTGATTTTGATGCTCCGAAAACGTGAGGCACAAGCTTCGAAATGAGGTTCTAAGAGCACGATGTGCGCCAAAATCATATTTTGACGCTATTGACTCTAGAATTAGGACTTGCATCTTGAAACCTAGTTGTGCCTCCAAATATTTATTTTGCTGCTCCAAAACTGGGTCTTTTGAGGCAAAAGCTCCGAAATGAGTTTCTAAGAATGATGTGCGTCAAGGTGGAATTTTGACGCTACAGGCTCTTGAATAGGGACTTGTTTCTTGAAACCTTGTTGCACCTCAAAATGTTTATTTTGATATTCCAAAATCAGGGCTTCTAAGGCACAAGCTCCAAAATGAGGTTCTAAGAGCATGATGTACATCAAAATTGCGTTTTGATGCTACCGACTATAGAATTGGGACTTTTGTCTAAAAATGAGGCTTTTGGGGTGCAACGTCCGAAATGAGGTTCTAAGAACACCATGTTTGTCAAAATCGTGTTTTGATGTTATCAGCTTGAGAATCGGGGCATGTGTCTTGAAACCTTGTTGTGCATCTAAACATTGATTTTGATGTTGTGAAACTGGAGCTTTCGAGCCACATGCTCCAAAACTTGTTGTGCCTCCAAACACCAATTTTGATGCTTTGAAACTGAATATTTTGAGGTATAAGCTCCAAAATATGAGGTTCTAAGAGTAGGATGTGTGTCAAAATCAAATTTTGTCGCTACAAGCTCTAGAATCAGGACTTGCATCCAGAATCAATTTTGATGCTCCAACACTGAGGCTTTTGAGACACAATTTCTAAAATAGGGTTCTAAGAGCACAATGTGCATCAAAATTGAATTTTGATGCTACTGGCTCTAGAATCGGGAGTTGCATCTTGAAACCTTGTCTTGCCTCAAAACACTGATTTTGATGCTCCGCAATCGGGGCTTTCGAGGCACAAGCTTCGTAATGAGGTTCTAAGAGCATGATGTTCGCCAAAATCAGATTTTGATGCTATTGACTCTAGAATGTGGACTTGCATCTTGAAACCTTGTTGTGCCTCCAAACATTGATTTTGATGCTCCAAAATTGGGTCTTTCGAGGCACAAGCTCCGAAATGAACTTCTAAGAGAATGATGTGTGTCAAAATGGAATTTTGATGCTACAGGCTCTGGAATAGGGACTTGCTTCTTGAAACCTTGTTGTGCCTCAAAACATTGATTTTAATGTTCCAAAATCAAGGCCTTGAAGGCACAAGCTCCGAAATTAAGTTCTAAGAGCACGATGTACATAAAAATTGCGTTTTGATGCTACCGACTCTGGAATTGGGACTTGTGTCTTGAAAGCTTGTTGTGCCTCCACACACCAATTTTTATGCTTCGAAACCAAAGATTTTGACGCATAATTTTCAAAACAAGGTTCTGAGAGCACTATGTTCGTCAAAATCAAATTTTGACGCTACCGGATCCAAAATCAGGACTTGCATCTTGAAACCTTGTTGTGCCTCCAAACATCAATTTTGATACTCCAAAGCTGGGTCTTTTGAGGCACAATTTCTAAAATAGGGTGCTAAGAGCACAATGTGTATCAAAATTGAATTTGGATGCTACTGGCTTCATAATTGGGGCTTGCATCTTGAAACCTTGTTGTGCCCCAAAACATTGATTTTGATTCTCCGAAACTAAGGCTTTCGAGGCACAAGCTTCAAAAGAGGTTCTAAGAGCATGATGTGCGCCAAAATCAGATTTTCACGCTATTGACTCTAGAATAGAGACTTGCATCATGAAACCTTGTCGTGCCTTTAAACATTGATTTTGATACTCCAAAATTAGGGTCGTCAAGGCACAAGCTTCGAAATGACGTTTTAAGAGCATGATGTACATTAAAATTGTGTATTGACTCTACCAACTCTGGAATTGGGATTTGTGTTTTGAAACCTTGTTGTGCCTCCAAACACTAATTTTTATGCTCCAAAAATGAGGCTTTTGAGGCACAACCTCCGAAATGAGGTTCTAAAAACACCATGTTTGTCAAAATCATGTTTTGATGCTATCAGCTTGAGAAACGGGCCTTGTGTCTTGAAACCTTGTTGTGCCTTTAAACATTGATTTTGATATTTTGAAACTAGAGCTTTCGAGCCACACGCTCTGAAACGAGGTTCTAAGAGCACAATTTGCATCAAAATCATGTTTTGACACTACAGGCTCCAGAATAGGGAGTTGCATCTTGAATCCTTGTTGTGCCTCCAAACTTTGAATTTGATGCTCCAAAATTGGGCCTTTCGAGGAACAAGCTTCGGAATGAGCTTCTAATAGAGTGATGTGCGTCAAAATGGAATTTTGATGCTACAGGCTCTGGAATAGGAACATGCTTCTTGAAATCTTGTTGTGCCTCAAAACATTGATTTTGATGTTCCAAAATCAGGGCTTTAAAGGCACAAGCTCTAATATGAGGTTCTAAGAGCGCGATGTACATCAAAAATGTGTTTTGAGGCTACCGACTCTGGAATTGGGACTTGTGTCTTGAAACCTTGTTGTGCCTCCAAAGTCTAATTTTTATGCTCTAAAAATGATGGTTTTGAGGCACGACCTTCGAAATGAGGTTCTAAGAACACCATGTTTGTCAAAATCATGTTTTGATGCTATTAGCTTGAGAATCGGGACTTGTTGTGCCTTTAAACATTGATTTTGATATTTTGAAATTCGAGCTTTCTAGCCACACACTCCGAAACGAGGTTCTTAGAGCATGATGTGCATCAAAATCACGTTTTCACAATTCAAGCTCCGGAATAGAAACTTGCATCCTGAAAGTTCGGTGTGCCTCTAAACACCAATTTTGATGCTTTGAAACCGAAGATTTTAAGGCATAAGCTCCAAAACAAGGTTCTAAGAGCACGAAGTGCATCAAAATCAAATTTTGATGCAACGGGCTCTAGAATCAAGACTTGCATCTTGAAATCTTGTTGTGCCTCCAAACATAGATTTTGATGCTACAAAACTAGGGCTTTTGAGGCATAATTTCTAAGACAGGGTTCGAAGAGCATAATGCGGATCAAAAATGAATTTTGATGCTACTGGCTCTACAATCGAGGCTTGTATCTTGAAACTTTGTTGTGCATCAAAACACTGATTTTGATGCTCTGAAACCGAGGTTTTTGAGGCACAAGATTCGAAATGAGGTTCTAAGAGCACGATGTGCTCCAAAATAAGATTTTGACGCTATTGGCTCTAGAATCAGGACTTGCATTTTGAAACCTTGTTGCGCCTCCAAACATTGATTTTGATGCTCCAAAACTGGGTCTTTTGAGGCACAAGCTTCGAAATGAGCTTCTAAGAGAATGACGTGCGTCAAAATAGAATTTTGATGCTACAGGCTCTGGAATAGGGACTTGCTTCTTGAAACCTTGTTGTGCCTCAAAACATTGATTTTGATGTTCCAAAATCAGGGCTTTCAAGGCACAAGCTCCGAAATGAGGTTTTAAGAGCACAATGTACATCAAAATTGCGTTTTGTCAAAATCATGTCTTGACGCTATCAGCTTGAGAATCGGGACTTGTGTCTTGAAACCTTGTTATGCCTTTAAACATTGATTCTGATTTTTGAAAACTAGAGCTTTCAAGCCACATGCTTCGAAATGAAGTTCGAAGACCACGATGTGCATCAAAATCATGTTCTGACACTACAAGCTCCAGAATAGGGACTTGCATCTTGAAAGCTTCATGTTCTTGCAAACACCAATTTTGATGCTTCAAAACCGAAGATTTTGAGAGATAAGCTCCAAAACAAAGTTCTAAGAGCACGATGCACATCAAAATCAAATTCTGATGCTACTGGCTCCAAAATCAGGACTTGGATTTTGAAACCTTGTTGTGCCTCCAAACATCAATTTTGATGGTCCAAAACAGGGGCTTTTGAGGCACAATTTCTAAAACAGGGTTCTCAGAGCACAATGTGCATCAAAATTGAATTTTGATGCTACTGGCTCTAGAATCAGGGCTTGCATCTTGAAACCTTGTTGTGCCTCAAAACACTGATTTTTATGCTCTGAAATCAGGGCTTTCGAGCCACAAGCTTCAAAATGAGTTTCTACAAGCACGATGTGTGCTAAAATTAGATTTTGACGCTTTTGACTCTAGAATCGAGACTTGCATCTTGAAACCTTGTTGTGCTTCCAAATATTGATTTTGATGCTCGAAAACTGGGTCTTTCAAGGCACAAGCTCCGAAATGAGGTTCTAACAGTATGATATGCCTCAAAATGTAATTTTGACGCTAGGGACTTGCTTCTTGACACCTTGTTGTGCCTCGAAACATTGATTTTGATGTTCCAAGTTTAGGGCTTTCAAGGAAGAAGCTCCGAAATGAGGTTCTAAGAGCATGATGTACATCAAAATTGTGTTTTCATGCTACCGACTATGAAATTGGGACTTGTGTCTTGAAACCTTGTTGTGTCTCCAAACACTAATTTTTACGCTCCAAAAATGAAGTTTTAAGAACACCATGTTTGTAAAAATTGTTTTTTGACCCTATCAGCTTGAGAATCGGGACTTGTGTCTTGAAACCTTGTTGTGCCTTTAAACATTGATTTTCGTGTTTTGAAATTGGAGCTTTCGAGCGACACACTCTGAAATGAGGTTGTAAGAGCACGATGTGCATCAAAATCACATTTTGACACTATAGGTCGGAATAGGGACTTGCATCTTGAAAGCTTGTTGTGCTTCCAAACATCGATTTTGGTGCTCCAAAAGTGGGGCTTTTGAGGGACAATTTCTAAAACAGGGTTCTAAGAGCACAATGTGCATCAAAATTGAATTTTGATGAGACTGGCTCTAGAATCAGGCCTTACATCTTGAAACCTTTTTGTTCCTCAAAACACTGATTTTGATGCTCTGAAACCAGGGCTTTCAAAGCACAAGCTTCGAAATGAGGTTCTGAGAGAACGATGTACGCCAAAATTAGATTTTGACGATATTGACTAATTGGGACTTGCATCTTGAAACCTTGTTGTGCCTCCAAACATCGATTTTGATGCTCCAAAACTGGGGCTTTTGAGGAACAATTTCTAAAATAGGGTTCTAAGAGCACAATGTGCATCAAAATTGAATTTTGATGCTACTGGCTCCAGAATCGGGGCTTGCATCTTGAAACCTTGTTGTACCTCAAAACACTAATTTTGATGCTCCGCAACTGGGGTTTTCGAGGCACATGCTTCGAAATAAGGTTCTAAGAGCACGTTGTGCCCCAAATCAGATTTTGATGCTATTGACTCTAGAATCGGGACTTGCATCTTGAAATGTTGTTGTGCCTCCAAACATTGATTTTGATGCTCCTAAACTGGATCTTCTGAGGCACAAGCTCCGAAATTGGGTTTTGACACTACTGACTCTAGAATTGGGAGTTGTGTCTTGAAACCTTGTTGTGCCTCCAAAAACTAGGCTTTTGAGGCACAACCTCCGAAATGAGGCTCTTAGAACACCATGTTTGTCAAAATCGTGTTTTGATGCTATCAGCTTGAGAATCGGGACTTGTGTCTTGAAACCTTGTTGTGCCTTTAAACATTGATTTTGATGTTTCGAAACTGGAGCTCTCGAGCCACACACTCCGAAAGGAGGTTCTAAGAGCAAGATGTGCATCAAAATCATGTTTTGACACTACAGGCTCTAGAATAGGGACTTGAATCTTGAAAGGTTGTTGTGCCTCAAAACACCAATTTTGAAACTTCGAAATCGAAGATTTTGAGGCATAAACTCTAAAACAAAGTTCTAAGAGCATGATGTGCGTCAAAATCAAATTTTGACGCTACCGGCTCGAGAATTAGGACTTGCATCTTGAAACCTTGTTGTACCTCAAAACACAGATTTTGATGCTCCGAAACTGGGGCTTTCAAGTTTCAAGCTTCAAAATGAGGTTCATTGTGACACTATTGACTCTACAATCGAGACTTGCATTTTGAAACTTTATTGTGCCTCCAAACATTGATTTTGATGCTCCAAAACTGGGTCTTTCAGGGCACAAGCTCTGTAATGAGCTTCAAAGAGAATGATATACATCAAAATGGAATTTTGACGCTACAGGCTCCAGAATAGGGACTGCTTCTTGAAACCTTGTTGTGCCTCAAACCATTGATTTTGATGTTCCAAAATCAGGGCTTTCAAGGCACAAGCTCCAAAATGAGGTTCTAAGAGCACGACGTACATAAAAATTGTGTTTTGATGCTGCCAACTTTGGAATTGGGATTTGTATCTTGAAACCTTGTTGTGCCTCGAAACAGTAATTTTTATGCTCCAAAAACAAGGCTTTTGACGCACAACGTCCGAAATGAGGTTCTAAGAACACCATGTTTTTCAAAGTCAGCTTGAGAATCAGGACTTGTGTCTTGAAACCTTGTTGAGTGAAATAGGGACTTGCATCTTCAAAGCTTATTGTGCCTCCAAAAACAAATTTCGATGCTTCGAAACCGAAGATTTTGAAGCATAAGTTCCAAAAAAAGGTTCTAAATCAAATTTTGATGCTATCGACTCCAGAATCAGGACTTGCATCTTGAAACCTTGTTGTGCCTCCAAACATCGATTTTGATGCTCCAAAACTGGGGCTTTTGAGGCACAATTTCTAAAACAGGGTTCTAAGAGCACAATGTGCATCAAAATTGAAGTTTGAAGCTACTGGCTCTAGAATCGGGGCTTGCAACTTGAAACCTTGTTGTGCCTCAAAACACAGATTTTGATGCTCTGAAAATGGGGCTTTCGAGGCACAAGCTTCAAACTGAGGTTCTAAGAGCACGATGTGCACCAAAACTAGATTTTGACGATATTGACTCTAGAATCGGGACTTGCATCTTGAAACCTTGTTGTTCCTCCAAATATTGATTTTGATGCTCCAAAACTGGGGCTTTTGAGGCACAATTTCTACGCTACAGGCTATGGAATAGGGACTTGATTCTTGAAACCTTGTTGTGCCTCAAAACATTAATTTTGATGTTTTGAAATTGGAGCTTTCGAGCCACATGCTCTGAAGCGAGGTTCTAAGACCACAATTTGCATCAAAATCACGTTTTGACACTACAGGCTCAGGAATAGGGACTTGCATCTTGAATCAATTTTGATGCTCCAACACTAAGGCTTTTGAGGCACAATTTCTAAAACAGGGTTCTAAGAGCACAACGTGCATCAAAATTGAATTTTGATGCTACTCGCTCTAGAATCGAGGGTTGCATCTTACAACCTTGTTCTGCCTCAAAACACTGATTTTGATGCTCCGCAACCGGGGCTTTCGAGGCACAAGCTTTGAAATGATGTTCCAAGAGCACGATGTGCCCTAAAATCAGATTTTGATGCTATTGACTCTAGATTCGATACTTGCATCTTGAAATCTTGTTGTGCCTCCAAACATTGATTTTGATGCTCCAAAATTGGGTCTTTCGAGGCATAAACTCCAAAATGAGCTTCTAAGAGATGTGCGTCAAAATGAAATTTTGACGCTACAGGGTCTGGAATAGGGACTTGCTTCTTGAAACCTTGTTGTGCCTCAAAACATTGATTTTGATGTTCCAAAATCAGGGCTTTCAAGGTACAAGCTCCAAAATGAGGTTCTAAGACCACAATGTACATCAAAATTGCATTTTCATGTTACCGACTCTGGAATTGGGACTTGTGTCTTGAAACCTTGTTTTGCCTCCAAACACTAATTTTTATGCTCCAAAAACAAGGCTTTTAAGGCACAACCTCCGAAATGAGGTTCTAAGAACACCATGTTTGTCAAAATCATGTTTTGACGCCATCAGCTTGAGAATCGCGACTTGTGACGTGAAACCTTGTTGTTATCTTTAAAGATTGACTTTGATGTTTTGAAACTAGAGCTTTCAAGCCACACGCTCTGAAATGATGTTCTTAGACCACGATGTGCATCAAAATCACATTTTGACACTATGGGCTCCAGAATAGGGACTTGCATCTTGAAAGCTTGTTGTGCCTCCAAACACCAATTTTGATGGTTCGAAACCGAAGATTTTGAAGCATAAGCTCCAAAACAAGGTTCCAAGAGGACGATGTGCCTCAAAATCAAATTTTGATGCTACCGGCTCCAGAGTCAGGACTTGCATCAAGAAAACTTGTTGTGCCTCCAAAAATCGATTTTGGTGATCCAAAATTGGAGCTTTCGAGGCACAATTTCTAAAATACGGTTCTAAGAGGACAATGTGCATCAAAAATTGAATTTTTATGCTACTGGCTCTAGAATCGGGGCTTGCATCTTGGAACCATGTTGTGCATCAAAACACTGATTTTGATGCTCAGAAACCGGGGCTTTCGAGGTAAAAGCTTCGAAATGAGGTTCTAAGAGCACGATGTGCACCAAAATCAGATTTTGATGCCATTGACTCTAGAATCGGGACTTGCCTCTTGAAACCTTGTTGTGCTTCCAAAC
This sequence comes from Cryptomeria japonica, assembly GCF_030272615.1. Taxonomy (NCBI): domain Eukaryota; kingdom Viridiplantae; phylum Streptophyta; class Pinopsida; order Cupressales; family Cupressaceae; genus Cryptomeria; species Cryptomeria japonica. Next base: position 373,952,469 of record NC_081413.1, on the reverse strand, counting down.
ATTGATTTTGATGCTCCAAAACTGGGTCTATCGAGGGACAAGCTCTGAAATGAGTTTTTAAGAGAATTACATGCGTCAAAATGTAATTTTGACGCTACAGGCTCTGGAATAGGGACTTGTTTCTTGAAACCTTGTTGTGCCTCAAAACATTGGTTTTGATGTTAAAAAATCAGGGCTTTCAAGGCACAAGCTCCAAAATTAGGTTATAAGAGCACGATGTACATCAAAATTGCATTTTGATGCTACAGAGTCTGAAATTGGGACTTGTGTCTTGAAACCTTGTTGTGCCTCCAAACACTAAAATTTATGCTCCAAAAACAAGGTTTTGAGGCACAACCTCCGAACTGAGGTTCTAAGAACACAATGTTTGTCAAAATCATGTTTTGGCACTATCAGCTTGAGAATCAGGACTTGTGTCTTGAAACCTTGTTGTGCCTTTAAACATTGATTTTGATGTTCTAAAACTAGAGCTTTCAAGCCACATGGTCTGAAACGAACATCTAAGACCACAATGTGCATCAAAATCAGGTTTTGACACTAGAGGCTCCAGAATAGGGACTTGCGTCTTGAAAGCTTATTGTTCTTCCAAACACCAATTTTGATGCTTCAAAATCGAAGATTTTTAGAGATAAGCTCCAAAACAAGGTTCTAAGAGCACGATGTGCATCAAAATCAAATTCTAGTGCTACTGGCTCCTGAATCAGGACTTGCATTTTGAAACCTTGTTGCACCTCCAAAAATCGATTTTGATGTTCCAAAACAGGGGCTTTTGAGGCACAATTTCTAAAACAGGGTTCTAAGAGCAAAATGTGCATCAAAATTGAATTTTGATGCTACTAGCTCTAGAATTGGGGCTTGCATCTTGAAACCTTATTGTGCCTACAAACATTGATTTTGATTCTCCAAAACTGGATCTTTCAAGGCACAAGCTCCAAAATCAGCTTCTAAAAGAACGATATGCCTCAAAATGGAATTTTGACGTTACATGTTACATGTTCCAGGATCAGGGCTTTCAAGGCACAAGTTCCGAAATGAGGTTCTAAGAGCACGATATACATCAAAATTGTGTTTTGACGCTACCGACTCTAGAATTGGGACTTGTGTCTTGAAACGTTTTTGTGCCTCCAAACAGTAATTTTTATGCTCCAAAAATTAGGCTTTTAAGGAACAACCTCCGAAATGAGGTTCTAAAAACACCATGTTTGTCAAAATTGTGTTTTGACGGTATCAGCTTGAGAATAGGGACTTGTGGCTTGAAACCTTGTTGTGCCTCCAAACCTTGTTGTTGCTCCAATTTTAAAACTTGATTTTGATGTTTTGAAATTGGAGCTTTGGAGCCACATGCTCCGAAACAAGGTTCTAAGAGGATGATGTGCATCAAAATCACGTTTTGACACTACAAGCTCCGGAATAGGGACTTGTATCTTGAAAGCTTGTTTTGCCTCCAAACATCGATTTTGATGCTCCAAAACTAGGGCTTTTGAAGCACAATTTATAAAAACAGGGTTCTAAGAGCGCAATGTGCATCAAAATTGAATTTTGATGCTACAGGCTCTAGAATCGGGGCTAACATCTTGAAACCTTGTTGTGCCTCAAAACAATGATTTTGATGCTCCACAACTGGGGCTTTCGAGGCATAAGCTTCAAAATGAGGTTCTAAGAGCACGATGTGCACCAAAATTAGATTTTGACGCTATTGAATCTAGAATCAGGACCTGCATCTTGAAACCTTGTTGTGCCTCCAAACATCGATTTTGATTCTCCAAAACTAGGGCTTTTGAGGCACAATTTCTAAAATAGGGTTTTAAGAGCACAATGTGTATCAAAATTGAATTTTGATGCTACTGGCTCTAGAATTGGGGCTTGCATCTTGAAACCTTGTTGTGCCTCGAAACACTGATTTTGATGCTCCAAAAACGTGAGGCACAAGCTTCAAAATGAGTTTCTAAGAGCACGATGTGTGCCAAAATCAGATTTTGACGCTATTGACTCTAGAATCGGGACTTGCATCTTGAAACATTGTTTTGCCTCTAAACATTTATTTTGATGCTCCAAAACTGTGTCTTTCAAGGCACAAGCTCCAAAATGAGCTTCTAAGAGAATGATGTGCGTTAAAATGGAATTTTGATGCTACAGGCTCTCGAATAGGAACGTGCTTCTTGAAACCTTATTTTGCCTCAAAACATTGATTTTGATATTCCAAAATCAGGGCTTTCAAGGCACAAGCTCCAAAATGAGGTTCTAAGAGCACGGTGTACATCAAAATTGCATTTTGATGCTATCGACTCTGGAATTGGGACTTGTATCTCGAAACCTTGTTGTTCCTCCAAACACTAATTTTTATGCTCCAAAAACGAGGCTTTTGAGGCACAATCTCTGAAATGAGATTCTAAGAACCCCATGTTTGTCAAAATCATGTTTTGACGCTATCAGCTTGAGAATTGGGACTTATGTTTTAAACATTGATTTTGATGTTTTGAAATTGGAGCTTTTTAGCCACACGCTCTGAAACGAGGTTCTTAGAGCACAATGTGCATCAAAATCATGTTTTCACACTACAGGCTCCTGAATACGGAGTTGCATCTAGAAATTTTGTTGTGCATCCAAACATGAATGTCAATGCTTTGAAACCAAATATTTTGAGGCATAAGCTCCAAAACGAGGTTCTAAGAGCACGATGTACGTCAAAATCAAATTTTGAGTCTACCGGCTCAAGATTCAAGACTTGCATCTTGAAACCTTGTTGTGCCTCCAAACATCGATTTTGATGCTCCAAAACGAGGACTTTTGAGAAATATTATCTAAAACTGGGTTTTAAGAGTACAATGTGCATCAAAATTCACTGGCTCTAGAATCAGGGTTTGCATCTTCAAACCTTGTTGTGCCTCAAAACATTGATTTTGATGCTCTGAAACTGGGGCTTTCGAGGCACAAGCTTCGAAATGATCTTGTAAGAGCACGATGTGTGCCAAAATCAGATTTTGACGGTATTGACTCTAGAATCGGGACTTGCATCTTGAAACCTTGTTGTGCCTCCAAACATTGATTTTGGTGTTCCAAAACTGTGTGTTTCGAGGCACAAGCTCCAAAATGAGCTTCTAAGAGACTTGCATCTTGAAACCTTTTTGTGCCTCAAAACATTGATTTTGATGTTCCAAAATCAGGGCTTTTAAGGTACAAGCTCCGAAATGAGCTTCTAAGAGAATGATGTGCATCAAAATGAAATTTTGAAGCTACAAGCTCTAGAATTGGGACTTGTGTCTTTAAACCTTGTTGTGCCTTCAAACACTAATTTTTACCATGTTTGTCAAAATCGTGTTTTGACGCTATCAGCTTGAGAATCGGGACTTGTTTCTTGAAACCTTTTTGTGCCTTTAAACATTAAGTTTGATGTTTTGAAATTGGAGCTTTCGAGCCACATGCTCTAAAACGAAATTCTAAGAGCATGATGTGCATAAAAATCACGTTTTGACACTACAGGCTCAGGAAAACGGACTTGCATCTTGAATCAATTTTGATGCTCCAACACTAAGGCTTTTGAGACACAATTTCTAAAATAGGGTTCTAAGAGCACAATGTGCATCAAAATTGAATTTTGATGCTACTGGCTCTAGAATCGAGGGTTGCATCTTGAAACCTTGTTCTGCCTCAAAACACTGATTTTGATGCTCCGCAACCGGGGCTTTCGAGGCACAAGCTTCGAAATGATGTTATAAGAGCACGATGTGCCCCAAAATCAGATTTTGATGCTATTGACTCTAGATTCGTTACTTGCATCTTGAAACCTTGTTGTGCCTCCAAACATTGATTTTGATGCTCCAAAACTGGGTCTTTCGAGGCATATACTCCAAAATGAGCTTCTAAGAGATGTGCGTCAAAAATGAAATTTTGACGCTACAGGCTCTGGAATAGGGACTTGCTTCTAGAAAACTTGTTGTGCCTCAAAACATTGATTTTGATGTTCCAAAATTAGGGCTTTCAAGGTACAAGCTCCAAAATGAGGTTCTAAGACCACGATGTACATCAAAATTGCATTTTCATGTTACCGACTCTGGAATTGGGACTTGTGTCTTGAAACCTTGTTTTGCCTCCAAACACTAATTTTTATGCTCCAAAAACAAGGCTTTTAAGGCACAACCTCCGAAATGAGGTTCTAAAAACACCATGTTTGTCAAAATCATGTTTTGACGCCAACAACTTGAGAATCGCAACTTGCGACGTGAAACCTTGTTGTTCCTTTAAACATTGACTTTGATGTTTTGAAATTGGAGCTTTCAAGCCACACGCTTCGAAATGATGTTCTAAGACCACGATGTGCATCAAAATCACATTTTGACACTATGGGCTCCAGAATAGGGACTTGCGTCTTGAAAGCTTGTTGTGCCTCCAAACACCAATTTTGATGCTTCGAAACTGAAGATTTTGAAGCATAAGCTCCAAAACAAGGTTCCAAGAGGACGATGTGCCTAAAAATCAAATTTTGATGCTACCGTCTCCACAATCAGGACTTGCATCAAGAAAACTTGTTGTGCCTCCAATAATCGATTTTGGTGATCCAAAACTAGAGCTTTCGAGGCACAATTTCTAAAATACGGTTCTAAGAGGACAATGTGCATCAAAATTGAATTTTGATGCTACTGGCTCTAGAATCCGGGCTTGCATCTTGAAACCATGTTGTGCATCAAAACACTAATTTTGATGCTCAGAAACTGGGGCTTTCAATGTAAAAGCTTCGAAATGAGGTTCTAAGAGCACGATGTGCGCAAAAATCAGATTTTGGTGCCATTGACTCTAGAATCGGGACTTGCATCTTGAAACCTTGTTGTGCTTCCAAACATTTATTTTGATTCTCCAAAACTGGGTCTATCGAGGCACAAGCTCTGAAATTAGTTTTTAAGAGAATGACGTGCGTCAAAATGGAATTTTGACGCTACAGGCTCTAGAATAGGGACTTGTTTCTTGAAACCTTGTTGTGTCTCAAAACATTGGTTTTGCTGTTAAAAAATCAGGGCTTTCAAGGCACAAGCTCCGAAATTAGGTTCTAAGAGCACGATGTACATCAAAATTGCGTTTTGACACTGCAGAGTCTGAAATTGGGACTTGTGTCTTGAAACCTTGTTGTGCCTCCAAACACTAAAATTTATGCTCCAAAAACAAGGCTTTTAAGGCACAACCTCCGAATTGAGGTTGTAAGAAGACCATGTTTGTCAAAATCGTGTTTTGGTGCTATCAGCTTGAGAATCGGGACTTGTGTCTTGAAACCTTGTTGCGCCTTTAAACATTGATTTTGATGTTCTAAAACTAGAGATTTCAAGCCAAACGGTCTGAAACGAACATCTAAGTCCACAATGTGGATCAAAATCATGTTTTGCCACTAGAGGCTCCAGAATAGGGACTTGCGTCTTCAAAGCTTATTGTTCTTCCAAACGCCAATTTTGATGCTTCAAAACCAAAGAGTTTTAGAGATAAGCTCCAAAACAAGGTTCTAAGAGCACGATGTGCATCAAAATCAAATTCTAGTGCTAGTGGCTCAATAATCAGGACTTGCATTTTGAAACCTTGTTGTGCCTCCAAACATCAATTTTGATGTTCCAAAACAGGGGCTTTTGAGGCACAATTTCTAAAACAGGGTTCTAAGAGCAAAATGTGCATCAAAATTGAATTTTGATGCTACTGTCTTTAGAATCGGGGCTTGCATCTTCAAACCTTGTTGTGCCTACAAACATTGCTTTTGATTCTCCAAAACTGGATCTTTCAAGGCACAAGCTCCAAAATCAGCTTCTAAGAGAACGATGTGCCTCAAAATGGAATTTTGATGTTACAGGTTCCGGAATAGCGACTTGCTTCTTAAAACCTTTTTGTGGCTTGAAACATTGGTTTTGATGTTCCAGGATCAAGGCTTTCAAGGCACAAGTTCCGAAATGAGGTTCTAAGAGCACGATGTACATCAAAATTGCATTTTGACGCTACCGACTCTGGAATTGGGACTTGTGTCTTGAAACCTTTTTGTGCCTCCAATCACTAATTTTTATGCTCCAAAAATGAGGCTTTTAAGGAACAACTTCTGAAATGACATTCTAAGAACACCATGTTTGTCAAAATTGTGTTTTGACGCTATTAGCTTGAGAATAGGGACTGGTGGCTTGAAACCTTGTTGTGCCTTTAAAAATTGATTTTGATGTTTTGAAATTGGAGCTTTTGAGCCACATGCTCCGAAACAAGGTTCTAAGAGGACGATGTGCATCAAAATCATGTTTTGACACTACAGGCTCTGGAATAGGGACTTGCGTCTTGAAAGCTTGTTTACCCTCCCAACATCAATTTTGATGCTCCAAAACTGGGGCTTTTGAAGCACAATTTCTAAAACAGGGTTCTAAGAGTGCAATGTGCATTGAATTTTGATGCTACAGGCTCTAGAATCGGGTCTAACAACTTGAAACCTTTTTGTGCCTTTAAACATTAAGTTTGATGTTTTGAAATTGGAGCTTCCGAGCCACATGCTCTGAAACGAGGTTCTAAGAGCATGATGTGCATCAAAATCACGTTTTGACACTACAGGCTCAGGAATAGGGACTTGAGTCTTGAATCAATTTTGATGCTCCAACACTGAGGCTTTTGAGACACAATTTCTAAAACAAGGTTCTAAGAGCACAATGTGCATCAAAATTGAATTTTGATGCTACTGGCTCTAGAATCGAGGGTTGCATCTTGAAACCTTGTTCTTCCTCAAAACACTGATTTTGATGCTCCGCAACCAGGGCTTTCGAGGCACAAGCTTTGAAATGATGTTCTAAGAGCACGATGTGCCCCAAAATCAGATTTTGACGCTATTGACTCTAGATTTGGTACCTGCATCTTGAAACCTTGTTGTGCCTCCAAACATTGATTTTGATGCTCCAAAACTGGGTCTTTCGAGGCACAAGCTCCGAAATGAGGTTCTAAGAGAATGATGTGCATCAAAATGAAATTTTGACGCTACAGGCTCTAGAATAGGGACTTGCTTCCCGAAACCTTGTTGTGCCTCAAAACATTTCTACAACAGGGTTCTAAGAGCACAATGTGCATCAAAATTACATTTTGATGCTACTAGCTCTAGAATCGGGGCTTGCATCTTGAAACCTTGTTATGCTTCCAAACATTGATTTTGATGTTCCAAAATCAGGGCTTTCAAGGTACAAGCTCCGAAATGAGCTTCTAAGAGAATGATCTGCGTCAAAATGAAATTTTGATGCTACAGGCTCTAGAATTGGGACTTGTGTCTTTAAACCTTGTTGTGCTTAAAACACTAATTTTTATGCTCCAAAAATGAGGCTTTTGAGGCACAACCTTCGAAATGAGGTTCTTAGAATACCATGTTTGTCAAAAATGTCTTTTGATGCTATTAGATTGAGAATCGGGACTTGTGTCTTGAAACCTTTCTGTGCCTTTAAACATTAAGTTTGATGTTTTGAAATTGGAGCTTCCGAGCCACATGCTCTGAAACGAGGTTCTAAGAGCACGATGTGCATCAAAATCACGTTTTGACACTACAGGCTTAGGAATAGGGACTTGCGTCTTGAATCAATTTTGATGCTCCAACACTGAGGCTTTTGAGACACAATTTCTAAAACAAGGTTCTAAGAGCACAATGTGCATCAAAATTGAATTTTGATGCTACTGGCTCTAGAACCTAGGTTGCATCTTGAAACCTTGTTCTTCCTCAAAACACTGATTTTGATGCTCCGCAACCAGGGCTTTCGAGGCACAAGCTTTGAAATGATGTTCTAAGAGCACGATGTGCCCCAAAATCAGATTTTGACGCTATTGACTCTAGATTTGGTACCTGCATCTAGAAACCTTGTTGTGCCTCCAAACATTGATTTTGATGCTCCAAAACTGGGTCTTTCGAGGCATAAACTCCAAAATGAGCTTCTAAGAGATTTGTGTCAAAATAAAATTTTGACGCTACAGGCTCTGGAATAGGGACTTGCATCTTGAAACCTTGTTGTGCCTCCAAACATTGATTTTGATGCTCCAAAACTGGGTCTTTCGAGGCATATACTCCAAAATGAGCTTCTAAGAGATGTGCGTCAAAAATGAAATTTTGACGCTACAGGCTCTGGAATAGGGACTTGCTTCTAGAAAACTTGTTGTGCCTCAAAACATTGATTTTGATGTTCCAAAATTAGGGCTTTCAAGGTACAAGCTCCAAAATGAGGTTCTAAGACCACGATGTACATCAAAAATGCATTTTGATGTTACCAACACTGGAATTGGGACTTGTGTCTTGAAACCTTGTTTTGCCTCCAAACACTAATTTTTATGCTCCAAAAACAAGGCTTTGAAGGCACAACCTCCGAAATGAGGTTCTAAGAACACCATGTTTGTCAAAATCATGTTTTGATGCCATCAGCTTGAGAATCGCGACTTGTGACGTGAAACCTTGTTGTTCCTTTAAACATTGAATTTGATGTTTTGAAACTGGAGCTTTCAAGCCACACGCTCCGAAATGATGTTCTTAGACCACGATGTGCATCAAAATCACATTTTGACACTGGGCTCCAGAATAGGGACTTGCGTCTTGAAAGCTTATTGTGCCTCCAAACACCAATTTTGATGCTTCGAAACCGAAGATTTTGAAGCATAAGCTCCAAAACAAGGTTCCAAGAGGACGATGTGCCTCAAAATCAAATTTTGATGCTATCGGCTCCACAATTAGGACTTGCATCAAGAAAACTTGTTGTGCCTCCAAAAATCGATTTTGGTGATCCAAAACTGGAGCTTGCGAGGCACAATTTCTAAAACAGGGTTCCAAGAGGACAATGTGCATCAAAATTGAATTTTGATGCTACTGGCTCTAGAAACCATGTTGTGCGTCAAAACACTGATTTTGATGCTCAGAAACCTGGGCTTTCGAGGTAAAAGCTTCGAAATGAGGTTCTAGGAGCACGATGTGCGCCAAAATCAGATTTTGACGCCATTGACTCTAGAATCGGGACTTGCATCTTGAAACCTTGTTGTGCTTCCAAACATTGATTTTGATGCTCCAAAACTGGGTCTATCGAGGCACAAGCTCTGAAATGAGTTTTTAAGAGAATGACGTGCGTCAAAATGGAATTTTGATGCTACAGGCTCTAGAATAGGGAATTGTTTCTTGAAACCTTGTTGTGCCTCAAAACATTGGTTTCGATGTTAAAAAATCAGGGCTTTCAAGGCACAAGCTCTGAAATTAGGTTCTAAGAGCACGATGTACATCAAAATTGCGTTTTGACACTACAAAGTTTGAAATTGGGACTTGTGTCTTGAAACCTTGCTGTGCCTCCAAACACTACAATTTATGCTCCGAAAACAAGGCTTTTGAGGCACAACCTCCGAACTGAGGTTCTAAGAACACAATGTTTGTCAAAATCATGTTTTGGCACTATCAGCTTGAGAATGAGGTTCAAAGAACACCATGTTTGTCAAAATCGTGTTTTGATGCTACCAGCTTGAGAATTGGGACTTGTGTCTTGAAACCTTGTTGTGCATTTAAACATTGATTTTGCTGTTTTGAAACTAGAGCTTTCGAGCAACATGCTCCGAAACGAGGTTCTAAGAGCACGATGTACATCAAAATCACGTTTTGACAATACAAACTCCGTAGCCTCTTGAAAGCTTGTTGTTCCTCCAAATACCAATTTTGATATTTCGAAACCAAAGATTTTGAGGCATAAGCTGGTTGCATTTTGAAACCTTGTTTTGCCTCCAAACATAAATTTTAATGCTCCAAAATTGGGGCTTTTCACAATTTTAAAACAGGATTCAAAGAGCACAATGTGCATCAAAATTGCTACTGGCTTTAGAATCGGGGCTTGCATCTTGAAACCTTATGGTGCATCAAAACACTGAGTTTGATGCTCCAAAATCGGCGCTTTCGAGGCACAAGCTTCGAAATGAGATTCTAAGAGGACGATGTGCGCCAAAAGCAGATTTTGACGCTATTGACTTTAGAATCGGGACTTGCATTTTGAAACCTTGTTGTGCCTGCAAACATTGATTTTGATGCTCCGAAATGAGCTTCTAAGAGAATGATGGGTGTCAAAATAGAATTTTGACGCTACAGGATCCAGAATAGGGACTTCCTTGTTGAAACCTTGTTGTGCCTCAAAATATTGATTTTGATGTTCCAAAATAAGGGCTTTCAAGGCACAAGCTCCGAAACGAGGTTCTAAGAGCATGATGTTTATCAAAATCATGTTTTGACACTATTAGCTTGAGAATCGGGACTTGATTCGTGAAACCTTGTTGTGCTAACGGCTCCAAAATGAGGACTTGCATCTTGAACCCTTGTTGTGCCTCCAAACATCGATTTGAATGCTCCAAAACTGGAGCTTTAGAGGCTCAATTTCTGAAATAGGGTTCTAAGAGCACAATATGCATCAAAATTGAATTTTGATGCAATTGGCTCTAGAATCGGGGCTTGCATCTTGAAAGCTTGTTGTGCCTCCAAACATTGATTTTGATGTTCCAAAACTAGGTCTTTCGAAGGACAAACTCGGAAATGAGCTTCTAAGAGAATGATGTGCGTCAAAATGGAATTTTGACACTACAGGCTCCGGAATAGGGACTTGTTTCTTGAAACCTTTTTGTGCCTCGAAACATTTATTTTGACATTCCACAATCAGGGCTTTCAAGGCACAATGTTTGAAATGAGGTTCAAAGAGCACGATATACATCAAAATTGCGTTTTGACGCTATTGACTCTGGAATAAGGACTTGTGTCTTGAAACCTTATTGTGCCTCCAAACACTAATTTTTATGCTCCAAAAAGGAGGCTTTTGAGGCATGACCTCCGAAATGAGGTTCTAAGAACCCCATGTTTGTCAAAATTGTGTTTTCACGCTATCAGCTTGAGAATCGAGACTTGTGTCTTTAAACCTTGTTATGCTTCAAAACACTGATTTTGATGCTCCGAAACCCAGGCTTTCGAGGCACTTTCGAAATGAGGTTCTAAGGGCACGATGTGCGGCAAAATCAGATTTTGATGCTATTGACTCTAGAATCGGGACTCTCATCTTGAAAACTTCTTGTGCCTCCAAACATTGATTTTGATGCCCCAAAACTAGGTCTTTCGAGGCACAAGCTCTGAAATGAGCTTCTAGCAGAATGATGTGCGTCAAAATGGAATTTTCACACTACAGGCTTCGGAATAGGGAATTGCTTCTTGAAACCTTGTTGTGCCTCAAAACATTGATTTTGATGTTCCAAAATCAGCGCTTTGAAGGCGCAAGCTCCGAAATGAGGTTCTAAGAGCACGATGTACATAAAAATTGCGTTTTGACGCTACTAACTCTGGAATTGGGATTTGTGTCTTGAAACCTTCTTGTGCCTCCAAACACTAATTTTTATGCTCTAAAAATGAGCCTTTTGAGGCATGACTTCCGAAATGAGGTTCGAAGACCACCATGTTTGTCAAAATCATGTTTTGATGCTATTAACTTGAGAATCGGGACTTGTGTCTTGAAACCTTGTTGTGCCTATAAACTTTGATTTTGATGTTTCGAAACTAGAGCTCTTGAGCCACACACTTCGAAAAGAGGTTCTAAGAGCACGATGTGCATCAAAATCATGTTTTGACACTACAGGCTCCAGAATACGGACTTGCATCTTGAAAGGTTGTTGTGCCTCCAAACACCAATTTTGATGATTTAAAATCGAAGATTTTGAGGCATAAGCTCAAAAACAAGGTTCTAAGAGCATGATGTGCATCAAAATCAAATTTTGATGCTAAAGGCTCCAGAATAAGGACTTGCATCTTGAAACCTTGTTGTGCCCCCAAACATCGATTTTGATGCTCCAAAATTGGGGATTTTGAGGCACAATTTCTAAAATAGGGTTCTAAGAGCACAATGTGCATCAAACTTGAATTTTGATGGTATTGGCTCTAGAATTGGGGCTTGCATCTTGAAACCTTGTTGTACCTCAAAACATTGATTTTTTGATTCTTCGAAATCAGGGCTTTCGAGTTTCAAGCTTAAAAATGAGGTTCGAAGGGCACGATATGTGCCAAAATCATATTGTGACGCTATTGACTCTAGAATTGAGACTTGCATTTTGAAACTGGGTCTTTCGAGGCACAAGCTCCGAAATGAGCTTCTAAGAGAATGATGTACGTTAAAATGGAATTTTGACGCTACAGGCTTTAGAATAGGGACTGCTTCTAGAAACCTTGTTGTGCCTAAAACCATTGATTTTGATGTTCCAAAATTAGGGCTTTCAAGGCACAAGCTCCAAAATGAGGTTCTAAGAGCACGATGTACATAAAAATTGTGTTTTGATGCAACCAACTCTGGAATTGGGATTTGTATTTTGAAACCTTGTTGTGCCTCCAAAAATGAGGCTTTTGAGGCACAACCTCAGAAATGAGGTTCTAAGAACACCATGTTTTTTAAAATCAGCTTGAGAATCAAGACTTGCATCTTGAAACCTTGTTGTGCCTCCAAACATCGATTTTGATGCTCCAAAACTGGGGCTTTTGAGGCACAATTTCTAAACAAGGTTCTAAGAGCACAATGTGCATCAAAATTGGACTTTGAAGCTACTGGCTCTAGAATCGGGGCTTGCATCTTGAAACCCTATTGTGCCTCAAAACACTAATTTTGATGCTCTGAAAATGGGGCTTTCGAGGCACAAGCTTCGAAATGAGGTTCTAAGAGCACGATGTGCGCCAAAATTAGATTTTAAAGCTATTGACTCTAGAATCGGGACTTGCATCTTAAAACCTTGTTGTACCTTTAAACATGGATTTTGATGTTTTGAAACTGGAGCTTTCGAGCCACACGTTCCAAAATGAGGTTCTAAGAACACGATGTGCATCAAAATCACGTTTTGACACTAAAGGCTCTGGAATAGGGACTTTCATCTTTGATGTTTGTTGTGCTTGCAAACACTAATTTCGATGCTTCAAAACCAAAGATTTCGAGGCATAAACTCCAAAACAAGGTTTTAAGAGCACGATGTGCATCAGAATCAAATTCTGACTCTACCGGCTCCAGAATCAGGACTTGCATCTTGAAACTTTGTTGTGCCTCCAAACATCGATTATGATGCTCCAAAACTGGGGCTTTTCAGGCACAATTTCTAAAACAGGGTTGTAAGAGCACAATGTGCATCAAAATTAAATTTTGATGCTAGTGGCTCTAGAATCGGGGCTTGCATCTTGAAACCTTGTTGTGCCTCAAAATATTGATTTTGATGCTCCGCAACTGGGGCTTTTGAGGCACAAGCTTCGAAATGAGGTTCTAAGAGCACGATGTGCCCCAAAATCAGATTTTGACACTATTGACTCTAGAATCGAGACTTGCATCTTGAAACCTTGTTGTGCCTCCAAACATTGATTTTAATGCTCCAAAACTGGGTCTTTAAAGGCACAAACTCCGAAATGAGCTTCTAAGAGAATGATGTGTGTCAAAATTGAATTTTGACGCAGCAGGCTCTGGAATAGGGACTTGCTTCTTGAACCTTGTTGTACCTATAAACATTCATTTTGATGTTCCAAAATCAGGGCTTTCAAGGCACAAGCTCCGAAATTAGATTCTAAGAGCATGATGTACATCAAAATTGTGTTTTGACAATTGGGACTTGTGTCTTGAAACCTTGTTGTGGCTCCAAACACTAATTTTTATCCTCCAAAAATGAGGCTTTTGGGGTGCAACCTCCAAAATGAGTTTCTAATAACACCATGTTTGTCAAAATTGTGTTTTGACACTATCAGCTTGAGAATCGGGACTTGTGTCTCGAAACTTTGTTGTGCCTTTAAACATTGGTTTTGATGTTTTGAAACTGGAGCTTTCAATCCACACTCTCCAAAACAAGGTTCTAGTAGCACGATGTGCATCAAAATCACGTTTTGATACTACAAGTTCCGAAATAGGGACTTGCATCTTGAAACCTTGTTGTTCCACCAAACATCGATTTTGATGCTCCAAAACTGGGGCTTTGAGGCACAATTTCTAAAATAGGGTTCTAAGAGCACAATGTGCATCAAAATTGCTACTGGCTCTAGAATCGGGGCTTGCATCTTGAAACCTTGTTGTGCCTCAAAACACTGATTTTGATGCTCCGAAACCAGGGCTTTCGAGGCACAAGCTTTGAAATGAGGTTCTAAGAGCACGATGTGCGCCAAAATCAGATTTTGATTCTATTTACTCTAGAATCAACACATGCATCTTGAAACCATGTTGTGCCTCCAAACATTGATTTTGATGCTCCAAAACTGGGTCTTTCGAGGAACAAGCTCTTAAATGAGCTTCTAAGAGAATGATGTGCGTCAAAATGGAATTTTGACACAGGCTCTGGAATAGGGACTTGCTTCATGAAACCTTGTTGTCCCTCAAAACATTGATTTTGATGTTCCCAAATCAGGGCTTTCAAGGCAGAAGCTCCGAAATGGGGTTCTAAGAGCACGATGTACATCAAAATTGTGTTTTGACTCTACCGATTTTGGAATTGGGACTTGTGTCTCGAATCCTTGTTGTGCCTCCAAACACTAATTTTTCAGCTCCGAAAATGAGGCTTTTGAGGCACAACTCCGAAAATGAGGTTCTAAGAATACCATGTTTGTCAAAATCATGTTTTGACGCTATCAGCTTGAGAATCGGGACTTGTGTCTTGAAACCTTGTTGTGCCTTTAAACATTGATTTTGATGTTTTGAAACTGGAGCTTTTGAGCCACACCCTCCGAAACGAGGTTCTCATAGCACAATGTGCATCAAAATCACGTTTTGACTTGAAAGCTTGTTGTGCCTCCAAATTTTGATGCTACCGGCTCCAGAATCAGGACTTGCATCTTGAAACCTTGTTGTGTCTCCAAACATCGATTTTGATGCTCCAAAACTAGGGCTTTTGAGGCACAATTTCAAAAACAGGGTTGTAAGAGCACAATGTTCATGAAAATTGAATTTTGATGCTAGTGGCTCTAGAATCAAGGCTTGCATCTTGAAACCTTGTTGTGCCTCCAAACATTGATTTTGATGCTCCAAAACTAGGTCTTTCAAGGCACAAGCTCCGAAATGAGCTTCTAAGAGAATGATGTGCGTCAAAATGGAATTTTGACGCTATAGGCTCTGGAATAGGCACTTGCTTCTTCAAACCTTGTTGTGCCTAAAAACATTGATTTTGATGTTCCAAATTAGGGCTTTCAAGGCACAAGCTCCAAAATGAGGTTCTAAGAGCACGATGTACATCAAAATTGCGTTTTGACGCTACCTACTCTAGAATTGGGACTTGTGTTTTGAAACCTTGTTGTGCCTGCAAACACTAATTTTTATGCTCCAAAAATGAAGCTTTTGAGCCACGACCTCCAAAATGAGGTTCTAATAACACCATGTTTGTCAAAATCATGTTTTGACTCTATCAGCTTGAGAATCGGGACTTGTGTCTTGAAACCTTGTTGTTCCTTAAAACATTGATTTTGATGTTTTGAAACTGGAGCTTTCGAGCCACAGGCTCCGAAACGAGGTTCTAAGAGCATGATGTGCCTCAAAATCACATTTTGACACTATAGGCTTCGAAATAGGGACTTGCATCTTGAAACCTTGTTGTGCCTCCAAACATCGATTTTGATGCTCCAAAACTGGGGCCTTTGAGGCAAAATGTCTAAAACAGGGTTCTAAGAACACAATGTGCATCAAAATTTAATTTTGATGCTACTGGCTCTAGAATCAGGGCTTGCATCTTTAAACCTTGTTGTGCCTCCAAACATTGATTTTGATGCTCCAAAACTGGGTCTTTCGAGGCACAAGCTCCGAAATGAGCTTTCTAGGAGAATAATGTGCATCAAAATTGCATTTTGAAGCTACCGACTCCGGAGTTGGGACTTGTGTCTTGAAACCTTGTTGTGCCTCCAAACACTAATTTTTATGCACCAAACATGAGGCTTTTGAGGCACAACATCCGAAAAGAGGTTCTAATAACACCATGTTTGTCAAAATCATGTTTTCACACAATCAGCTTGAGAATTGGGACTTGTGTCTTGAAACCCTTTTGTGCCTTTAAACATTGATTTTGATGTTTTGAAACTGGAGCTTTCGAGCCACATGTTCCGAAATAAGGTTCTAAGAGCATGATTGCATCAAAATCATGTTTTGACACTATAGGCTCCGGAATAGGGACTTGCGTCCTGAAAGCTTGTTGTGCCTCCAAACACCAATATCGATGCTTCGAAATGAAAGATTTTATGGCATAAGCTCCAAAACAAGGTTCTAAGAGCATGATGTGCATCAAAATCAAACTTTCATGCTACCAGCTCCAGAATCAAAATCAAACTTTCATGACTTGCATCTTGAAACCTTGTTGTGCCTCTAAACATTGATTTTGATGCTCCAAAACTGGGGCTTTTGAGGCATAATTTCTAAAACAGGGTTCTAAGAGCACAATGTGCATCAAAATTGAATTTTGATGCTACTGGCTCTAGAATTGGGCCTTGCATCTTGAAACCTTGTTGTGCCTCAAAACACTGATTTTGATGCTCCGAAACTGGGGCTTTCAAGGCACAAGCTTCAAAATGAGGTTCTAAGCAAAATAAGATTTTGATGCTATTAACTCTACAATCGGGACTTGCATCTTGAAACCTTGTTGTTCCTCCAAACATTGATTTTGATGCTCTAAAATTGGGTCTTTCGAGGCATAAGCTCCGAAATGAGCTTCTAAGAGAATGATGTGCAACAAAATGGAATTTTGACGCTACAGGCTCTGGAATAGGGACTTGATTCTTGAAACCTTGTTGTGCCTCAAAACATTGATTCTGATTCTTGAAACTGGAGCTTGAGATTTTGATTCTTGAAACTGGAGTTTTCGAGCCACACGCTTTGAAATGAGGTTCTAAGAGCACGATGTGCATCAAAATCACGTTGTGAAAGCTTGTTGTGCCTCCAAACACCAATTTTGATGCTTCAAAATTGAAGATTTTGAGGCATAAGCTCCAAGATAAGGTTCTAAGAGCACGATGTGCAACAAAATCAAATTTTGACGTTCCTGGCTCTAGAATTATGATTTGCATCTTGAAACCTTGTTGTGCCTGCAAACATCAATTTTGATGCTCCAAAATTGAAGATTTTGAGGCACAATTTCTAAAACAGGGTTCTAAGAGCACAATGTGCATCAAAATAGAATTTTGAGACTACTGGCTCTAGAATCCGGGCATGCATCTTGAAACCTTGTTGTGCCTCAAAACAATAATTTTGATGCTCCCAAACCAGAGCTTTCGAGGCACAAGCTTCGAAATGAGGTTCTAAGAGCACGATGTGTGCCAAAATCAGTTTTTAACGATATTGACTCTAGAATCGAGACTTGCATCTTGAAACCTTGTTGTCCCTCCAAATATTGATTTTCATGCTCCAAAACTGGGTCTTTCGGGGCACAAGCTCCAAAATGAGCTTCTAAGAGAATGATGTGCTTTAAAATGGAATTTTGACGCTACAGTCTCCGGAATAGGGACTTTCTTTTTCAAACCTTGTTGTGCCTCAAAACATTGATTTTGATGTTCCAAAATCAGGGTTGTAAAGGCACAAGCTCTAAAATGAGGTTCTAAGAGCACGATGTACATCAAAAATTTGTTTTGATGCTACCGACTCTGGAATTGGGACTTGTGTCTTGAAACCTTGTTGTCCATCCAAACACTAATTTTTATGCTCCAAAAATGAGGCTTTTGAGGCACGACCTCCAAAATCAAGTTCTAAGAACACCATGTTTGTCAAAATCATGTTTTGACGATATCAGCTTGAGAATTCAGACTTGTTTCTTGAAACCATGTTGTGCCTTTAAACATTGATTTTGATGTTTTGAAACTAGAGCTTTCGAGCCACACGCTTCGAAATGAGGTTCTAACAGCATGATGTGCATCAAAATCATGTTTTGACACTACAGGCTACGGAATAGGGACTTGCCTCTTGAAAGTTTGCTGTGCCTCCAAACACCAATTTTGATGCTTCGAAACCAAGGATTTTGAGGCATAAGCTCCAAAACAAGGTTCTAAGAGCACGATGTGCATCAAAATCAAATTTTGACACTACCGGCTCAAGAATCAGGAATTCCATCTTGAAATCTTGTTGTGCCTCGAAACATCAATTTTGATGCTCCAAAACTTGGGCTTTTGAGGCACAATTTCTAAAATAGGGTTCTAAGAGCACAGTGTCCATCAAAATTGAATTTTGATGCTACTGGCTCTAAAATTGGTGCTTGCATCTTGAAACCTTATTGTGCCTCAAAACACTGATTTTGGTGCTCTGAAATCAGATTTTGACGCTATTGACTCTAGAATCGGGACTTGCATCTTGAAACCTTGTTGTGCCTCCAGACATTGATTTTGATGCTCCAAAACTGGGTCTTTCAAGGCACAAGCTCCGAAATGAGCTTCTAAGAGAATGATGTGCGTCAAAATGGAATTTTGACGCTACAGTCTCTGGAATAGGAACTTGCTTCTTGAAACCTTCTTGTGCTTCAAAACATTGATTTTCATGTTCCAAAATCAGGGCTTTTGAGGCACAATTTCTAAAACAAGTTTCTAAGAGCACAATGTGCATCAAAATTCAATTGACTCTAGAATCGGGGCTTGCATCTTGAAACCTTGTTGTGCCTCAAAAGATTGATTTTGATTCTCCGAAAACGCGAGCCAAAAGCTTCAAAATGAGGTTCTAAGAGCACAATGTGCACCAAAATCAGATTTTGACGCTATTGAATCTAGAATCGGGACTTGCATCTTGAAACCTTGTTGTGCCTCCAGACATTGATTTTGATGCTCCAAAACTGGTTCTTTCGTGGCACAAGCTCCGAAATGAGCTTCTAAGAGAATGATGTGCATCAAAATGGAATTTTAACGCTACAGGCTCTAGAATAGGGACTTGCTTCTTGAAACCTTGTTGTGCCTCAAAATATTGATTTTGATGTTCCAAAATCGGGGCTTTCAAGGCACAAGCTCCGAAACGACGTTCTAAGAGCATGATGTTTGTCAAAATCATGTTTTGACACTATTAGCTTGAGAATCGGGACTTGATTCGTGAAACCTTGTTGTGGCTCCAAACATCGATTTTGATGCTCCAAAACTGGAGCTTTTGAGGCTCAATTTCTGAAACAGGGTTCTAAGAGCACAATATGCATCAAAATTGAATTTTGATGCTGCTGGCTCTAGAATCGGGGCTTGCATCTTGAAACCTTGTTGTGCCTCCAAACATTGATTTTGATGTTCCAAAACTAGGTCTTTCGAGGGACAAACTCGGAAATGAGCTTCTAAGAGAATGATGTGCGTCAAAATGGAATTTTGACACTACAGGCTCCGGAATAGGGACTTGTTGCTTGAAACCTTTTTGTGCCTCAAAACATTTATTTTGACATTCCACAATCAGGGCTTTCAAGGCACAATGTCCGAAATGAGGTTCAAAGAGCACGATATACATCAAAATTGCATTTTGACGCTATCGACTCTGGAATAAGGACTTGTGTCTTGAAACCTTGTTGTGCCTCCAAACACTAATTTTTATGCTCCAAAAAGGAGGCTTTTGAGGCACAACCTCCGAAATGAGGTTCTAAGAACACCATTTTTGTCAAAATTGTGTTTTCACCCTATCAGGTTGAGAATCGGGACTTGTGTCTTTAAACCTTGTTATGCTTCAAAACACTGATTTTGATGCTCCAAAACCCAAGCTTTCGAGGCACAAGCTTCGAAATGAGGTTCTAAGGGCACGATGTGCGCCAAAATCACATTTTGATGCTATTGACTCTAGAATCGGGACTTGCATCTTGAAAACTTCTTGTGCCTCCAAACATTGATTTTGATGCTCCAAAAGTGGGTCTTTCGAGGCACAAGCTCCGAAATGAGCTTCTAGGAGAATGATGTGCGTCAAAATGGAATTTTGACAGTACAGGCTTCGGAATAGGGAATTGCTTCTTGAAACCTTGTTGTGCCTCAAAACATTGATTTTGATGTTCCAAAATCAGCGCTTTGAAGGCGCAAGCTCCAAAATGAGGTTCTAAGAGCACGATGTACATAAAAATTGCGTTTTGACGCTACTGACTCTGGAATTGGGACTTGTGTCTTGAAACCTTCTTGTGCCTCCAAACACTAATTTTTATGCTCTAAAAATGAGCCTTTTGAGGCACGACTTCCGAAATGAGGTTCAAAGACCACCATGTTTGTCAAAATCATGTTTTGATGCTATTAAATTGAGAATCGGGACTTGTGTCTTGAAACCTTGTTGCGCCTTTAAACTTTGATTTTGATGTTTCGAAACTGGAGCTCTTGAGTCACACACTTCGAAAAGAGGTTCTATGTGCATCAAAATCATGTTTTGACACTACAGGCTCCAGAATACAGACTTGCATCTTGAAAGGTTGTTGTGCCTCCAAAAACCAATTTTGATGATTTGAAATCGAAGATTTGGAGGTATGCTCCAAAACAAGGTTCTAAGAGCATGATGTGCATCAAAATCAAATTTTAATGCTACCGGCTCCAGAATTAGGACTTGCATCTTGAAACCTTGTTGTGCCCCCAAACATCGATTTTGATGCCCCAAAATTGGGGATTTTGATGCTCCAAAATTGGGGATTTTGAGGCACAATTTCTAAAATAGGGTTCTAAGAGCACAATGTGCATCAAACTTGAATTTTGATGGTATTAGCTCTAGAATTGGGGCTTGCATCTTGAAACCTTGTTGTACCTCAAAACATTGATTTTGATTCTTCAAAATTGGGGCTTTCGAGTTTCAAGCTTTAAAATGAGGTTCTAATAGCACGATATGCGCCAAAATCATATTGTGACGCTATTGACTCTAGAATTGAGACTTGCATTTTGAAACTTTATTATGCCTCCAAACATTGATTTTGATGCTCCAAAACTGGGTCTTTCAAGGCACAAGCTCCGAAATGAGCTTCTAAGGGAATGATGTACATCAAAATGGAATTTTGATGCTACAGGCTCCAGAATAGGGACTGCTTCTGGAAACCTTGTTGTGCCTAAAACCATTGATTTTGATGTTCCAAAATTAGGGCTTTCAAGGCACAAGCTCCAAAATGAGGTTCTAAGAGCACGATGTACATAAAAATTGTGTTTTGATGCAACCAACTCTGGAATTGGGATTTGTATTTTGAAACCTTGTTGTGCCTCCAAAAATGAGGCTTTTGAGGCACAACCTCAGAAATGAGGTTCTAAGAACACCATGTCTTTAAAAATCAGCTTGAGAATCAGGACTTGCATCTTGAAACCTTGTTGTGCCTCCAAACATCGATTTTGATGCTCCAAAACTGGGGCTTTTGAGGCACAATTTCTAAAATAAGGTTCTAAGACCACAATGTGCATCAAAATTGGACTTTGAAGCTACTGGCTCTAGAATCGGGGCTTGCATCTTGAAACCTTGTTGTGCCTCAAAACACTGATTTTGATGCTCTGAAAATGGGGCTTTCGAGGCACAAGGTTCGAAATGAGGTTCTAAGAGCACGATGTGCGCCAAAATCAGATTTTAAAGCTATTGACTCTAGAATCAGGACTTGCATCTTAAAACCTTGTTGTGCCTTTAAACATTGATTTGGAAACCTTGTTGTGCCTTCAAAGACTAATTTTTATGCTCCAAAAATGAGGCTTTTGAGGCACAACCTTCAAAATGAGGTTCTAAGAATACCATGTTTGTCAAAATCATGTTTTGACGCTATCAGCTTGAGAATCGGGACTTGTGTTTGAAACCTTTTTGTGCCTTTAAACATTAAGTTTGATGTTTTGAAATTGGAGCTTTCGAGCCACATGCTCTGAAATGATGTTCTAAGAGCACGATGTGCATCAAAATCACGTTTTGACACTACAGGCTCAGGAATAGGGACTTGCGTCTTGAATCTATTTTGATGCTCCAACACTGAGGCTTTTGAGACACAATTTCTAAAACAGGGTTCTAAGAGCACAATATGCATCAAAATTGAATTTTGATGCTACTGGTTCTAGAATCGAGGGTTGCATCTTGAAACCTTGTTCTGCCTCAAAACACTGATTTTAATGCTCCGCAACTGGGGCTTTCAAGGCACAAGCTTCGAAATGATGTTCTAATAGCACGATGTGCCCCAAAATAAGATTTTGACGCTATTGACTCTAGATTCGGTACTTGCATCTTGAAACCTTGTTGTGCCTCCAAACATTGATTTTGATACTCCAAAACTGGGTCTTTCAAGGCATAAATTCCAAAATGAGCTTCTAAGAGATGTGTGTCAAAATGAAATTTTGACACTACAGGCTCTGGAATAGGGACTTGCTTCTTGAAACGTTGTTGTGCCTCAAAACATTGATTTTGATGTTCCAAAATCAGGGGTTTCAAGGTACAAGCTCCAAAATGAGGTTCTAAGACCACGATGTACATCAAAATGCATCAAAATTGCATTTTGATGTTACCGACTCTGGAATTGGGACTTGTGTCTTGAAAACTTGTTTTGCCTCCAAACACTAATTTTAATGCTCCAAAAACAAGGCTTTTAAGGCACAACCTCCGAAATGAGGTTCTACGAACACCATGTTTGTCAAAATCATGTTTTGACGCCATCAGCTTGAGAATCACGACTTGTGACGTGAAACCTTGTTCTTCCTTTAAACATTGACTTTGATGTTTTGAAACTAGAGCTTTCAAGCCACACGCTCCTAAATGATGTTCTAAGACCACGATGTGCATCAAAATCACATTTTGACACTATGGGCTCCAGAATGGCGTCTTGAAAGCTTGTTGTGCCTCCAAAAATCAGTTTTAGTGATCCAAAACTGGAGCTTTCAAGGCACAATTTCTAAAACAGGGTTCTAAGAGGACAATGTGCATCAAAATTGAATTTTGATGCTACTGGCTATAGAATCGGGGCTTGCATCTTGAAACCATGTTGTGTGTCAAAACACTGATTTTGATGCTCAGAAACCGGGGCTTTCGAGGTAAAAGCTCTGAAATGAGTTTTTAAGAGAATGACGTGCGTCAAAATTGGAATAGGGACTTGTTTCTTGAAACCTTGTTGTGCCTCAAAACATTGGTTTTGATGTTAAAAAATCAGGGCTTTCAAGGCACAAGCTAAGAAATTAGGTTCTAAGAGCACGATGTACATCAAAATTGCGTTTTGATGCTATAGAGTCTGAAACTGGGACTTGTGTCTTGAAACCTTGTTGTGCCTCCAAACACTAAAATTTATGCTTCAAAAACAAGGCTTTTGAGGCACAAAACTCCGGACTGAGGTTCTAAGAACACCATGTTTGTCAAAATCCTGTTTTAGAGATAAGCTCCAAAACAAGGTTCTAAGAGCATGATGTGCATCAAAATCAAATTCTAGTGCTACTGGCTCCAGAATCAGGACTTGCATTTTGAAACCTTGTTGTGTCTCCAAATATCGATTTTGATGTTCCAAAACAAGGGCTTTTGAGGCACAATTTCTAAAACAGGGTTCTAAGAGCAAAATATGTATCAAAATTGAATTTTGATGCTACTGGCTCTAGAATCGAGGCTTGCATTTTGAAACCTTTTTGTGCCTCCAAACACTAATTTTTATGCTCCAAAAATGAGGCTTTTAAGGAACAACCTCCGAAATGAGGTTCTAAGAACACCATGTTTGTCAAAATTGTGTTTTGACGCTATCAGCTTGAGAATAGGGACTTGTGGCTTGAAACCTTATTGTGCCTTTAAAAATTGATTTTGATGTTTTGAAATTGGAGCTTTCAAGCCACATGCTCCGAAACGAGGTTCTAAGAGGACGATGTGCATCAAAATCACGTTTTGACACTACAGGCTCCAGAATAGGGACTTGCGTCTTGAAAGCTTGTTTTGCCTCCAAACATCGATTTTGATGCTCCAAAACTAGGGTTTTTGAAGCATAATTTCTAAAACAGGGTTCTAAGAGCGCAATGTGCATCAAAATTGAATTTTGATGCTACAGGCTCTAGAATCGGGGCTAACATCTTGAAACCTTGTTGTGCCTCAAAACACTGATTTTGATGCTCCGAAAACGTGAGGCACAAGCTTCGAAATGAGTTTCTAAGAGCATGATGTGCGCCAAAATCAGATTTTGATGCTATTGACTCTAGAATCGGGACTTGCATCTTGAAACCATGTTTTGCCTCTAAACATTGATTTTGATACTCCAAAACTGGGTCTTTCAAGGCACAAGCTCTGAAATGAGCTTCTAAGAGAATGATGTGCGTTAAAATGAAATTTTCATGCTACAGGCTTTCGAATAGGGACGTGCTTCTTAAAATCTGGTTGTGCCTCAAAACATTGATTTTGATATTCCAAAATCAGGGCTTTCAAGGCACAAGCTCCAAAATGAGGTTCTAAGAGCACGGTGTACATCCAAATTGCATTTTGATGCTACCGACTTTGGAATTGGGACTTGTATCTTGAAACCTTGTTGTTCCTCCAAACACTAATTTTTATGCTCCAAAAATGAGGCTTTTGAGGCACAATCTCTGAAATGAGATTCTAAGAACACCATGTTTGTCAAAATCGTGTTTTGACGCTATCACCTTGAGAATCACGACTTATGTCTTGAAACCTTGTTGTACCTTTAAACATTGATTTTGATGTTTTGAAACTGGAGCTTTTTGGCCACACACTCCGAAATGAGGTTCTTAGAGCACGATGTGCATCAAAATCACATTTTCACACTACAGGCTCCTGAATACGGAGTTGCATCTAGAAATTTTGTTGTGCATCCAAACATGAATGTCGATGCTTCGAAACCAAAGATTTTGAGGCATAAGCTCAAAAATGAGGTTCTAAGAGCACGATGTGCATCAAAATCAAATTTTGAGTCTACCGGCTCAAGATTCAGGACTTGCATCTTGAAACCTTGTTGTGCCTCCAAACATCGATTTTGATGCTCCAAAATGAGGGCTTTTGAGGAATAATTTCTAAAACTGGGTTCTAAGAGCACAATGTGCATCAAAATTGAATTTTGATGCTACTGGCTCTAGAAACAGGGCTTGCATCTTGAAACCTTGTTGTGCCTCAAAACACTGATTTTGATGCTCCAAAACTGGGGCTTTCGAGGCACAAGCTTCGAAAATAGCTTCTAATAGCACGGTGTGCGCCAAAATCAGATTTTGATAGTATTGACTCTAGAATCGAGACTTTCATCTTGAAACCTTGTTGTGCCTCCAGACATTGATTTTGATGCTCCAAAACTGGGTGTTTTGAGGCACAAGCTCCGAAATGAGCTTCTAAGAGACTTGCATCTTGAAACCTTGTTGTGCCTCAAAACATTGATTTTGATGTTCCAAAATTAGGGCTTTCAAGGTACAAGCTCCGAAATGAGCTTCTAAGAGAATGATGTGCATCAAAACAAAATTTTGACGCTACAGGCTCTAGAATTGGGACTTGTGTCTTTAAACCTTGTTATGCCTTCAAACACTAATTTTTATGCTCCAAAAATGAGGCTTTTGAGGCACAACCTTCGAAATGAGGTTCTAAGAATGCCATGTTTGTCAAAGTCATGTTTTGATGCTATCAGCTCTAGAACTTGCATCTTGAAACTTTGTTGTGCCTCCAAACATCAATTTTGATGCTCCAAAACTGGGGCTTTTGAGGCACAATTTCTAAAATAGGGTTCTAAGACCACAATGTGCATCAAAATTGAAATTTGATGCTACTAGCTCTAGAATCAGTGCTTTCAACTTGAAACATTGTTGTTTCTCAAAACACTGATTGTGATGCTCCGAAACCGGGGCTTTCAAGGCACAATCTTCAAAATGAGGTTCTAAGAGCACGATATGTGCTAAAATGAGATTTTGACGCTATTGACTCTACAATCAAGACTTGCATCTTGAAACCTTGTTGTGCGTCCAAACATTGATTTTGATGCTCAAAAACTGGGTGTTTCGAGGCACAAGCTCCGAAATGAGCTTCTAAGAGAATGATGTGCGTCAAAATGGAATTTTGACGCTACAAGCTCAGGAATAGGGACTTGCTTCTTGAAATCTTGTTTTGCCTCAAAACATTGATTTTGATGTTCCAAAATCGGGGCTTTAAAGGCACAAGCTCCGAAATGAGAATCTAAGACCATGATGTACATCAAAATTGCATTTTGATGCTACCAACTCTGGAATTGGGACTTGTTTTTGGAAATGTTGTTATGCCTCCAAACACTAATTTTTATGCTCAAAAAATGAGGCTTTTGAGGCAGAACCTCCGAAATGAGGTTCTAATAACACCATGTTTGTCAAAATCATGTTCTGTGCTATCTGCTTGAGAATCGGAACTTGTGTCTTGAAACCTTGTTGTGCCTTTAAACATTGATTTGATGTTTGGAAACTGGAGCTATCAAGCCACATGCTCTGAAATGAGGTTCTAAGAGCATGAATTACGTCAAAAACGTGTTTTGACATGACAGGCTTTGGAATAGGGACTTGCATCTTGTAAGCTTGTTGTGCCTCCAGACACCAATTTTGATGCTTCGAAACCGATGATTTTGAAACTTAAGCTCCAAAACAAGGTTCTAAGAGCATGATGTGCATCAAAATCAAATTTTGACGCTACCGGATCCAGAATCACGACTTGCATCTTGAAACCATGTTGTGCCTCCAAACATTGATTTTTATCCTCCAAAACTGCGGCTTTTGAGGCACAATTTCTAAAACAAGGTTCTAAGAGCACAATGTGCATCAAAATTCAACTGACTCTAGAATCGGAGCTTGCATCTTGAAACCTTGTTGTGCCTCAAAACATTGATTTTGATGCTCCGAAAATGCGAGCCAAAAGCTTCAAAATGAGGTTCTAAGAGCACGATGTGCACCAAAATCAGATTTTGACGCTATTGAATCTAGAATCGGGACTTGCATCTTGAAACCTTGTTGTGCCTCTAGACATTGATTTTGATGCTCCAAAACTGGTTCTTTCGTGGCACAAGCTCCGAAACGAGCTTCTAAGAGAATGATGTGCATCAAAATGGAATTTTGACGCTACAGGCTCCAAAATAGGGACTTGCTTCTTGAAACCTTGTTGTGCCTCAAAACATTGATTATGATGTTCCAAAATCAGGGCTTTCAAGGCACAAGCTCCGAAACGAGGTTCTAAGAGCACGATGTACATCAAAATTGCCTTTTGATGCTACCGACTTTGGAATTGGGACTTGTGACTAGAAACCTCGTTGTGCCTCCAAACACGAGGCTTTTGAGGGACAACCTCTGAAATGGAGTTCTAAGAACACCATATTTCTCAAAATAGTGTTTTGACGCTATCAGCTTGAGAATTGGGACTTGCATCTTGTAACCTTGTTATGCCTCCAAACACTGATTTTGATGCTCCAAAACTGGGTCTTTCGAGGCACAAGCTCCGAAATGAGCTTCTAGGAGAATGATGTGCGTCAAAATGGAATTTTGACACTACAGGCTCCGGAATAGAGTCCTGCTTATTGAAACCTTGTTGTGCCTCAAAACATTGATTTTGATGTTCCAAAATAAGGGCTTTCAACGCACAAGCTCCAAAATGAGGTTCTAAGAGCACAATGTACATCAAAATTTCATTTTGACGCTACAGACTCTGCAATTGGGAATTGTGTCTTGAAACCTTGTTGTGCCTCCAAACACTAATTTTTATGCTCCAAAAATGAGGCTTTTCAGGCACAACCTCTTAAATGAGGTTCAAAGAACACCATGTTTGTCAAAATCGTGTTTTGACGCTACCAGCTTGAGAATCGGGACTTGTGCTTGAAACCTTGTTGTGCCTTTAAACATTGATTTTGCTATTTTGAAACTAGAGCTTTCGAGCAACATGCTCCGAAACGAGGTTCTAAGAGCACGATGTACATCAAAATCACGTTTTGACAGTACAGACTCCGTAATAGGGACTTGCCTCTTGAAAGCTTGTTGTTCCTCCAAATACCAATTTTGATATTTCGAAACCAAAGATTTTGAGGCATAAGCTGGTTGCATTTTGAAACCTTGTTTTGCCTCCAAACATAAATTTTAATGCTCCAAAATTGGGGCTTTTCACAATTTTAAAGAAGGGTTCAAAGAGCACAATGTGCATCAAAATTGAATTTTGATGCTACTAGCTCTAGAATCGGGGCTTGCATCTTGAAACCTTGTGGTGCCTCAAAACACTGAGTTTGATGCTCCAAAACTGGGGCTTTCAAGGCACAAGCTTTGAAATGAGATTCTAAGAGGACGATGTGAGCCAAAAGCAGATTTTGACGCTATTGATTTTAGAATCAGGACTTGCATTTTGAAACCTTGTTGTGCCTGCAAACATTGATTTTGATGCTCCAGAACTGGGTCTTTCGATGCACAAGCTCTGAAATGAGCTTCTAAGAGAATGATGGGTGTGAAAATGGAATTTTGACACTACAGGATCCGGAATAGGGACTTGCTTGTTGAAACCTTGTTGTGCCTCAAAATATTGATTTTGATGTTCCAAAATAAGGGCTTTCAAGGCACAAGCTCCGAAATGAGGTTCTAAGAGCATGATGTTTGTCAAAATCATGTTTTGACACTATTAGCTTGAGAATCGGGACTTGATTCATGAAACCTTGTTGTGCTACCGGCTCCAAAATGAGGACTTGCATCTTGAACCTTTGTTGTGCCTCCAAACATCGATTTTGATGGTCCAAAACTGGAGCTTTTGAGGCTCAATTTCTGAAATAGGGTTCTAAGAGCACAATATGCATCAAAATTGAATTTTGATGCTACTGGCTCTAGAATCGAGGCTTGCATCTTGAAACCTTGGTGTGCCTCCAAACATTGATTTTGATGCTCCAAAACTAGGTCTTTCGAGGGACAAACTCGGAAATGAGCTTCTGAGAGAATGATGTGCGTCAAAATGGAATTTTGACACTAAAGGCTCCGGAATAGGGACTTGTTTCTTGAAACCTTTTTGTGCCTCAAAACATTTATTTTGACATTCCACATTCAGGGCTTTCAAGGCACAATGTCCAAAATGAGGTTCAAAGAGCACGATATACATCAAAATTGCGTTTTGACGCTATCGACTTGTGTCTTGAAACCTTGTTGTGCCTCAAAATCGATGTTTGGAGGCACAACAAGGTTTCAAGATGCAAGTCCTGATTCTTGAGCCGGTAGAGTCAAAACACAACTAGGTAGAGTCAAGACACAACACCCAATTCCAGAGTCGGTAGCATCAAAATGCAATTTTGATGTACATCATGCTAGAACCTCATTTCGGAGCTTGTGGCTTGAAAGCCCTAATTTTGGAACATCAAAATCAATGTTTTGAAGCACAACAATATTTGAAGATGCAAGTCCCGATTCTAGAGTCCATAGCGTCAAAAATTGATTTTGGTGCACATCATCCTCTTAGAACCTTATTTCGAAGCTTGTGCATCGAAAGGCTCAGTTTCAGAGCATCAAAATCAGTGTTTTGAGGCACAACATGGTTTCAAAATGCAAGTCCTGATTCTAGAGCTAGTAGCATCAAAATTAAATTTTGATGCACATTGTGCTCTTAGAACCCTGTTTTAGAAATTGTGCCTCAAAAGCCCTAGTTTTGGAGCATCAAAATTGATGTTTGGAGGCACAACAAGGTTTCAAGATGCAAATCCTGATTCTGGAGCCGGTAGCGTCAAAATTTGATTTTGACGCACATCGTGCTCTCAGAACCTTGTTTTGGAGCTTATGCCTCAAAATCTTCGGTTTCAAAGCATCAAAATTGGTTTTTGGAGGCACAAAAGGCTGATTTTGGTGCATATCTTGCTGTGAGAACCTCATTTCAAAGCTTGTGCCTTGAAAGCCTTGATTTCGGAGCATCAAAATCAGTGTTTTGCAACAAGTTTTCAAGATGCAAGCCCTGATTCTAGAGCCAGTAGCATCAAAATTCAATTTTGATGCACATTGTGCTCTTAGAATCCTGTTTTAGAAATTGTACCTCAAAAGGCCCAGTTTTGGAGCATCAAAACATGATTTTGACAAACATGGTGTTCTTAGAACCTCATTTCAGAGGTTGTGCCTCAAAAGCCTCATTTTTGGAGCATAAAAATTAGTGTTTGGAGGCACAACAAAGTTTCAAGACATAAGTCCCAATTCCAGAGACGGTAGCGTCAAAACGCAATTTTCATGAACATCATGCTCTTCGAACCTCGTTTCGGAGGTTGTGCCTTGAAAGCCCTGATTTTGGAACATCAAAATTAATGTTTTGAGGCACAATAAGATTTAAAGAAGCAAGTTCCTATTTTGGAGTCTATAGCATCAAATTTCCATTTTGATGCACATCATTCTCTTCGAACCTCATTTCGGAGACAAGCTTTCACGACGCAAGTCCCTATTCCGGAGCTTGTAGTGTCAAAATGTTATTTTGATGCACATCATACTCTTAGAACCTCGTTTCGGAGCATGTTGCTCAAAAGCTCCAGTTTCAAAACATCAAAATCAATGTTTAAACGCACAACAAGGTTTCAAGACACTGGTCCTGATTCTCAAGTTGATAGCGTTACAACATGATTATGATAAACATGGTGTTCTTAGAAACCCATTTCAGAGGTTGTGCCTCAAAAGCCTCCTTTTGACGCACATCATTCTCTTAGAAGCTCATTTCGGAGCTTGTGGCTCGAAAGATCCAGTTTTGGAGCATCAAAATCAATGTCTGGAGGCACAATAAGGTTTCAAGATGCACGTCCCTATTGTAGAGTCAATATCGACAAAATCTGATTTTGGTGCACATCATGCTCTTAGAACCTCATTTCGAAGCTTGTGCCTCGAAAGCCATAGTTTTGGAGCATCAAAATCAGTGTTTTGAGGCACAACAAGGTTTAGTGATGCAAGCCCCAATTCTAGAGCCAGGAGCATCAAAATTCAATTTTGATGCACATTATGCTCTTAGAACCCTGTTTTAGAAATTGTGCCTCAAAAGCCCCAGTTTTGGAGCATCAAAATTGTTGTTTGGAGGCACAACAAGGTTTCAAGATGCAAGTCCTGAACCTTGAGTCAGTAGAGTAAATACACAACAAGGTAGAGTCAAGACACAAGTCCCAATTCCAGAGTCAGTAGTGTCAAAACGCAATTTTGATGTACATCGTGCTCTTATAACCTCATTTCCGAGCTTGTGCCTTGAAAGCCCTAATTTTGGAACATCAAAATCAATGTTTTGAGGCATAACAAGGTTTGAAGATGCAAGTCCCGATTGTAGAGTCAATAGCATCAAAAACTGATTTTGGTGCACATCGTGCTCTTAGAACCTCATTTCGAATCTTGTGCTTAGAAAACCACAGTTTTGAAGCATCAAAATCAGTTTTTTGAGGCACAACAAGGTTTCAAAATGCAAGCCCCAATTCTAGAGCCAGGAGCATCAAAATTAAATTTTGATGCGCATTGTGCTCTTAGAACCCTTTTTTAGAAATTGTGGCTCAAAAGCCCTAGTTTTGCATCATCAAAATCGATGTTTGGAGGCACAACAAGGTTTCAAAATGCAAGTCCTGATTCTAGAGCCGGTAGCGTCAGAATTTGATTCTGATGCACATCATGCTCTTAGAACCTTGTTTTGGAGCTTATGCCTCAAAATCTTCGGTTTCGAATCATCAAAATTGGTGTTTAGAGGTACAACAAGATTTCAAGACGCAAGTCTCTATTCCGGAGCCTGTAGTGTCAAAACGTGATTTAGACGCACATTGTGCTCTTAGAACCTCATTTCAGAGCGTGTGGCTCGAAAGCACCAATTTCAAAACATCAAAATCAATGTTTAAAGGCACACAACAATGTTTCAAGAGAAAAGTCGCGATTCTCAAGCTGATAGCATCAAAACAAGATTTTGACAAACATAATGTTCTTAGAATCCCATTACGGAGGTTTTGCCTCAAAAGCCTCATTTTTGGAGGCACAACAAGGTTTCAAGACACAAGTCCCAATTCTAGAGTCGGTATTGTCAAAACGCAATTTCGGAGCTTGTGCCTCGAAAGACTCAGTTTAGGAGCATCAAAATAATTGTTTGGAGGCACAACAACGTTTCAAGATGCAAGGCCCGATTCTAGAGTCAATAGCATCAAAATCTGATTTGGGGCACATCGTGCTCTTAGAACCTTATTTCAAAGCATGTGCCTCGAAAGCCCCGGTTGCGGAGCATTTAAATTAGTGTTTTGAGGCATAACAAGGTTTCAAGATGTAAGCCCCTATTCTAGAGCCAGTAGCATCAAAATTCAATTTTGAGGCACATTGTGCTCTTAGAACCCTATTTTAGAAATTGTGCCTCAAAAGCCCCAGTTTTGGAGCATCAAAATCGATGTTTGGAGGCACAACAAGGTTTCAAGATGCAAGTCCCAATTCTAGAGTCAATATCGTCAAAATCTAATTTTAGCATTCTCTTAGAACCTCATTTCGAAGCTTCTGCCTCGAAAGCCCTGGTTTCAGAGCATCAAAATCAGTGTTTTGAGGCATAACAAGGTTTCAAGATGCAAGCCCGAATTCTAGAGCCAGTATCGTTAAAATTCAATTTTGATGCACAATTTGTTCTTAGAACCCTGTTTTAGAAATTGTGCCTAGAAAGCCCCAGTTTTGGAGCATCAAAATCGATGTTCGGAGGAACAACAAGGTTTCGAGACACAAGTCCCATGTTTTGACGCACGTCATGCTCTTAGAACCTTTTTTTGGAGCTTATGCCTCAGAATCTTCGGTTTCGAAGCATCAAAATTTGTGTTTGTAGGCACAACAAGCTTTCAAGATGCAAGTCCCTATTCCGGAGCTTATAGTGTCAAAATGTGATTTTGATGCACATCGTGCTCTTAGAACCTCATTTTGGAGTGGTCGGTTGAAAGCTCCAATTTCAAAACATGAAAATCAATGTTTAAAGGCACAACAAGGTTTCGAGACACAAGTCCCAATTCTCAAGCTGATAGGGTCAAAACATGATTTTTACAAACATGGTGTTCTTAGAACCTCATTTCAGAGGTTGTGCCTCAAAAGCCTCATTTCTAGAGCATAAAAATTAGTGTTTGGAGGCACAACAAAGTTTCAAGACACAAGTCCTAATTCCAGAGTCGGTAGTGTCAAAACACATTTTTGATGTACATCGTGCTCTTAGAACCTCGTTTTGGAGCTTATGCTTCAAAATCTTCGGTTTTGAAGCATCAAAATTGGTCCAAACACTAATTTGAGCATGTAGTGTCAAGATGTGATTTTGATGCACATCGTGCTCTTAGAACCTCGTTTCGGAGCGAGTGTCTCGAAAGCTCCAGTTTCAAAACATCAAGATCAATATTTAAAGGCGCAAAAAGGTTTCACGACAAAAGTCCCACTTCTCAAGTCGATGGCATCAAAACATGATATGGACAAACATGGTGTTCTTAGAACCTCATTTCAGAGGTTGTGCCTCAAAAGCCTCATTTTTGGAGCATAAAAATTAATGTTTGGAGGCACAACAAGGTTTCAAGACACAAGTCTCAATTCTAGAGTTGGCAGCTTCAAAATGCAATTTTGATGCAAGCCCCGATTCTAGAGCCAGTAGCATCAAAATTCAATTTTGATGCACATTGTGCTCTTATAACCCTATTTTAGAAATTGTGCCTCAACAGCCCCAGGTTTGGAGCATTAAAATTGATGTTTGGAGGTACAACAAGGTTTCAAGATGTAAGTTGTGATTCTAGAGCCCGTAGAGTCAAAATTTGATTTTGATGCACATCGTGCTCTTAGAACCTTGTTTTGGAGCTTATGCCTCAAAATCTTTGGTTTCGAATCATCAAAATTCATTTTTGTAGGCACAACACGCTTTCAAGATGCAAGTCCATATTCCTGAGCCTATAGTGTCAAAATGTGATTTTGATGCACATCGTGCTCTTAGAACCTCGTTTCGGAGCGTGTGGCTTGAAAGCTCTAGTTTCAAAACATCATAATCAATGTTTAAAGGCACAACAAGGTTTCAAGACACAAGTCCTGATTCTCAATTTGATAGCGCCAAAACAGATTTTGACAAACATGGTGTTCTTAGAACCTCATTTTGGAGGTTGTGCCTCCAAACTCTCATTTTTGGAGCATAAAAAGTAGTGTTAGGAAGCACAACAAGGTTTCAAGACACAAGTCCCAATTCCAGAGTCGGTACCGTGAAAACACAATTGGTTTCGAATCATCAAAATTGGTGTTTGGAGGCACAACAAGCTTACAAGACACAAGTCCCAATTCTGAAGCCTCAGCTTTGAAAGCCCTAGTTTCAGAGCATTAAAATCAGTTTATTG
The DNA here is from genome assembly GCF_030272615.1 of Cryptomeria japonica. Lineage (NCBI taxonomy): Eukaryota > Viridiplantae > Streptophyta > Pinopsida > Cupressales > Cupressaceae > Cryptomeria > Cryptomeria japonica. Next base: position 373,918,350 of record NC_081413.1, on the reverse strand, counting down.
AGGCACAACAATGTGTCAAGATGCAAGCCCCGATTCCCTAGCCAGTAGCATCAAATTTCAATTTTGATGCACATTGTCCTCTTACAACCTTGTATTAGAACTTGTGCCTCAAAATCCCCAATTTTAGAGCATTAAAATTGCACATTGTGCTCTTAGAACCCTATTTTAGAAAATTGTGCCTCAAAAGGCCCAGTTTTGGAGCATCAAAATTGATGTTTCAAGGCACGACAAGGTTTCAAGATGTAAATCCTGATTCTAGAGCCGGTAGCGTCAAAATTTGATTTCGACGCACATTGTGCTCTTAGAACCTTGTTTTGGAGCTTATGCCTCAAAATCTTCAGTTTCAAAGCATCAAAATTGGTGTTTGCAGGCACAAAAGGCTGATTTTGGTGCACGTCGTGCTCTTAGAACCTCATTTCGAAGCTTGTGCCCCGAAAGCCTCAGTTTGGGAGCATCAAAATTAGTGTTTTGAGGCACAACAAGGTTTCAAGATGCAAGCCTCGATTCTAGAGCCAGTAGCATCAAAATTCAATTTTGATGCACATTGTGCTCTTAGAACTCTGTTTTAGAAATTGTACCTCAAAAGTCCCAATTTTGGAGCATCACAATCGATGTTTGGAGGCACAATAAGGTTTCAAAATGCAAGTCGTAATTCTGGAGCCGATAGTGTCAGAATTTGATTTTGACGCACATCGTGCTCTTAGAATGTTGTTTTGGAGCTTATCTCTCAAAATATTTTGTTTCGAAGCATCAAAATTGGTGTTTGGAGGAACAACAAGCTTTCAAGATGCAAGTCCGTATTCTGGAGGCTATCGTGTCAAAACATGATTTTGATGCACGTTGTGCTGTTAGAAGCTCGTTTCGGAGCGTGTTGCTCAAAAGCTCTGGTTTCAAAACATCAAAATCAATGTGTAAAGGCACAATAAGTGTTCAAGACACAAGTCTTGATTCTTAAGCTGATAGCATCAAAACATGGTTTTGACAAACATGGTGTTCTTAGAACCTCATTTCGGAGGTTGTGCCTCAAAAGACTCATTTTTGGAGCTTAAAAATTAGTGTTTGGAGGCACAACAAAGTTTCAAGACATGAGTCCCAATTCCAGAGTCAGTAGCATCAAAACGCAATTTTCATGTACATCATGCTTTTAGAACCTCATTTTGGACCTTGTGTCTTGAAAGTCCTGATTTTGAAACATGAAAAATAATGATTGCAGGCACAATAAGGTTTCAAGAAGCAAGTCCCTACTCTAGAGCCTATACCGTAAAAATTCCATTTTGACGCACATCATTCTCTTAGAAGCTCATTTCGGAGCTTGTACCTCGAAAGATCTAGTTTTGGATTATCAAAATCAATGTTTTGAGGCACAACAAGGTTTCAAGATCCAAGTCCCGATTCTAGAGTCAATAGCGTCAAAATCTGATTTTGTTACACATCGTGCTCTTAGAACCTCATTTTGAAGCTTGTGGCTCGAAAGCACCGGTTTCGGATCATCAAAATTAGTATTTTGAGGCACAACAAGTTTTCAAGTGCAAGCCCTGATTCTAGAGTCAATAGCATGAAAATACAATTTTCAAGCACATTGTGCTCTTAGAACCCTGTTTTAGACATTGTGCCTCAAAAGCCCCTATTTTGGAGCATCAAAATCAATGTTTGGAGGCACAACAAGGTTTCAAAATGCAAGTCCTTATTCTTGAGCTGGTAGCATCAAAATTTGATTTTCACGCACATCGTGCTCTTAGAACCTTTCTTTTGGAGCTTATGGCTCAAAATCTTCATTTTCGAAGCATCGAAATTGGTGTTTGGAGGCACAACAAGCTTTCAAGAGGCAAGTCCCTATTCCGGAGCCTGTAGTGTCAAAACATGATTTTGATGCACATCGTACTCTTAGAACCTCATTTCAGAGTGTGTGCTCTAAAGATCCAGTTTCAAAACATCAAAATCAATGTTTAAAGGCACAACAAGGTTTCAAGACACAAGTCGCAATTCTCAAGCTGATAGTGTCAAAACACAATTTTGACAAACATGGTGTTCTTAGAAACTCATTTCAGAGATCGTGCCTAAAAAGCCTCTTTTTTTAGGCACAAAAATTAGTGTTTGGAGGCACAACAAGGTTTCAAGACACGAGTCCCAATTCTAGAGTCGGTAGCGTCAAAACGCAATTTTTACGTACATCGTGCTAATAGCCTCAAAACAGGATTTTGACAAACATGGTGTTCTTAGAACCTCGATACGGAGGTTGTCCCTCAAAAGCCTCATTTTTGGAGTATAAAAATTAGTGTTTGGAGGCACAACAAGGTTTCAAGACACAAGTCCCAATTCCAGAGTTGGTAATGTCAAAACACAATTTTGATGTACATCATGCTCTTAAAACCTCATTTCGGAGCTTGTGCCTTAAAGGCCTTGATTTTAGAACATCAAAATCAATGTTTTGAGGCACAATAAGGTTTCAAGAAGCAAGTCCCTATTCTAGAGTCACAATAAGGTTTGGAGGCTCAACAATGTTTCAAGATGCAAGTTCCGATTCTAGAGTCAATAGCATCAAAATCTTATTTTGGCGCACATCGTGCTCTTAGAACTTCATTTCAAAGGTTGTGCCTTGAAAGCCCCGGTTTCGGAGTATCAAAATCAGTGTTTTGAGGCACAACAAAGTATCAAGATGCAAGCCCTGATTCTAGAGCCAGTAGCATCAAAATTCAATTTTGATGCACATTGTGCTCTTAGAACCAAGTTTTAGAAATTGTGCCTCAAAAGCTCTAGTTTTGGATCATCAAAATTGATGTTTGGAGGCACAACAGGGTTTCAAGAAGCAAGTCTTGATTCTGGAGCTGGTAGCGTCAAACTTTGATTTTGACGCACATCGTGCTCTGAGAACTTTATTTTGGAGCTTATGCTTCAAAATCTTCAATTTCCAAGTATCAAAATTGGTGTTGGGAGGCACAACAAGCTATCAAAACGCAAGTCCCTATTCCGGAGCCTGTAGTGTAAAAATGTGATTTTGATGCACATCGTGCTCTTAGAATTTCATTTCGGAGCATGTGGCTCGAAAGCTCCAATTTCAAAACATCAAAGTCAATGTTTAAAGGAACAACAAGGTTTCACGACACAATTCCCGATTGTCAAGTTGATCGTGTCAAAACACAATTTTGACAAACATGGTGGTCTTAGAACCTCATTTCAGAGATTGTGCATCAAAAGCCTCATTTTTGGAGCATAAAAATTAGTGTTTGGAGACACAACAAGGTTTCAAGACACAAGTCCCAATTCCGGAGTCGGTAAAGTCAAAACACAATTTTGATGTACATCATGCTCTAAGAAGTTCATTTTCAAGCTTGTGCCTTAAAAGCCCTGATTTTGGAGCATCAAAATCAATATTTTGAGGCACAACAAGGTTTCAAGAATTGAGTCCCTATTCTAGAGCCAGTAGCATCAAAATTCAATTTTGATGCACATTGTGCTCTTAGAACCCTGTTTTACAAATTGTGCTTCAAAAGCCCCAGTTTTGGAGGCACAACAACGTTTCAAGATGCAAGTCCTGATTCTGGAGCCGATAGCGTCAAATTTTGATTTTGACGCACATCGTGCTCTTAGAACCTTGTTTTGGAGCTTAAGCCTCAAAATCTTCGGTTTCAAAGCATCAAAATTGGTGTTTGGAGGCACAACGAGCTTTCAAGAAGAAAGTCCCTATTCTGGAGCCCGTAGTGTCAAAATGTGCTTTTGATGCACATCGTGCTCTTAGAACCTTGTTTCGGAGCGTGTGGCTCGAAAGCTCCAGTTTCAAAACATCAAAATCAATGTTTAAAGGCACAACAAGGTTTTAAGACACAAGTCCCGATTCTCAAGCTGATAGTGTCAAAACACGATTTTGACAAACATAGTGTTCTTAGAACCTCATTTTGGAGGTTGTGCCTCGAAAGCCTCATTTTTTGAGCATAAAAATTAGTGTTTGGAGGCACAACAAGGTTTCAAGACACAAGTCCCAATTCTAGAGTCGGTAGTTTCAAAATGCAATTTTGATGTACATCATGCTCTTAGAACCTCATTTCGGAGCTTGTGCCTTGAAAGCCCTGATTTTGGAACAACAAATCAATGTTTTGAGGTACAACAAGGTTTCAAGATGCAAGTCCCTATTGTAGAGCCTGTAGCGTCAAAATTCCATTTTGATGCACATCATTCTTTTAGAAGCTCATTTCGGAGCTTGTACCTCGAAAGACCCTGTTTTGCAGCATCAAAATCAATGTTTGGAGGCACAACAAGGTTTCAAGATGCAAGTCCCGATTCTAAAGTCAATAGCATCAAAATCTGATTTTGGTGCACATCATGCTCTTAGAACCTCATTTCGAAGCTTGTGCCCCAAAAGCTCCTATTTCAGAGCATCAAAATCAGTGTTTTGAGGCACAACAAGGCTTCAAACTAAAGCCCCGATTCTAGAGCCAGTAGCATCAAAATTCAATTTTGATGCACATTGTGCTCTTAGAACCCTATTTTAGAAATTGTGTCTCAAAAGCTCAAGTTTTGAATCATCAAAATTGATTTTTGGAGGCACAACAAGGTTCCAAGATGCAAGGCCTGATTCTAGAGCCGGTAGCATCAAAATTTGATTTTGACGCACATCGTGCTCTTAGAACCTTGTTTTGGAGCTTATGCTTCAAAATCTTCAGTTTTGAAGCATCAAAATTGGTTTTTGGAGGCACAACAAGCTTTCAAGAAGCAAGTTCCTATTGCGGAGCCCGTAGTGTGAAAATGTGATTTTGATGCATATCGTGCTCTTAGAACCTTGTTTCGGAGCGTGTGGCTCGAAAGCTCCAGTTTCAAAACATCGAAGTCAATGTTTAAAGGAACAACAAGGGTTCACGACACAAGTCCTGATTCTCATGCTGATGGTGTCAAAACACAATTTTGACAAACATGGTGTTCTTAGAACCTCATTTCGTAGGTTGGGCCTCGAAAGCCTTGTTTTTGGAGCATAAAAATTAGTGTTTGGAGGCACAACAAGGTTTCAAGACACAAGTCCCAATTCCAGAGTCCGTAACATCAAAACGCAATTTTTATGTATCTGTGCTCTTAGAACCTCATTTTGGAGCTTGTGCCTTGAAAGCCTGGATTTTGGAACATCAAAATCAATGTTTTGAGGGACAACAAGGTTTCAAAAAGCAGGTCCCTATTACGGAGCCTGTAGTGTCAAAATTCCATTTTGACGCACATCATTCTTTTAGAAGCTCATTTCGGAGCTTGTGCCTTGCAAGACCAAGTTTTGGAGCATCAAAATCAGTTTTTTGAGGCACAACAAGGTTTCAAGATGCAAGGCCCGATTCTAGAGCCAGTAGCATCAAAATTCAATTTTGACAGACATTGTGCTCTTAGAACCCTGTTTTAGAAATTGTGCCCCAAAAGCCCAAGTTTTGGAGCATCAAAATCGATGTTAGGAGGCACAACAAGGTTTCAAGATGGAAGTCCCTATTCCGGAGCCTGTATTGTCAAAACGTGATTTTCATGCACATCGTGCTCTTAGAACCTCATTTCGGAGCGTGTGGCTCGAAAGCTCTAGTTTCAAAACATCAAAAGCAATGTTTAAAGGCACAATAATAAGGTTTACAGGCACAACTCTCGATTCTCAAGCTGATAGCATCAAAACATGATTTTGACAAACATGGTGTTCTTAGAACCTCATTTTGGAGGTCGTGCCTGAAAAGCCTCATTTTTGGAGCATAGAAATTAGTATTTGGAGGCACAACAAGGTTTCAAGACACAACTCCCAATTCCAGAGTCAGTAGCATCAAAACACAATTTTGAAGTACATCATGCTCTTAGAACCTCATTTCAGAGCTTGTGCCTTGAAAGCCCTAATTTTGGAACATCAAAATCAATGTTTGGAGGCACAACAAGGTTTCAAGATGCAAATCCTGATTCTAGAGCTAGGAGCGTCAAACTTGTTGTGCCTCCAAACATTGATTTTGATGCTAGAAAACTGGGTCTTTTGAGGCACAAGCTCCGAAATGAGCTTCTAAGAGAATGATGTGCATCAAAATGGAATTTTGATGCTACAAGCTCCGGAATAGGGACTTGCATCTTAAAACCTTGTTGTGCCTCAAAACATTGATTTTGATGTTCCAAAATTAGCAAGACACAAGCTCCAAAATGAGGTTCTAAGAGCACGATGTACATCAGAATTGCGTTTTGATGTTACCGACTCTGGAATTGGGCCTTGTGTCTTGAAACCTTGTTGAGCCTCCAAACACTAATTTTTATGCTCCAAAAATGAGGCTTTTAAGGCACAAACTCCAAAATGAGGTTCTAAGAACACCATGTTTGTCAAAATCGTGTTTTGATGCCATCAGCTTGAGAATCGGGACTTGTAACGTGAAACCTTGTTGTTCCTTTAAACATTGAATTTGATGTTTTGAAACTGGAGGTTTCGAGCGACATGTTCCGAAATGATGTTCTAAGAGGACGATGTGCATCAAAATCACGTTTTGACACTATGGGCTCCGAAATAGGGACTTGCGTCTTGAAAGCTTGTTGTGCCTGCAAACACCAATTTTGATGCTTTGAAACCGAAGATTTTGAAGCATAAGCTCCAAAACAAGGTTCCAAGAGGACGATGTGCCTCAAAATTAAATTTTGATGCTACCATCTCCAAAATCAGGACTTGCATCAAGAAACATTTTTGTGCCTCCAAAAATTGATTTTGGTGATCCAAAACTGGAGCTTTCGAGGCACAATTTCTATAACAAGGTTCTACAAGCACAATGTGCATCAAAATTAAATTTTGAAACCATGTTGTGCCTCAAAACACTGATTTTGATGCTTAGAGATCGGGGCTTTCGAGGTACAAGCTTCGAAATAAGATTCTAAGAGCACGATGTGCGCCAAAATCATATTTTGATGCTATTGACTCTAGAATTGGGACTTGCATCTTGAAACCTTGTTGTGCCTCAAAACATTAATTTTGATACTCCAAAACTGGGTCTTTCGAGGCACAAGCTTTGAAATGAGCTTCTAATAGAATGATGTGCGTCAAGATGGAATTTTGATGCTACAGGCTCTCGAATAGGGACGTGCTTCTTGAAACCTTGTTGCACCTCAAAACATGGATTTTGATGTTCCAAAATCAGGTCTTTCAAGGCACAAGCTCCGAAATGAGGTTCTAAGAGCATGATGTACATCAAAAGTGCGTTTTGACGCTACCTCCAAACACTAATTTTTATGCTCCAAAAATATGCTTTTGAGGCACAACCTCTGAAATGAGGTTCTAAGAACACCATGTTTTTTCAAAATCGTGTTTTGATGCTATCAGCTTGAGAATCGGGAGTTGTGTCTTGAAACATTGTTGTGCCTTTAAAAATTGATTTTGATGTTCTAAAACTAGAGCTTTTGAGCCCCACGCCCCGAAACGAAGATCTAAGACCACGATGTGCATCAAAATCATGTTTTGACACTAGAGGCTCCATAATAGGGACTTGCGTCTTGAAAGCTTGTTGTTCTTCCAAACACCAATTTTGATGCTTCAAAATCGGAGATTTTGAGAAATAAGCTCCACAACAAGGTTTTAAGAGCACGATGTGCATCAAAATCAAAATAGGGGCATTTGAGGCACAATTTCTAAAATAGGGTTCTAAGAGCACAATGTGCATCAAAATTGAATTTTGATGCTACTGGCTCTAGAATCGGGGCTTGCATCTTGAAACCGTGTTTTGCCTCAAAACACTGCTTTTGATGCTCCGAAACCTAGGCTTTCGAGGTACAAGCTTCAAAATGAGGTTCTAAGAGCACGATGTGTGCCAAAATCAGATTTTGACGCTATTGACTCTAGAATTGGGACTTGCATCTTGAAACCTTGTTGTGCCTCAAAACATTGATTTTGATGCTTCAAAATTGGGTCTTTCGAGGCACAAGCTCCGAAATGAGCTTCTAATAGAATGATGTGCGTTAAGATGGAATTTTGACGCTACAGGCTGTCGAATAGAGACTTGCTTCTTGAAACCTTGTTGCACCTCAAAACATTGATTTTGATGTTCCAAAATTAGGGCTTTCAAGGCACAATCTCTGAAATGAGGTTCTAAGAGCACGATGTACATCAAAATTGCCTTTTGAAGCTACCGACTTTGAAATTGGGACTTTTGTCTTGAAACCTTGTTTTGCCTCAAAACACTAATTTTTATGCTCCAAAAATGAGACTTTTGAGCCACAACCTCCGAAATGAGGTTCTAAGAACACCATGTTTGTCAAATTCGTGTTTTGACGCTATGAGCTTGAAAATTGGGACTTGTGTCTTGAAACCTTGTTGTGCGTCTAAACATTGATTTTGATGTTTTGAAATTGGAGCTTTCAAGCCACACGCTCCAAAATGAGGTTCTAAGAGCACGATGTGCATCAAAATCACGTTTTGACACTACAGGGTCCGAAATAGGGACTTGCATATTGAAAGCTTCTTGTGCATCCAAACACGAATTTCGATGCTTTGAAACCAAAGAGTTTGAGGGATAAGCTCCAAAACAAGGTTCTAACAGCATGATGTGCATCAAAATAAAATTTTGACTCTACCGCCTCGAGAATCAAGACTTGCATCTTGAAAACTTGTTTTGCCTCAAAACACTAATTTTTATGCTCCAAAAATGAGACTTTTGAGCCACAACCTCCGAAATGAGGTTCTAAGATTACCATGTTTGTCAAAATCGTGTTTTGACGCTATCAGCTTGAGAATCAAGACTTGTGTCTTGAAAACTTGTTGTGCCTTTAAACATTAAGTTTGATGTTTTGAAATTGGAGCTTTCGAGCAACATGCTCTGAAACGAGGTTCTAAGGGCACGATGTGCATCAAAATAACGTTTCGACACTATAGGCTCCGGAATAGGGACTTGCATCTTGAAAGCTTGTTGCGCCTCCAAACACCAATGTTGATGCTTTGAAACAAAAGTTTTTGAGGTATAAGCTCCAAAACAAGGTTCTAAGACTAATATGTTTGTCAAAATCAAATTTTGTCGCTACAAGCTCTAGAATCAGGACTTGCATCCAGAATCAATTTTGATGCTCCAACACCAAGGCTTTTGAGACAGAATTTCTAAAACAGGGTTCTAAGAGCACAATGTGCATCAAAATTGAATTTTGATGCTATTGGCTCTAGAATCGGGGGTTGCATCTTCAAACCTTGTTTTACCTCCAAACATTGATTTTGATGCTACAAGACTAGGTCTTTCGAGGCACAAGCTCCAAAATGAGCTTCTAAGAGAATGATGTGCGTCAAAATGGAATTTTGATGCTACAGGCTCCGGAATACAGTCTTGCTTCTGGAAACCTTGTTGTGCCTCAAAACATTGATTTTGATGTTCTAAAATTAGAGCTTTCAAGGCACAAGCTTCAAAATTAGGTTCGAAGAGCACGATGTACATCAAAATTGTGTTTTGACGCTACTAACTCTGGAATTGGGACTTGTGTCTTGAAACCTTGTTTTTGCCTCCAAACACTAATTTTTATGCTCCAAAAAAAAGGCTTTTGAGGTGCAACCTCCGAAATGAGGTTCTAAGAACACCATGTTTGTCAAAATTGTGTTTTGACGCTATCAGCTTGAGAATCGGGACTTGTGTCTCGAAACCTTGTTGTGCCTTTAAACATTGATTTTAATGTTTTGAAACTGGAGCTTTCAAGCCACACTCTCAAGGCTTTAAACATTGATTTTGTTGTGCCTTTAAACATTGATTTTGATTTTTTGAATTGGGACTTGCTTCTTGAAACCTTGTTGTGCCTCAGAACATTGATTTTGATGTTCCTAAATTAGGGCTTTCAAGGCACAAGCTCCGAAATGAGGTTCTAAGAGCACGATGTACATCAAAATTGCATTTTGATGCTACCAACTCTGGAATTGGCACTTGTTTCTAGAAACCTTTTTGTGTCTCCCAACACTAATTTTTATGCTAACAAAATGGGGCTTTTGAGGCACAACCTCCAAAATGAGGTTCTAACAACACCGTGTTTGTCAAAATCATGTTTTGATGCTATCTGCTTGAGAATCGGGACTTGTGTCTTGAAACCTTGTTGTGCCTTTAAACATTGATTTTGATGTTTTGAAACTAGAGCTTTCGAGCCACACGCTCCGAAATGAGATTTTAAGAGCACGATGTGCATGAAAATCACGTTTTGACACTACAAGCTCTGGAGGCACAATTTCTAAAACAGGGTTTTGAGAGCACAATGTGTATCAAAATTGAATTTTGATGCTACTGGCTCAAGAATCGGGGCTTGCGTCTTGAAACCTTGTTATGCCTCAAAACACAAATTTTGATGCTCCGAAACTGGGGATTTGGAGACACAAGCTTCAAAATGAGGTTCTAAGAGCAGGATGTGTGCCAAAATCAAATTTTAACGCTATTGACTCTAGAATCAGGACTTGCATCTTCAAACCTTGTTGTGCCTCCAAACATAGATTTTGATGCTCCAAAACTGGGTCTTTCGAGGCACAAGCTCCGAAATGAGCTTCTAAAAGAATGATGTGCGTCAAAATGGAATTTTGACGCTACAATCTCCAGAATAGGGACTTGCTTCTTGATACCTTGTTGTGCCTCAAAACATTGATTTTGATGATCCAAAATCAGGGCTTTCAAGGCCCAAGCTCTGAAATCAGGTTCTAAAAGCACGATGTACATCAAAATTGTGTTTTGACGCTACAGCCTCTGGAATTGCGACTTGTGTCTTGGAACCTTGTTGTGCCTCCAAACACTAATTTTTATACTCCATAAATGAGGATTTTGAGGCGAAACCTCCGAAATGAGGTTCTAAGAACACCATGTTTCTCAAAATTGTATTTTGATGCTACTCGCTCTAGTATGGGGGCTTTCATCTTGAAACCTTGTTGTGCCTCAAAACATTGATTTTGACGATTTGAAACAGGCCCTTTCGAGGCACAATCTTTGAAATGAGGTTCTAAGAGCACGATGTGCACCAAAATAAGATTTTGACACTATTGACTATAGAATCGGGACTTGCATCTTCAAACCTTGTTGTGCCTCCAAATATTGATTTTGATGCTCCAAAACTGGGTCTTTCGAGGCACAAGCTCCGAAATAAGCTTCTAAGAGAATGATGTGCATCAAAATGGAATTTTGATGCTACAGGCTCTGGAATAGGCACTTGCTTCTTGAAACCTTGTTGTGCCTCAAAACATTGATTGTGATGTTCCAAAATCAGGGCTTTCAAGGAACAAGCTCCAAAATGAGGTTCTAAGAGCACGATGTACATCAAAATTGCATTTTGATATTACCGACTCTGAAATTTGGAATTGTGTCTTGAAACCTTGTTGTGCCTCCGAACACTAATTTTTATGCTCCAAAAATGAGGCTTTTGAGGCACAACCTCCGAAATGAGGTTCTAAGAACACCATGTTTGTGAAAATCATGTTTTGACATCATCAGCTTCAGAATCGGGACTTGTCTCATGAAACGTTGTTGTTCCTTTAAACATTGATTTTGATATTTTTAAATTGGAGCTTTCGAGCCACACGCTCTGAAATGAGGTTCTAAGAGCACAATGTGCATCAAAATCACGTTTTGACACTATGGGCTCCGGAATAGGGACTTGCGTCTTGAAAGCTTGTTGTCCCTCCAAACACCAATTTTGATTCTTCGAAACCAAATATTTTGAGGTATAAGCTCCAAAACAAGGTCCAAGAGGACGATGTAAGAGCCTTGTTGTGCTTCGAAACACTGATTTTGATGCTCTGAAACCAAGGCTTTACAAGCTTCAAAATGAGTTTGTAAGAGCACAATGTGTGCCAAAATCAGATTTTGATGCTATTGACTCTAGAATCGCTACTTGCATCTTGAAACCTTGCTGTGCTTCCAAACATTGATTTTGATTCTCCAAAACTAGGTCTTTCGAAGCACAAGCTCTGAAATGAGCTTTTAAGAGAATTATGTGCGTCAAAATGGAATTTTGACGCTACAGGCTCTGGAATAGGGACTTTTTTCTTGAAACCTTGTTGTGCCTCAAAACAATGATTTTGATGATCCAAAACTGGAGCTTTTGAGGCACAATTTCTAAAACAGGGTTCTAAGAGCACAATGTGCATCAAAATTGAATTTCAATGCTTCTGGCTCTAGAATCGGGGCTTGCATCTTGAAACCTTGTTGTGCCTCAGAACACTGATTTTGATGCTCCAAAACCAGGGCTTTCGAGGCACAAGCTTCGAAATGAGATTCTAAGAGCACAATGTGTGCCAAAATCAGATTTTGATGTTATTGACTTTAGAAATGGGACTTGTATCTTGAAACCCTGATTTTGATGCTCCAAAGCTGGGTCTTTCAAGGCACAAGCTTCGAAATGAGCTTCTAAGAGAATGCGTCAAAATAGAATTTTGACGCTACAGGCTCCGAAATAGGGACTTGCTTCTTGAAACCTTGTTGTGCCTCAAAACATTGATTGTGCTTTGAAGGCACAATCTCCGATATGAGCTTCTATGAGCAAGATGTACATCAAAATTGCGTTTTGATGCTACCGACTCTGGAATTAGGACTTGTGTCTTGAAACCTTGTTGTGCCTCCAAACACTAATTTTTATCCTCCAAAAATGAGGATTTTGAGGCACAACCTCTGAAATAAGGTTCTAAGAACACCATGTTTGTCAAAATCATGTTTTGACGCTATCAGCTTGAGAATCGGGACTTGTGTCTTGAAAACTTGTTGTGCCTTTAAACATTGATTTTGATGTTCTGAAATTGGAGCTTTCGATCCACACGCTCCAAAACGAGGTTCTAAAACAAGGTTCTAAGAGCACAAAGTGCATCAAAATTGAATTTTGATGCTTCTGGCTCTAGAATCGGGGTTGCATCTTGAAACCTTGTTGACTCTCTAAACATCGATTTTGATATTCCAAAACTAGGGCTTTTGAGGCACAATTTCTAAAATAGGCTTCTAAGAGCACAATGTGCATCAAAATTGAATTTTGATGCTACTGGCTCTTGAATCGGGGCTTGCATTTTGAAAGCTTGTATTGCCTCAAAACACTGATTTTGATGCTCTGAAACCAGGTCTTTCGAGGCACAAGCTTCAAAATGAGGTTCTAAGAGCATGATGTGCGCCAAAATCAGATTTTGACTCTATTGACTCTAGAATCGGGACTTGCATTTTGAAACCTTGTTGTGCCCCAAAACATTGATTTTGATGCTCCAAAACAAGGTCTTTCGATGCAGAAACTCCGAAATGAGCTTCCAAGAGAATCATGTGTGTCAAAATGGAATTTTGACGTGACGAGATTTGGAGTAGGGACTTGCTTCTTGAAACCTTTTTGTGCCTCAATAAATTGATTTTCCTGTTCCAAAATCAGGGCATTGAAGGCAAAAGCTCCGAAATGAGGTTCTAAGAGCACGATGTATATCAAAATTGTGTTTTGACGCTACTGACTGTGAAATTGAGACTCATGTCTTGAAACCTTGTTGTGCCTCCAAACGCTTTCTTTTATGCTCCAAAAATGAGGCTTTTGAGGCACAACCTCTTAAATGAGTTTCTAAGAACACCATGTTTGTCAAAATTGTGTTTTGACGCTATCAGCTTGAGAATCGGGAATTGTGTCTTGAAACCTTGTTGTGCCTTTAAACATTGATTTTGATGTTTTGAAACTGGAGCTTTCGAACCACACACTCCGAAATGAAGTTTTAAGAGCACACTGTGCATCAAAATCACGTTTTGAAAATACAGGCTTCGGATTAGGGACTTGTGTCTTGAAAGCTTGTTGTGCGTCCAAACACCAATTTTGATGCTTTGAAATCGAAGATTTTGAGGCATAAGCTCCAAAACAAGGTTTTGAGAGCATCATGTGCATCATAATCAAATTTTGATGCTACCGGCTCCAGAATCAAGACTTGCATCTTGAAACCTTGTTGTGCCTCCAAACATATATTTTGATGCTCAAAAACTGGGTCTTTCAAGGCACAAGCTTCGAAATGAGCTTCTAAGAGAATGATGTGCGTCAAAATGGAATTTTGATGCTACAGGCTCTGGAATACTATCTTCCTTCTTGAAACCTTCTTGTGCCTCAAAACATTGATTTTTATGTTCCAAAATCATGGCTTTCAAGGCACAAGCTCCGAAATGAGGTTGTAAGAGCATGATGTACATCAAAATTGTGTTTTGACGCTACTAACTCTCGAATTGGGACTTGTGTCTCGAAACCTTGTTGCGCCTCCAAACACTAATTTTTATGCTCCAAAAATGAGGCTTTTGAGGCACAACCTCCAAAATGACGTTCTAACAATACCATGTTTGTCAAAATCGTGTTTTGACGCTATCAGCTTGAGAATCGGGACTTAGGTCTTGAAACCTTGTTGTGCCTCAAACCATTGATTTTCAAGTTCCAAAATCAGGGCTTTCACGGCACAAGCTCCGTAATGAGGTTCTAAGAGCATGATGCACATCAAAATTGTGTTTTGACGCTACCAACTTTGGAAATGGGACTTGTGTCTTTAAACCTTGTTGTGGCTCCAAACACTAATTTTTATGCTCCAAAAATGAGGCTTTTGAGGCACAACCTCCGAAATGAGGTTCTAAGAACACGATGTTCGTCAAAATTGTGTTTTGATGCTATCAGCATGAGAAACGGGAATTGTGTCTTGAAACCTTATTGTGCCTTTAAACATTAATTTTGATGTTTTGAAACTGGAGCTTTCAAGCCACACGCTCCGAAACAAGGTTCTAACATTACGATGTTCATCAAAATCATGTTTTGACACTACAGGCTCCAGAATAGGGACTTACGTCTTGAAAGCTTGTTATGCCTCCAAACACCAATTTCGATGCATAATTTCTAAAACAGGGTTCTAAGAGCGCAATGTTCATCAAAATTGAATTTTGATGCTAGTTGCTCTAGAATCAGGGCTTGCATCTTGAAACCTTCTTGTGCCTCAAAACATTGATTTTGATTTTCCTAAACTGGGGCTTTCTAGCCACAAGCTTTGAAATAATGTTCTAAGAGCATGATGTGCGCCAAAATCATATTTTGATCCTATTGACTCTAGAATCGATACTTCCATCTTGAAACCTTGTTGTGCCTCCAAACATTGATTTTGATGCTCCAAACCTGGGTCTTTCGAGGCACAAGCTCCGAAATGATGTGACTCAAAATGGAATTTTGACGCTTCTAAGATATGTGTGTCAAAATGAAAATTTGATGCTATAGGCTCCAGAATAGGGACTTCTTTAAACCTTGTTGTGCCTCAAAACATTGATTTTGATGTTCCAAAAATAGGGCTTTCAAGGTAAAATCTCCAAAATGAGGTTCTAAGACCACGATGTACATCAAAATTGCGTTTTGATGTTACCGACTCTGGAATTGGGACTTGTGTCTTGAAACCTTGTTGTGCCTCCAAACACTAATTTTTATGCTCCAAAAATGAGGCTTTTAAGGCACAACCTCCGAAGTGAGGTTCTAAGAACACCATGTTTGTCAAAATCGTGTTTTGATGCCATCAACTTGAGAATCGCGACTTGTGACGTGAAACACCAATTTTGATGCTTGGAAACCGAAGATTTTGAGGCATAAGATCCAAAACAAGGTTCCAAGAGGATGATGTGCCTCAAAATCAAATTTTGATGCTACCGGCTCCAGAATCAGGACTTGCATCAAGAAACCTTGTTGTGCCTCCAAAAATCGATTTTGGTGATCCAAAACTAGAACTTTCGAGGCATAATTTCTAAAACAGGGTTCTAAGAGCACAATGTGCATCAAAATTGAATTTTGATGCTATTGGCTCTAGAATTAGGACTTGCATTTTGAAACCATGTTGTGCCTCAAAACACTGATTTTGATGCTCTGAAACACAGGCTTTCGACGCACAAGCTTCGAAATAAGGTTATAAGAGGACGATGTGCACCAAAATCAGTTTTTGACGCTATGGACTCTAGAATCGGAACTTGCATCTTCAAATATTGTTGTGCCTCAAAACAATGATTTTGATGTTCCAAAATCAGGGCTTTCAAGCCACAAGCTCCGAAATGAGGTTCTAAGAGCATGATGTACATCAAAATTGCATTTTGACGCTACCGACACTGGAATTGGGACTTGTGTCTTGACTCTACCTGGTTGTGTTTTGACTCTACCGGCTCAAGAATCAGGACTTGCATCTTGAAACTTTGTTGTGCCTCCAAACATCAATTTTCATGCTCCAAAACTAGGGCTTTTGAGGCACAATTTCTAAAACAAGGTTCTAAGAGCACAATGTGCATCAAAATTGAATTTTGATGCTCCTTGCTCTAGAATCCGGGCTTGCATCTTGAAACCTTGTTGTGCCTCAAAACACTTATTTGGATGCTCTGAAACTGTGGCTTTTGAGGCACAAGCTTCAAAATGTGGTTCTAAGAGCATGGTGTGCGCCAAAATCAGATTTTGACGATATTGACTCTACTATCGGGACTTGCTTCTTGAAACCTTGTTGTGCCTCTAGACATTGATTTTGATGCTCCAAAACTGCGTCTTTCGAGCCACAAGCTCCGAAATGAGCTTCTGACAGAATGATGTGCGTCAAAATGGAATTTTGACCCTACAAGATTCAGAATAGGGACTTGCTTCTTGAAACCTTTTTGTGGCTGAAAACATTGATTTTGATGTTCCCAAATCAGGGCTTTCAAGGCACAAGCTCCGAAATGAGGTTCTAAGAGCACTATGTCTTGAAACCTAGTTGTGCATTTAAACATTGATTTTGATGTTTTGAAAATGGAGCTTTTGAGCAACAAGCTCCGAAACGAGGTTCTAAGAGAACGATGTGCATCAAAATCACGTTTTGACACTACAAGCTCCGGAATAGGGACTTGCGTCATGAAAGCTCGTTGTGCCTCTAGACACGAATTTTGATGCTTTGAAATTGAAGATTTTGAGGCATAAGCTCCAAAACAAAGTTCTAAGAACGCAATGTGCGTCAAAATCAAATTTTGACGCTACCGGCTCAAGAATCCGGACTTGCATCTTGAAACCTTGTTTTGCCTCGAAACATCGATTTTGATGCTGCAAAATTGGGCCTTTTCAGCCAAAATTTCTAAAACAGGGTTCTAAGAGCACAATGTGCATCAAAATTGAATTTTGATGCTACTGGCTCTAGAATCGGGGCTTACATCTTGGAACCTTGTTATGCCTCAAAACACTTATTTTGATGCTTCGAAACTAGGGCTTTCGAGGCACAAGCTTCAAAATGAGGTTCTAAGAGCATGATGTGCGCCAAAATCAAATTTTGACGCTATTGACTCTAGAATCGAGACTTGCATCTTGAAACCTTGTTGTTCCTCCAAACATTGATTTTGATGCTCCAAAACAGGAGCTTTCGAGGCACAAACTCCGAAATGATCTTCTAAAAGAATGATGTGCGTCAAAATGGAATTTTGATGCTACAGTCTCTAGAACTAGACTTGCTTCTGGAAACTTTGTTGTGCCTGAAAACATTGATTTTGATGTTTCAAAATCAGGGCTTTCAAGGCACAAGCTTCGAAATGAGGGTCTATGAACACGATGTACATCAAAATTGTGTTTTGACACTACCGACTCTGGAATTGGGACTTGTGTCTTGAAACCTTGTTGTGCCTCCAAACACTAATTTTTATGCTTCAAAAATGAGGCTTTTGAGGAACAACTTCCGAAATGAGGTTCTAAGAACACCATTTTGTCAAAATCATGTTTTGACACTATAAGCTTGAGAATCGGGACTTGTGTCTTGAAACATTTTTGTGCCTTTAAACATTGATTTCGATGTTTTAAAACTAGATCTTTCAAGCCACACACTCCGAAATGAGGTTCTAAGAGCACGATGTGCATCAAAATCATGTTTTGACACTATAAGCTCCGGAATAGGGACTTGCATCTTGAAAGCTTGTTGTGCCTCCAAACACCAATTTTGATAATTCAAAACTAAAGATTTTGAGGCATAAGCTCTAAAACAAGGTTGTAAGAGCAGGATGTGCGTCAAAATCAAATTTTGACACTACCGGCTCCAGAATCAGGACTTGCATCTTGAAACCTTGTTGTCCCTCCAAACATCGATTTTGATGCTCCAAAATTAGGGCTTTTGAGGCACAATTTCTAAAATAGGGTTCTAACAGCACAATTTGCATCAATATTGAATTTTGATGCTACTCGCTCTAGAATCAGGGCTTGCATCTTGAAACCTTGTTTTGCCTCAAAACACTAATTTTGATTCTCTGAAACAAGGGCTTTCGAGGCACAATCTTCAAAATAAGGTTTTAAGAGCATGATGTGCACCAAAATCAGATTTTTACGCTATTGACCCTAGACTCGGGACTTGCATCTTGAAACCTATTGTGCCTCAAAACATTGTTTTTCATGTTCCAAAATCAGGGCTTTCACGGCACAAGCTCTGTAATGAGGTTCTGAGACTACGATGTACATCAAAATTGTATTTTGACACAACCGACTTTGGAATTAGGACTTGTGTCTTGAAACCTTCTTGTGGCTCCAAACAGTACGTGCACAAGCTTTGAAATGATGTTCTAAGAGCACGATGTGCACCAAAATCAGCCTTTTGTGCCTCCAAATACCAATTCTGATGCTTCGAAATCGAAGATTTTGAGGCATAAGCTCCAAAACACGGTTCTAAGAGCACGATGTCAAATTTTGAAGCTACCGGCTCCAGAATCAAGATTTGCATCTTGAAACCTTGTTGTGCCTCCAAACATCGATTTTGATGCTGCAAAACTAGGGCTTTTGAGCCACAATTTCTAAAACAGGGTTCTAAGAGCACAATGTGCATCAAAATTGAATTTTGATGCTACTGGCTCTAGAATCAGGGCTTGCATTTTGAAACCATGTTGTGCCTCAAAACATTGATTTTGATGTTCCCAAATTAGGGCTTTGAATACAAGCTCCGAACATTGTTGTTCCTCCAAACAATAATTTTTATGCTCCAAAAAGGAGGCTTTTGAGGCACAACCTTCGAAATGAGGTTCTAAGAACACCATGTTTGTCAAAATCGTGTTTTGACACTACTAGCTCCGGAATAGGGCATTGCGTTGTGAAAGCTTGTTGTGCCTCGAAATATTGATTTTAATGCTCCAAAACTGAGGCTTTTCAGGCACAATTTCTCAAACAAGGTTCTAAGAGCACAATGTGCATCAAAATTGAATTTTGATGCTACTGGCTCTAGAATCAGGACTTCCATCTTCAAACCTTGTTGTGCCTCCAAACATTGATTTTAATGCTCCAAAACTGGGTCTTTCAAGGCACAAGCTCCAAAATGAGCTTCTAAAAGAATGATGTGCGTCAAAATGGCTCTAGAATAGGGACTTGCTTCTTGAAACCTTGTTGTACCTCAAAACATTGATTTTGATGTTCCAAAATCAAGGCTTTGAAGGCACAAGCTCCAAAATGAACTTCTACGAGCATGATGTACATCAAAATTGCATTTTGACGCTACCGACTCTGGAATTGGCACTTGTGTCTTGAAACCTTGTTGTGCCTCCAAACACTAACTTTTATACTCCAAAAATGAGGCTTTTGAGGCACAACCTCTGAAATCTTGTTGTGCCTTCAATTGAAATATTACAACTAGTGGTTGATTTACCAATTCCGCCTTTTCCATAAACTGCTATTTTCATCTTTTCATCTCCTTTTATTTCTTTTTTATCTTCCGAACTTGTGATTCGTTTGATCTAATTTTGAGTTGAGCTTTGCCTTATTTATATTATATAATTGTAGCATGTTACATTGTTTGACATTGTTTTTTTTGTTTTGTTTTTTTAGCCCCCTCACATCTTAAACCTCATTCTCTCCTGAGTAAATGGAGGAAGCCAAGCAAAAGACCCTTCCTCCATTCCCAGATCAATGCAATTTTATTCATTAATTTGAAGCGGATGGAACTCCCCGCTAATTAAGAACTTAGTTCTCTTTATTCAAATAATAGAATAAAAAAACCAATTGACTGCATGGCAAATGATAAGAGGAGAAGATAGGTTTGGGATTCGATTTGGTTACTGCCTCCAAATGAATGCTTTTGTTATGTTATATGTGATGTCGTGTATGGTTATTTCAATGAATCAATGCAAAACCAAGGAAATAGTTTTGGAAAGATCCCAATCCTCCCATCGATTCAGTTTGTTCTTTTTTTAGATATCTCTATTTTATTATTAGATTTTGTTTTATGTATATAGCAACATACATACATAACATTTGTTATATGTATATACATATACACATAACATAATGTATCGTCAATCACTCATCATTTGATTCATGATAGAAAATCACAATGAATTGAATCCGGTCGATTTTTTTTACCGGGCGAACGACGGGGATCGAACCCGCGCGTGGTGGATTCACAATCCACTGCCTTAGAACCACTTGGCTACGTCCGCCCCAAACTAATTGACAGTCTCTGTCTACGGTCATTCCATTTCAAGAAGAATGGTTCTAAGCCCCGAAAATGAACTAATAATGAAACTATTATATTATTAGTTAGTTATGAACTCTTCAGTTCTGTTGGCAAGCTCGAAACATTGATTTTGATGTTTTGAAACTAGAGCTTTCGAGCGACACGCTCCGAAATGAGGTTTTAAGAGCACGATATGCATCAAAATCACGTTTTGACACTACAGGCTCCAAAACAAGGTTCTAAGAGCACGATGTGCGTCAAAATCGTATTTTGATGCTACCGGCTCTAGAATCAGGACTTGCTTCTTGAAACCTTGTTGTGCCTTCAAACATCGATTTTGATGCTCCAAAAATGGCGCTTTGAGGCACAATTTCTAAACAGGGTTCTAAGAGCACAATGTGTATCAAAATTGAATTTTGATATTACTGGCTCAAGAATCGGGACTTGCATCTTGAAACCTTTTTGTGCCTCCAAACATTGATTTTGATGCTCCAAAACTGGGTCTTTCAAGGCACAAGCTCTGAAATGAGCTTCTAAAACAATAATGTGCGTCAAAATGGAATTTTGACGCTACAATCTCCAGAATAGGGACTTGCTTCTTGATACCTTGTTGTGCCTCAAAACATTGATTTTGATGATCCAAAATCAGGGCTTTCAAGGCCCAAGCTCCGAAATCAGGTTCTAAAAGCACTATGTACATCAAAATTGCGTTTTGACGCTACAGCCCCTGGAATTGTGACTTGTGTCTTGAGACCTTGATGTGCCTCCAAACACTAATTTTTATACTCCATAAACAAGGATTTTCAGGCACAACCTCCAAAATGAGTTTCTAAGAACACCATGTTTGCCAAAATTGTATTTTGACGCTACTCGCTCTAGTATCGGGGCGTTCATCTTGAAACCTTGTTGTGCCTCAAAACACTGATTTTGATGCACAAGCTTCAAAATGAGGTTCTAAGAGCACGATGTGGGCCAAAATAAGGTTTTAATGCTATTGACTCTAGAATCGGGACTTGCATCTTCAAACCTTGTTATGCCTCCAAATATTGATTTTGATGCTCCAAAACTGGGTCTTTCGAGGGACAAGCTCCGAAATAAGCTTCTAAGAGAATGATGTGCGTCAAAATGGAATTTTGACGCTACAGGCTCCGGAATAGGGACTTGCTTCTTGAAACCTTGTTGTGCCTCAAAACATTATGATGTTCCAAAATCAGGGCTTTCAAGGCACAAGCTCCAAAATGAGGTTCTAAGAGCACGATGTACATCAAAATTGCGTTTTGACATTACCGACTCTAGAATTGGGACGTGTGTGTTGAAACCTTGTTGTGCCTCCAAACACTAATTTTTATGCTCCAAAATTGAGGCTTTTGAGGCACAACGTCCGAAATGAGGTTCTAAGAACACCATGTTTGTCAAAATCGTGTTTTGAAACCATCAGCTTCTGAATTGGGACTTGTGTCGTGAAACCTTGTTGTTCCTTTAAACATTGATTTTGATGTTTTTAAAGTGGAGCTTTCGAGCCACACGCTCCGAAATGAGGTTCTAAGAGCACGATGTGCATCAAAATCACGTTTTGACACTATGGGCTCCAGAATAGGGACTTGCGTCTTGAAAGCTTGTTGTCCCTCCAAACACCAATTTTGATGCTTTGAAACCAAATATTTTGAGGTATAAGCTCCAAAACAAGGTTCCAAGAGCACGATGTGCCTGAAATTTTTTTTTTGACGCTACCGGCTTAAGAATCAGGACTTGCATCAAGAAACCTTGTTGTGCCTCCAAAAATTGATTTTGATGATCCAAAACTGGAGCTTTTGATGCCTTGTTGTGCCTCAAAACACTGATTTTGATGCTCTGAAACCAGGGCTTTACAAGCTTCAAAATTAGTTTTTGATGCTATTGACTCTAGAATCGGGACTTGCATCTTGAAACCTTGTTGTGCTTCCAAACATTGATTTTGATTCTCCAAAACTAGGTCTTTTGAAGCACAAGCTCTGAAATGAGCTTTTAAGAGAATTATGTGCGTCAAAATGGAATTTTGACGCTACAAGCTCCGGAATAGGGACTTGTTTCTTGAAACCTTGTTGTGCCTCAAAACAATGATTTTGATGATCCAAAACTGGAGCTTTTGAGGCACAATTTCTAAAACAGGGTTCTAAGAGCACAATGTGCATGAAAATTGAATTTCAATGCTTCTGGCTCTAAAATGGGGGCTTGCATCTTGAAACCTTGTTGTGCCTCAAAACACTGATTTTGATGCTCCAAAATCAGGGCATTCGAGGCACAAGCTTTGAAATGAGATTCTAAGAGCACGATTTGTGCCAAAATCAGATTTTGATGCTATTGACTCTAGAATCGGGACTTGTATCTTGAAACCCTGGTGTGCCTCAAAACATTGATTTTGATGCTCCAAAGCTGGGTCTTTCAAGGCAGAAGATCCGAAATGAGCTTCTAAGAGAATGCGTCAAAATAGAATTTTGATGCTACAGGCTCCGGAATAGGGACTTGCTTCTTGAAACCTTGTTGTGCCTCAAAACATTGATTTTAATATTCCAAAATCAGGGCTTTGAAGGCACAAGCTCCGAAATGAGCTTCTATGAGCAAGATGTACGTCAAAATTGCGTTTTGACGCTACCAACTCTGGAATTGGGACATGTGTCTTGAAACCCTGTTGTGCCTCCAAACACTAATTTTTATGCTCCAAAAATGAGGCTTTTGAGGCACAACCTCTAAAATGAGGTTCTAAGAACACCATGTTTGTCAAAATCATGTTTTGTCGCTATCAGCTTGAGAATCGGGACTTGTGTCTTGAAAACTTGTTGTGCCTTTAAACATTGATTTTGATGTTCTGAAATTGGAGTTTTCGATCCACACGGTCCAAAACGAGGTTCTAAAATAGGGTTCTAAGAGCACAATGTGCATCAAAATTGAATTTTGATGCTTCTTTCTCTAGAATCGGGGCTTGCATCTTGAAACCTTGTTGTGTCTCTAAACATCGATTTTGATGCTCCAAAACTGGGGCTTTTGAGGCACAATTTCTAAAACAGGCTTCTAAGAGCACAATGTGCATCAAAATTGAATTTTGATGCTACTGGCTCTTGAATCGGGGCTTGCATCTTGAAAGCTTCTATTGCCTCAAAACACTAATTTTGATGCTCTGAAATCGGGTCTTTCGAGGCACAAGCTTCGAAATGAGGTTCTAAGAGTATGATGTGCACGAAAATCAGATTTTGATGCTATTGACTCTAGAATCGGGACTTGCATTTTGAAACCTTGTTGTGCCTCAAAACATTGATTTTGATGCTCCAAAACTAGGTCTTTCGAGGCAGAAATTCTGAAATCAACTTCCAAGAGAATCATGTGTGTCAAAATGGAATTTTGATGCTACGGGCTCTGGAGTAGGGACTTGCTTCTTTAAACATTGTTGTGCCTCAATAAATTGATTTTCATGTTCCAAAATCAGGGCTTTGAAGGCACAAGCTCTGAAATGAGGTTCTAAGAGCATGATGTATATCAAAATTGCGTTTTGACACTACCAACTGTGAAATTGGGACTCATGTCTTGAAACCTTGTTGTGCCTTCAAACACTTTTTTTATGCTAAAAAAATGAGGCTTTTGAGGCACAACCTCCGAAATGAGTTTCTAAGAACACCATGTTTGTCAAAATCGTGTTTTGACGCTATCAACTTGAGAATTGGGAATTGTGTCTTTCAACCTTGTTGTGCCTTTAAACATTGATTTTGATGTTTTGAAACTGGAGCTTTCGAGCCACACACTTTGAAATGAAGTTTTAAGAGCACACTGTGCATCAAAATCACGTTTTGACAATACAGGCTCCGGAATAGGGACTTGTGTCTTGAAAGCTTGTTGTGCCTCCAAACACCAATTTTGATGCTTTGAAACCAAAGATTTTGAGGCATAAGCTCCAAAACAAGGTTTTGAGAGCACAATGTGCGTCAAAATCAAATTTTGACGCTACTGGCTCCAGAATGAGGACTTGCATCATGAAACCTTGTTGTGCCTCCAAACATTGATTTTGATGCTAAAAAAATGGGTCTTTCGAGGCACAAGCTCCGAAGTGAGCTTCTAAGAGAATGATGTGCGTCAAAATGGAATTTTGATTGTACAAGCTCTGGAATACGGTCTTACTTCTTGAAACCTTGTTGCGCCTCAAAACATTGATTTTGATGTTCCAAAATCAGGGCTTTCAAGGCACAAGCTCTGAAATGAGGTTCTAAGTGCATGATGTACATCAAAATTGTGTTTTGAGGCTACTGACTCTGGAATTAGGACTTTTGTCTCGAAACCTTGTTGTGCCTCCAAACACTAATTTTTATGCTCCAAAAATGAGGCTTTTGAGGCACAACCTCCGAAATGAGGTTCTAAGAACACCATGTTTGTCAAAATCATGTTTTGATGCTATCATCAGCATGAGAATCAGGAATTGTGTCTCGAAACCTTATTGTGTCTTTAAACATTAATTTTGATGTTTTGAAACTCGAGCTTTCGAGACACATGCTCCGAAACGAGGTTCTAACATTACAATGTGCATCAAAATCATGTTTTGACACTACAGGCTCTTGAATAGTGACTTACGTCTTGAAATCTTGTTGTGCCTCCAAACACCAATTTCGATGCATATTTTCTAAAATAGGGTTCTAAGAGCGCAATGTGCATCAAAATTGAATTTTGATGCTACTGGCTATAGAATTAGGGCTTGCATCTTGAAACCTTGTTGTGCCTCAAAATATTGATTTTGATGCTCCAAAACTGGGGCTTTCGAGCCACAAGCTTCGAAATAAGGTTCTAAGAGTACGATGTGTTCCAAAATCATATATTGACGCTATTGACTCTAGAATCGATACTTGCATGTTGAAACGTTGTTGTGCCTCCAAACAATGATTTTGATGCTCCAAAACTGGGTCTTTCGAGGCACAAACTCTGAAATGAGCTTCTAAGATATGTGTGTCAAAATGAAATTTTGATGCTACAGGCTCCGAAATAGGGACTTGCTTCTTGAAACCTTATTTTGCCTCAAAACACTGATTTTGATGTTCCAAAATCAGGGCTTTCAAGGCACAAGCTCCAAAATGAGGTTCTAAGAGACCACGATGTACATCAAAATTGCATCTTGAAACCTTGTTGTGCCTCCAAACAACGATTTTGATGATCCAAAACTAGAGCTTTTGAGGAACAATTTCTAAAACTGGGTTCTAAGAGCACAATGTGCATCAAAATTGAATTTTGATGTTACTGGCTCTAGAATCAGGGCTTGCATCTTCATACTTTGTTGTACCTCAAAACACTGATTTTGATGCTCTGAAATCGGAGCTTTCACGATGTGCGCCAAAATCAGATTTTAATGCTATTGACTCTAGAATCGGGACTTGCATCTTGAAACATTGTTGAGCCTCCAAACATTGATTTTGATGCTCCAAAACTCGGTCTTTCAAGGCAAAAGCTCTAAAATGAGCTTCTAAGAGAATGATGTGCATCAAAACTCGGTCTTTCGAGGCAAAAGCTCTGAATTTTGACGCTACAGGCTCTGGAATAGGGACTTGCTTCTTGAAACCTTATTGTGCCTCAAAACATTGATTTTGATGCTCCAAAATCAGGGCTTTTAAGGCACAAGCTCCGAAATGAGGTTCTAAGAGCACGATGTACATCAAAATTGCGTTTTGACATTACGGACTCTAGAATTGGGACATGTGTGTTGAAACCTTATTGTGCCTTTAAACATTGATTTTGATGTTTCCAAATTGGAGATTTCAAGCCACACGCTCCGAAATGAGGTTCTAAAAGCACAATGTGCATCAAAATCACGTTTTGACACTACAGGCTCCGGAATAGGGACTTGCCTTTTGAAAGCCTATTGTGCCCCCAAACACCAATTTTGATGCTTCAAAACCAAAGATTTTGAGGCATAAGTTCCAAAACAAGGTTCTTAGAGCACGATGTACATAAAAATCAAATTTTGATGCTACGGGCTCCAAAATCAGGACTTGCATCTTGAAACCTTGTTGTGCCTCCAAACATCGATTTTGATGCTCCAAAACTAGGGCTTTTGAGGCACAATTTCTAAAATATGGTTTTAAGAGCACAATGTGCATCAAAATTGAATTTTGATACTTCTGGTTCTAGAATCAGAGCTTGCATCTTGAAACCTTGTTGTGCCTCAAAACACTGATTTTGATGCTCTGAAACCGGATCTTTCGAGGCATAAGCTTCGAAATGAGGTTCTAAGAGCAAGATGTGGGCCCAGAATCAGATTTTGACGTTATTGACTCTAAAATCGAGACTTGCATCTTGAAACCTTGTTGTTCCTCCAAACATTGATTTTGATGCTCCAAAACAGGGGCTTTCGAGGCACAAGCTCGGAAATGATCTTCTAAGAGAATGGTATGCGTCAAAATGGAATTTTGACGCTACAGTCTCTGGAATAGGGACTTGCTTCTAGAAACTTTGTTGTGCCTAAAAACATTGATTTTGATGTTTCAAAATCAGGGCTTTCAAGGCACAAGCTCCGAAATGAGGTTCTATGAACACGATGTACATTGGAATTTTGTTTTGACACTCCTGACTTAGGAATTGGGAGTTGTGTCTTGAAACCTTGTTGTGCCTCCAAACACTAATTTTTATGCTCCAAAAATGAGGCTTTTGAGGAACAACCTCCGAAATGAGGTTCTAAGAACACCATTTTGTCAAAATCGTGTTTTGACGCTATCAGCTTGAGAATCGGGACTTATGTCTTGAAATCTTTTTGTGCCTTTAAACATTGATTTCGATGTTTTAAAACTGGAGCTTTCAAGCCACATGCTCCGAAATGAGGTTCTAAGAGCACGATGTGCATCAAAATCATGATTTGACATTATAGGCTCCGGAATAGGGACTTGCGTCTTGAAAGCTTGTTGTGCCTCCAAACACCAATTTTGATAATTTGAAACTAAAGATTTTTTGGCATAAGCTCTAAAACAAGGTTCTAAGAGCAAGATGTGCGTCAAAATCAAATATTGACACTACCGGCTTCAAAATCAGGACTTGCATCTTGAAACCTTGTTGTGCCTCCAAACGTCGATTTTGATGCTCCAAAATTGAGGCTTTTGCGGCACAATTTCTAAAACAGGGTTCGAAGAGCACAATGTGCATCAAAATTAGATTTTGATGCTAATGGCTCTAGAATCAGGACTTGCATCTTGAAACCTTGTTGTGCCTCAAAACACTGATTTTGATGCTCTGAAACAGGGGCTTTCGAGGCACAAGCTTTGAAATGATGTTCTAAGAGCACGATGTGCGCCAAAATCAGATTTTGACGCTATTGACTCTAGAATCAAGACTTGCATCTTGAAACCTTGTTGTGACTCCAAACATTGATTTTGATGCTCCAAAACTAGGTCTTTTGAGGCACAAGCTCCTAAATGATCTTCTAAGAGAATGATGTGCATCAAAATGGAATTTTTGTTGCTACAGGCTCTAGAATAGGGACTTGCTTTTTCAAACCTTGTTGTGGCGCAAAACATTGATTTTGATATTCCAAAATCAGGGCTTTCAAGGCACAAGCTTGGAAATGAGGTTCTTAGAGCATGATGTACATCAAAATTACCTTTTCATGCTACCGAATCTAGAATTGGGACATGTGTCTTCAAACCTTGTTTTGCCTCCAAACACTAATTTTTATGCTCCAAAAATGAGGGTTTTGAGGCACAACCTCCGAAATGATGTTCTAAGAACACCATGTTTTTCAAAATCTATTTTGATGCTATCAGCTTGAGAATCGCTACTTGTCTCTTTAAACCCATTTGTGCCTTTAAAAATTGATTTCGATGTTTTGAAATTGGAACTTTCGAGCCACATGCTCCAAAATGTGGTTCTAAGAGCACAATGTGCATCAAAATCACATTTTGACACTACAGGCTACAGAATAGGGACTTGCGTCTTGAAAGCTTGTTGTGCCTCCAAACACCAATTTCGATGCTTAAAAACAAAACATTTTGAGGCATAAGCTCCAAAACAAGATTCTAAGAGCACGATGTCGTCAAAATCAAATTTTGATGCTACCGGCTACAGAATCAGACCTTGCATCTTGAAATTTTGTTGTGCCTGAAACATTGATTTTGATGCTCCAAAACTAGGGCGCTTTTGAGACACAATTTCTAAAACAGGGTTGTAAGAAAACAATGTGCATCAAAATTGAATTTTGATGCTACTGGCTCTAGAATCGGGGCTTGCATCTTGAAAACTTGTGGTTCCTCAAAACATTGAGTTTGATGCTCTGAAATCAAATCAAATTTTGATGCTACTGGCTCTAGAATGAGGACTTGCATCTTGAACCCTTGTTGTGCCTCCAAACATCGATTTTGATGCCCTTAAACTGGGGCTTTTGAGGCACAATTTCTGAAACAGGGTTCTAAGAGTATAATATGCATCAAAATTGAATTTTGATGCTACTGGCTCTAGAATCGGGGCTTGCATCTTGAAACCTTGTTGTGCCTCCAAACATTGATTTTGATGCTCCAAAACTAGGTCTTTCGAGGGACAAACTCCGAAATGAGCTTCTAAGAGAATGATGTGCGTCAAAATGGAATTTTGACGCTACAGGCTACGGAATAGGGACTTGCTTCTTGAAACCTTTTTGTGCCTCAAAACATTTATTTTGACGTTCTAAAATCAAGGCTTTCAAGGCACAAGCTCCGAAATGAGGTTCAAAGAGCATGATATACATCAAAATTGCATTTTGATGCTACCGAATCTGGAATAAAGACTTGTGTCTTGAAACCTTTTTGTGCCTCCAAACACTAATTTTTATGCTCCAAAAATGAGGCTTTTGAGGCACGACCTCCAAAATGAGGTTCTAAGAACACCATGTTTGTCAAAATCGTGTTTTGGTGCTATCAGCTTGAGAATCGGGACTTGTGTCTTGACACTATAGGCTCCGGAATAGGGACTTAGTCTTGGAAGCTTGTTGTGCCTCCAAACACCAATTTTGATGCTCCAAAACTGGGGCTTTTGAGGCACGATTTCTAAAAAAGGATTCTAAGAGCACAATGTGCGCCAAAATTAGATTTTAACGCTATTGACAATGACTCTAGAATCCAGACTTGTATCAAACCTTGTTGTGCCTCCAAACATTGATTTTGATGCTCCAAAATTGGGTCTTTTGAGGAACAAGCTCTGAAATAAGCTTCTAAGAGAATGACATGCGTCAAAATGGAATTTTGACGCTATAGGCTCCGGAATAGGGACTTGCTTCTTGAAACCTTGTTGTCCCTTAAAACATTGATTTTGATGTTCCAAAATCAGGGCTTTGAAGGCACAAGCTCCGAAATGGGGTTCTAAGAGCACAATGTACATCAAAATTGCATTTTGACGCTACTGACTCTGGAATTGAGACTTGTGTCTCGAAACCTTGTTGTGCCTCCAAAAATGAGGCTTTTCAGGCACAACCTTTGAAATGAGGTTCTAAGAATACCATGTTTGTCAAAATCTTGTTTTGACGCTATCAGCTTGAGAATTGGAACTTGTGTCTTGAAACCTTGTTGTGCCTTTAAACATTGATTTTGATGTTTTGAAACTGGAGCTTTCGAGCCACACGCTCTGAAATGAGGTTCTAAGAGCACGATGTGCATTAAAATCATCTTTTGACACTATAGGCTCCAAAATAGGGACTTGCGTCTTGAAAGCTTGTTGTGCCTCCAAACACCAATTTTGATGCTTTGAAACCAAAAATTTTGAGGCATAAGGTCCAAAACAAGTTTCTAAGAGCATGATGTGTGTCAAAAACAAATTTTTACGCTACCGGCTTCAGAATCAAGACTTGCATCTTGAAACCTTGTTGTGCTTCCAAACATCGATTTTGATGCTCCAAAACTGGGGCTTTGGAGGCACAATTTCTACAACAGGGTTCTAAGAGCAAAATGTGCATCAAAATTACATTTTGATGTTACTGCCTCTAGAATCGGGGCTTGCATCTTGAAACCTTGTTGTGCTTCCAAACATTGATTTTGATGCTCCAAAACAGGGTCTTTCGAGGCACAAGCTCCGAAATGAGCTTCTAAGAGAATGATGATGTGTATCAAAATGGAATTTTGATGCTGCAGGCTCTGGAATAGGGACTTGCTTCTTGAAACCTTGTTGTGTCTCAAAATATTGATTTTGATGATCCAAAATCTGGGCTTTCAAGGCACAAGCTTCGAAATGAGGACTTGCATCTTGAAAGTTTGTTTTGCCTCCAAACACCAATTTTGATGCTTTGAAACTGAAGATTTTGAGGCATAAGCTCCAAAACAAGGTTCTAAGAGCACGATGTGCGTGAAAATCAAATTTTGACAATTTCTAAAATAGGGTTCTAAGAGCACAATGTGCAATTTTAGTGCTCCAAAATTTGAGATTTTGAGGCACAAGTTCTAAAATTCGAGATTTTGAGGCACATTGTTGTGCCTCAATAAACTGATTTTGATGCTCCGAAACTGGGGCTTTCAAAAGAGAACCTTCAAAATAACATTCTAAGAGCACGATGTGTGTCAAAATCAGATTTTGATGCTATTGACTCTAAAATCGGCACTTGCATCTTCAAACGTTGTTGTGCCTCCAAACATTGATCTTGATGCTCCAAAACTGGATCTTTTGAGGCACAAGATCCAAAATGAGCTTCTAAGAGAATGATGTGCGTCAAAATGGAATTTTGACGCTGCAAGCTAGAATAGAGACTTGCTTCTTGATAGCTTGTTGTGCCTAAGAACATTGATTTTGATGTTCCGAAATCAGGGCTTTCAAGGCACAAGCTTTGAAATGAGGTTCTAAAAGCACGATGTACATCAAAATTGCGTTTTGACGTTACGGACTTTGGAATTGGGACTTGTGTCTTGAAACCTTGTTGTCCCCCCAAACACTAATTTTTATGCTCCAAAAATGAAGCTTTTGAGGCACAATCTTTGAAATGGGTTTCTAAGAACATCATGTTTGTCAAAATTGTGTTTTGATGCTATCAACTTGAGAATCAGGACTTGTGTCTTGAAACCTTGTTGTGCCTTGAAACATTGATTTTGATGTTTTAAAACCGAGGCTTTCGAGCTACACGCTCCGAAATGAGGTTCTAAGAGCACGATGTGCATCAAAATCCCATTTTGACACTAAAGGCTCTAGAATAGGGACTTGTGTCTTGAAAGCTTGTTGTGCCTCCAAACACCAATTTTGATGATTCGAAACCGAAGATTTTGAGGCATAAGCTCCAAAACAAGGTTCTAAGAGCACAATGTGCATAAAAATCAAATTTTGACTCTACGGGCTCCAGAATCAAGACTTACATCTTGAAACCTTGTTGTGCCTCCAAACATCAATTTTAATGCTCCAAACGTGGGGCTATTGAGACACAATTTCTAAAACTTGGTTATAAGAGCACAATGTGCATGAAAATTGAATTTTGATGCTACTAGCTCTAGAATCGGGGCTTGCATCAAAATAGCGTTTTGACGCTGCCGACTCTAGAATTGGGACTTGTGTCTCAAAACCTTGGTGTGCCTCAAAACATTAATTTTTATGCTCCAAAAATGAGGCTTTTGAGGCACAACCTCCGAAATGAGGTTCTAAGAACACCATGTTTGTCCATATCATGTTTTGACGCCATCAACTTGAGAAGCGGGACTTTTGTCATGAAACCTTGTTGCGCCTTTAAACAAATTTTGATGTTTTGAAACTGGAGCTTTCAAACCACTCACTCCGAAATGAGGTTCTAAGAGCATGATGTGCATCAAAATCATGTTTTGACACTACATGCTCCATAATAGGGACTTGCGTCTTGAAAGCTTGTTGTGTCTCCAAACATCAATTTTGATGCTTCAAAACCGAAGATTTTGAGGCATAAGCTCCAAAATTAGGTTCTAAGAGCACGATGTACATCAAAATTGTGTTTTGATGCTATCAACTCTGGAATTGGTACTTCTGTCTTGAAACCTTGTTGTGCCTCAAAACACTAGTTTTTAAGCTCCAAAAATGAAGCTTTTGAGGCACAACCTCCGAAATGAGGTTCTAAGAACAACATGTTTGTCAAATTCATGTCTTAACGCTATCAGCTTGAGAATCAGGACTTGTATCGTGAAACATTGTTGTGCCTTTAAACATTGATTTTGATTTTCTAAAACTAGAGCTTTCGAGCCACACGCTCCGAAATGAAGTTCTAAGACCACGACGATGTGCATCAAAATCATGTTTTGACACTACAGGCTCCAGAATAGGGACTTGCATCTTGAAAGATTGATGTTCTTCCAAACACCAATTTTGATGCTTCAAAACCAAAGATTTTGAGAGATAAGCTCCAAAACAAGGTTCTAAGAGCACAATGTGCATCAAAATCAAATTCTGATGCTATTGATTCCAGAATCAGGACTTGCATTTTGAAACTTTGTTGTGCCTCCAAACATCAATTTTGATGATCTAAAACAGGGGCTTTTGAGGCACAATTTCTAAAACAGGGCTCTAAGAGCACAATGTGCATCAAAATTGAATTTTGATGCTATTGGCTTTAGAATTAGGACTTGCATCTTGAAACCTTGTTGTGCCTCAAAATATTGATTTTGATGCTCCGAAATCAGGAATTTTGATGCACATTGTGCTCTAGAATTAGGACTTGCATCTTGATACCTTGTTGTGCCTCAAAACATTGATTTTGATGCTCCGAAATCAGGGATTTCGAGCCACAAGCTTCAAAATGAGGTTCTATGAGCACGATGTGTGCTAAAATCAGATTTTGATGCTTTTGACTCTAGAATCGGGACTTACATCTTGAACTAGGTCTTTTGAGGCACAAGCTTCGAAATGAGCTTCTAAGAGAATGATTTGCGTCAAAATCGAATTTTGACGCTACAGGCTCTAGAATAGGGACTTGCTTCTTGAATCCTTGTTGTGCCTTTAAACTTTGATTTTGATGTTTTGAAACTGGAGCTTTCAAGCCACACGCTCCGAAATGAGGTTCTAAGACCAAGATTTGCATCAAAATCATGTTTTGACACTACAGGCTCCGGAATAGGGATTTGCGTCTTGAAAGGTTGTTGTGCCTCCAAACACCAATTTTGATGCTTCAAAATCTAAATCGAAGATTTTGAGGCATAAGCTCCAAAACAAGGTTCTAAGAGCATGATGCTCTGAAACCAGGGCTTTCGAGGCACAAGATTCAAAATGAGGTTCTAAGAGCACGATGTGCGCCAAAATTAGATTTTGATGATATTGACGCTAGAATCAAGACTTGCATCTTGAAACCTTGTTGTGCCTCCAAACATCGATTTTGATGCTCCAAAACTGGGGATTTTGAGGCACAATTTCTAAAACAGGGTTCTAAGACCACAATGTGCATCAAAATTGAAGTTTGATGCTACTGGCTCTAGAATCGGGGCTTGTATCTTGAAACCTTGTTGTGCTTCAAAACACTGATTTTGATGCTCCGCAACTGGGGCTTTCAAGGAACAAGCTTCGAAATAAAGTTCTAAGAGCACGATGTGCCCCAAATCAGATTTTGATGCTATTGACTCTAGAATAGGGACTTGCATCTTGAAACGTTGTTGTGCCTCCAAACATTGATTTTGATGCTCCTAAACTGGGTCGTTCGAAGCACAATCTCTGAAATGAGCTTCTAAGAGAATGATATGCGTAAAAATTGAATTTTGACACTACAGGCTCTGGAATAGGGACTTGCTTCTTGAAACCTTGTTGTGCCTTTAAACTTTCATTTTTTATGTTTCGAAACTAGAGCTTTCAAGCCACACGCTTCGAAACGAGGTTCTAAGAGCAAGATGTGCATCAAAATCATGTTTTGACACTACAAGCTCCGGAATAGGGACTTGCATCTTGAAAGGTTGTTGTGCCTCCAAACACCAATTTTGGTGTTTTGAAATCGAAGATTTTGAGGCATAAGCTCCAAAACAAGGTTCTAAGAGCATGATGTGCATCAAAATAAAATTTTGATGCTACCGGCTCCAGAATGAGGACTTGCATATTGAAACCTTGTTGTGCCTCCAAACACCAATATTGATGCTCCAAAATTGAGGATTTTGAGGCACAATTTCTAAAATAGGGTTCTAAGAGCACAATGTGCATCAAAATTGAATTTTGATGGTATTGGCTCTAGAATTGGGGCTTGCATCTTGAAACCTTGTTGTGCCTCAAAACACTGATTTTGATGCTCTAAAACTGGGGCTTTCGAGTTTCAACCTTCAAAATGAGGTTCTAAGAGCACGATGTGCGCCAAAATCATCTTTTGACGCTATTGACTCTAGAATCGAGACTTGCATTTTGGAACTTTATTGTGCCTCTAAACATTGATTTTGATGCTCGAAAACTGGGTCTTTCGAGGCAGAAGCTCCGAAATGAGCTTATAAGAGAATGATGTGCATCAAAATAGAATTTTGACGCTACAGGCTCCAGAATAGGGACTTGCTTCTTGAAACCTTGTTGTGCCTCAAACCATTGATTTTGATGTTCCAAAATCGTGGCTTTCAAGGCACAAGCTCCAAAATGCGGTTCTAAGAGCATGATGTACATAAAAACTGTGTTTTGATGCTATCGACTCTGGAATAGGGACTTGCTTCTTGAATCCTTGTTGTGCCTTTAAACTTTGATTTTGATGTTTTGAAACTGGAGCTTTCAAGCCACACGCTCCGAAATGAGGTTCTAAGACCAAGATTTGCATCAAAATCATGTTTTGACACTACAGGCTCCGGAATAGGGATTTGCGTCTTGAAAGGTTGTTGTGCCTCCAAACACCAATTTTGATGCTTCAAAATCTAAATCGAAGATTTTGAGGCATAAGCTCCAAAACAAGGTTCTAAGAGCATGATGCTCTGAAACCAGGGCTTTCGAGGCACAAGATTCAAAATGAGGTTCTAAGAGCACGATGTGCGCCAAAATTAGATTTTGATGATATTGACGCTAGAATCAAGACTTGCATCTTGAAACCTTGTTGTGCCTCCAAACATCGATTTTGATGCTCCAAAACTGGGGATTTTGAGGCACAATTTCTAAAACAGGGTTCTAAGACCACAATGTGCATCAAAATTGAAGTTTGATGCTACTGGCTCTAGAATCGGGGCTTGTATCTTGAAACCTTGTTGTGCTTCAAAACACTGATTTTGATGCTCCGCAACTGGGGCTTTCAAGGAACAAGCTTCGAAATAAAGTTCTAAGAGCACGATGTGCCCCAAATCAGATTTTGATGCTATTGACTCTAGAATAGGGACTTGCATCTTGAAACGTTGTTGTGCCTCCAAACATTGATTTTGATGCTCCTAAACTGGGTCGTTCGAAGCACAATCTCTGAAATGAGCTTCTAAGAGAATGATATGCGTAAAAATTGAATTTTGACACTACAGGCTCTGGAATAGGGACTTGCTTCTTGAAACCTTGTTGTGCCTTTAAACTTTCATTTTTTATGTTTCGAAACTAGAGCTTTCAAGCCACACGCTTCGAAACGAGGTTCTAAGAGCAAGATGTGCATCAAAATCATGTTTTGACACTACAAGCTCCGGAATAGGGACTTGCATCTTGAAAGGTTGTTGTGCCTCCAAACACCAATTTTGGTGTTTTGAAATCGAAGATTTTGAGGCATAAGCTCCAAAACAAGGTTCTAAGAGCATGATGTGCATCAAAATAAAATTTTGATGCTACCGGCTCCAGAATGAGGACTTGCATATTGAAACCTTGTTGTGCCTCCAAACACCAATATTGATGCTCCAAAATTGAGGATTTTGAGGCACAATTTCTAAAATAGGGTTCTAAGAGCACAATGTGCATCAAAATTGAATTTTGATGGTATTGGCTCTAGAATTGGGGCTTGCATCTTGAAACCTTGTTGTGCCTCAAAACACTGATTTTGATGCTCTAAAACTGGGGCTTTCGAGTTTCAACCTTCAAAATGAGGTTCTAAGAGCACGATGTGCGCCAAAATCATCTTTTGACGCTATTGACTCTAGAATCGAGACTTGCATTTTGGAACTTTATTGTGCCTCTAAACATTGATTTTGATGCTCGAAAACTGGGTCTTTCGAGGCAGAAGCTCCGAAATGAGCTTATAAGAGAATGATGTGCATCAAAATAGAATTTTGACGCTACAGGCTCCAGAATAGGGACTTGCTTCTTGAAACCTTGTTGTGCCTCAAACCATTGATTTTGATGTTCCAAAATCGTGGCTTTCAAGGCACAAGCTCCAAAATGCGGTTCTAAGAGCATGATGTACATAAAAACTGTGTTTTGATGCTATCGACTCTGGAATAGGGACTTGCTTCTTGAATCCTTGTTGTGCCTTTAAACTTTGATTTTGATGTTTTGAAACTGGAGCTTTCAAGCCACACGCTCCGAAATGAGGTTCTAAGACCAAGATTTGCATCAAAATCATGTTTTGACACTACAGGCTCCGGAATAGGGATTTGCGTCTTGAAAGGTTGTTGTGCCTCCAAACACCAATTTTGATGCTTCAAAATCTAAATCGAAGATTTTGAGGCATAAGCTCCAAAACAAGGTTCTAAGAGCATGATGCTCTGAAACCAGGGCTTTCGAGGCACAAGATTCAAAATGAGGTTCTAAGAGCACGATGTGCGCCAAAATTAGATTTTGATGATATTGACGCTAGAATCAAGACTTGCATCTTGAAACCTTGTTGTGCCTCCAAACATCGATTTTGATGCTCCAAAACTGGGGATTTTGAGGCACAATTTCTAAAACAGGGTTCTAAGACCACAATGTGCATCAAAATTGAAGTTTGATGCTACTGGCTCTAGAATCGGGGCTTGTATCTTGAAACCTTGTTGTGCTTCAAAACACTGATTTTGATGCTCCGCAACTGGGGCTTTCAAGGAACAAGCTTCGAAATAAAGTTCTAAGAGCACGATGTGCCCCAAATCAGATTTTGATGCTATTGACTCTAGAATAGGGACTTGCATCTTGAAACGTTGTTGTGCCTCCAAACATTGATTTTGATGCTCCTAAACTGGGTCGTTCGAAGCACAATCTCTGAAATGAGCTTCTAAGAGAATGATATGCGTAAAAATTGAATTTTGACACTACAGGCTCTGGAATAGGGACTTGCTTCTTGAAACCTTGTTGTGCCTTTAAACTTTCATTTTTTATGTTTCGAAACTAGAGCTTTCAAGCCACACGCTTCGAAACGAGGTTCTAAGAGCAAGATGTGCATCAAAATCATGTTTTGACACTACAAGCTCCGGAATAGGGACTTGCATCTTGAAAGGTTGTTGTGCCTCCAAACACCAATTTTGGTGTTTTGAAATCGAAGATTTTGAGGCATAAGCTCCAAAACAAGGTTCTAAGAGCATGATGTGCATCAAAATAAAATTTTGATGCTACCGGCTCCAGAATGAGGACTTGCATATTGAAACCTTGTTGTGCCTCCAAACACCAATATTGATGCTCCAAAATTGAGGATTTTGAGGCACAATTTCTAAAATAGGGTTCTAAGAGCACAATGTGCATCAAAATTGAATTTTGATGGTATTGGCTCTAGAATTGGGGCTTGCATCTTGAAACCTTGTTGTGCCTCAAAACACTGATTTTGATGCTCTAAAACTGGGGCTTTCGAGTTTCAACCTTCAAAATGAGGTTCTAAGAGCACGATGTGCGCCAAAATCATCTTTTGACGCTATTGACTCTAGAATCGAGACTTGCATTTTGGAACTTTATTGTGCCTCTAAACATTGATTTTGATGCTCGAAAACTGGGTCTTTCGAGGCAGAAGCTCCGAAATGAGCTTATAAGAGAATGATGTGCATCAAAATAGAATTTTGACGCTACAGGCTCCAGAATAGGGACTTGCTTCTTGAAACCTTGTTGTGCCTCAAACCATTGATTTTGATGTTCCAAAATCGTGGCTTTCAAGGCACAAGCTCCAAAATGCGGTTCTAAGAGCATGATGTACATAAAAACTGTGTTTTGATGCTATCGACTCTGGAATAGGGACTTGCTTCTTGAATCCTTGTTGTGCCTTTAAACTTTGATTTTGATGTTTTGAAACTGGAGCTTTCAAGCCACACGCTCCGAAATGAGGTTCTAAGACCAAGATTTGCATCAAAATCATGTTTTGACACTACAGGCTCCGGAATAGGGATTTGCGTCTTGAAAGGTTGTTGTGCCTCCAAACACCAATTTTGATGCTTCAAAATCTAAATCGAAGATTTTGAGGCATAAGCTCCAAAACAAGGTTCTAAGAGCATGATGCTCTGAAACCAGGGCTTTCGAGGCACAAGATTCAAAATGAGGTTCTAAGAGCACGATGTGCGCCAAAATTAGATTTTGATGATATTGACGCTAGAATCAAGACTTGCATCTTGAAACCTTGTTGTGCCTCCAAACATCGATTTTGATGCTCCAAAACTGGGGATTTTGAGGCACAATTTCTAAAACAGGGTTCTAAGACCACAATGTGCATCAAAATTGAAGTTTGATGCTACTGGCTCTAGAATCGGGGCTTGCATCTTGAAACCTTGTTGTGCCTCAAAACACTAATTTTGATGCTCCGAAACTGGGGCTTTCGACGCACAAGCTTCGAAATGAGGTTCTAAGAGCACGATGTGCGCCAAAATTAGATTTTGACGATATTGACTCTAGAATCGGGACTTGCATCTTGAAACCTTATTGTACCTCCAAATATCGATTTTCATGTTCTAAAACTGTGGCTTTTGAGGCACAATTTCTAAAATAAGGTTCTAAGAGCACAATGTGCATCAAAATTGAATTTTGATGCTAGTGGCTCTAGAATCGGGGCTTGCATCTTGAAACCTTGTTGTGCCACAAAACACTGATTTTGATGCTCCAAAACCGGGGCTTTCGAGGTACAAGCTTCAAAATGAGGTTCTAAGAGCACGATATGCACCAAAATCAGTTTTTGATGTTATTGACTCTAGAATCGGGACTTGCATCTTGAAACCTTGTTTTGCTTCCAACATTGATTTTGATGATCCAAAACTGGGTCTTTCGAGGCACAAGCTCCGAGATGAGCTTCTAAGACAAACATTTGCGTCATAATGGAATTTTGACGCTACAGGCTCCGGAATAGGGACTTGATTCTTGAAACCTTGTTGTGCCTCAAAACATTGATTTTGATGTTCCAAAATTAGGGGTTTCAAGGCAAAAACTCCGAAATGAGGTTCTAAGAGCACGATGTACATCAAAATTGCGTTTTGACGCTACCGATTCTGGAATTGGGACTTGTATCTTGAAACCTTGTTGTGCCCCAAAAAACTAATTTTTATGCTCCAAAAACAAGGCTTTTGAGGCACAACCTCCGTTTCGGGATTCGAAGAACATTATGTTTGTCAAAATCGTGTTTTGACACTATCACCTTCAGAATCGGGACTTGTGTCTTGATACCTTGTTGTGCCTTTAAACATTGATTTTGATATTTTGAAACTGGAGCTTTCGAGCCACACGCTCCGAAATGAGGTTCTAAGAGCACAATGTGCATCTAAATCACGTTTTGACACTACAAGCTCCGGAATAGGGACATGCGTCTTGAAAGCTTGTTGTGCCTCCAAACACCAATTTTGATGATTCGAAACCGAAGATTTTGAGGCATAATCTCCAAAACAAGGTTCTAAGAGCACGATGTACGTCAGAATCTAATTTTGATGCTACCATCTCCAGAATTAGGACTTTCATTATGAAACCTTGTTGTGCCTTCAAACATCGATTTTGACGCTCCAAAATCGGGGCTTTTGAGGTACAATTTCTAAAAAATGTTCTAAGAGCACGACGTGTGCCAAAATCAGATTTTGATGCTATTGACTCTAGAATTGGGACTTGCATCTTGAAACAGATTTTGATGCTATTGACTCTAGAATTGGGACTTGCATCTTGAAACATTGTTGTGCCTCCAAACATTTATTTTGATGCTCCAAAACTCAGTCTTTCGAGGCAAAAGCTTTGAAATGAGCTTCTACGAGAATGATGTGCGTCAAAATGGAATTTTGAGATGCTATCAGCTTGAGAATTGTGACTTGTGTCTTGAAACCTTGTTGTGCATTTAAACATTGATTTTGATGTTTTGAAATTGGAGCATTCGAGCCACACACTCCGAAATGAGGTTCTAAGAGCACGATGTGCATCAAAATCATGTTTTGACACTACAGGCTCCGGAATAGGGACTTGTGTCTTGTAAGCTTGTTGTGCCTCCAAACACCAATTTGGATGCTTCGAAACTGAAGATTTTGAGGCATAAGCTCCAAAAGAAAGATTCTAAGAGCACAATGTGCATCAAAATCAAATTTTGACGCTACCAGCTCCAGCAGCAGGACTTGCATCTTGAAACCTTGTTGTGCCTCCAAACATCGATTTTGATGCTCCAAAACAGGGGCTGTTAAGGCACAATGTGCATCAAAATTGAATTTTGATGCTACTGGCTCTAGAATTGGGGCTTGCACTTGAAAACTTGTTGTGCCTCAAAATATTGATCTTGATGATCCGAAACCGGTGCTTTCGAGCCACAAGCTTCGAAATGAGGTTGTAAGAGCATGATGTGTAACAAAACCAGATTTTGACGCTATTGACTCTAGAATCGGGACTTGCATCTTGAAACCTTGTTGTGCCTCAAAACATTGATTTTGATACTCCAAAACTAGGTCTTTCGAGGCACAAGCTCCGAAACGAGCTTCTTAGAGAATGATGTACGTCAAAATTGAATTTTGACGGTACAAGCTCCTGAATAGGGACTTGCTTCTTGAAACCTTATTGTGCCTCCAATAATTGATTTTAATGTTTCAAAATCGGGGCTTTCAAAACAAAAGCTCCTAAATGAGGTTCTAAGAGCATGATGTACATGAAAATTGCGTTTTGACGCTACCGACTCTGGAATTGGGACTTGTGCCTTGAAACCTGTTGTGCCTCCAAACAGTAATTTTTATGCTCCACAAATGAGGCTTTTGAGGTATGACTTTTGAAATGAGGTTCTAAGAGGACAATGTGCATCAAAAATGAATTTTGATGCTATTGGCTCTAGACTTGGGGCTTGCATCTTGAAACCTTGTTGTGCCTCAAAACACTGATTTTATGTTCCGGAACCAGGGCTTTCGAGGCACAAGCTTTGAAATGAGGTTCTAAGAGCACGATGTGCTCTAAAATCAGATTTTGACGCTATTGAGTCTAGAATCGGGACTTGCATCTTGAAACCTTCTTGTGCCTCCAAACATTGATTTCGATGCTCCAAAACTAGGTCTTTCGAGGCACAAGCTCCGAAATGAGCTTCTAAGAGAATCGTGTGCGTCAAAATGGAATTTTCACGCTATAGGCTCTGGAATAGGGACATGCTTCTTGAAACTTTGTTGTGCCTCAAAACATTGATTTTGATGTTCCAAAATCAGGGCTTTCGAGGCACAATCTTTGCAAACGAGGCTCTAAGAGCACGATGTGCGGTCTTTCGAGGCAAAAGCTCCGAAATGAGCTTCTAAGAGAATGATGTGCGTCAAAATGGAAATTTGACGCTATAGACTCTAAAATAGGGACTTGCTTCTTGAAACCTTGTTGTGCCTCAAAACATTAATTTTGATGTTCCAAAATCAGGGCTTTCAAGACACAACCTTCAAAACGAGGTTCGAAGAGCATGATGTACATGAATATTGCATTTTGACGCTACTGTCTCTGGAATTGGGACTTGTGTCTTGAACCTTTGTTTCATGACAAAAGCCCGCTTCTCAAGTTGATGGCGTCAAAACATGATATGGACAAACATGGTGTTCTTACAACCTCATTTCGGAGGTTGTGCCTCAAAAGCCTCATTTTTGGAGCATAAAAATTAATGTTTTGAGGCACACCAAGGTTTTGAGACACAAGTCCCAATTCAAGAGTCGGCAGCGTCAAAATGCTATTTTGATGTAGGCCTCGATTCTAGAGCCAGTAGCATCAAAA
This sequence comes from Cryptomeria japonica, assembly GCF_030272615.1. Taxonomy (NCBI): domain Eukaryota; kingdom Viridiplantae; phylum Streptophyta; class Pinopsida; order Cupressales; family Cupressaceae; genus Cryptomeria; species Cryptomeria japonica. Next base: position 373,876,115 of record NC_081413.1, on the reverse strand, counting down.
TTCAATTTTCATGCACATTGTGCTCTTATAACCCTGTTTTAGAAATTGTGCCTCAACAGCCCCAGGTTTGGTGCATTAAAATTGATGTTTGGAGGCACAACACAAGGTTTCAAGATGTAAGTCCTGATTTTGGAGCCCATATAGTCAAAATTTGATTTTGATGCACATTTTGCTCTTAGAACCTTGTTTTGGAGCTTATGCCTCAAAATCTTCGGTTTGGAATCATCAAAATTGGTGTTTGGAGGCACAACAAGCTTTCAAGACACAAGTCCCTATTCTAGAGCCTTTAGTGTCAAAATGGGATTTTGATGCACATCGTGCTCTTAGAACCTCATTTCGGAGCGTGTGGCTCGAAAGCTCCAGTTTTAAAACATCAAAATCAATGTTTCAAGGCAAAACAAGATTTCAAGAAACAAGTCCCGATTCTCAAGTTGATAGCATCAAAACATGATTTTGACAAACATGATGTTCTTAGAAACCCATTTCAAAGATTGTGCCTCAAAAGCTTCATTTTTGGAGTATAAAAATTAGTGTTTGGAGGGACAACAAAGTTTCAAGACACAAGTCCCAATTCCAAAGTCGGTAACGTCAAAACGCAAATTTGATGTTCATCGTGCTTTTAGAACCTCATTTCGAAGCTTGTGCCTTGAAAGCCCTGATTTCGGAACGTCAAAATCAATGTTTTTAGGCACAACAAGCTTTCAAGAAGCAAGTCTCTATTCTAGAGCTTGCAGCGTCAAAATTCCATTTTGACGCACATCATTCTCTTAGAAGCTCATTTCGGATCTTGTGCCTCAAAATACCTAGTTTTGGAGCATCAAGATCAATGTTCGGAGGCACAACAAGGTTTGAAGATGCAAGTGCCGATTTTAGAGTCAATAGCATCAAAATCTGATTTTGGCGCACATCGTGCTCTTAGAATGTTATTTTGAAGCTTTTGCTTTGAAAGCCCAAGTTTTGGAGCATCAAAATCAGTTTATTGAGGCACAACAATGTGTCAAGATGCAAGCCTCGATTCTAGAGCCAATAGCATCAAAATTGACATCGTCCTCTTACAACCCCGTTTTAGAACATGTGCCTCAAAATCCCAAATTTTGGAGCACTAAAATTGCTCATTGTGCTTTTAGAACCCTATTTTAGAAATTGTGCCTCAAAAGGCCCAGTTTTGGAGCGTGTGGCTCAAAAGCTCTAGTTTCAGAACATCAAAATCAATGTTTAATGGCACAACAAGGTTTCAGCACACAAGTCTCGATTCTCAAGCTGATAGCTTCAAAACATGATTTTAACAAACATGGTGTTCTTAGAAGCTCATTTCGGAGGTTGCGCCTCAAAAGCCTCATTTTTTTAGCATAAAAATTAGTGTTTGGAGGCACAACAAGGTTTGAAGACACAAGTCCCAATTCCAAAGTCGGTAGCGTCAAAACACAACTTTGATGTACATCGTGCTCTTAGAACCTCATTTCGGAGCTTGTGCCTTGAAAGCCCTAATTTTGGAACATCAAAATCAATGTTTTGAGGCACAAGAAGGTTTCAAGAAGCAAGTCCCTATTATGGAGCCTGTAGTGTCAAATTTCCATTTTGACGCACATAATTCTCTTAGAATCTCATTTCGGAGCTTGTGCCTTGAAGACATAGTTTTCGATCATCAAAATCAGTGTTTAAAGGCACAACAAGGTTTGAAGATGCAAGTCCCGATTCTCGAGTCATTAGCGTCAAAATTTGATTTCGGCACACATCGTGCTCTTAGAACCTCATTTTGAAGCTTGTGCCTCAAAAGCCTTGGTTTGAGAACATCAAAATCAGTGTTTTGAGGCACAACAAGGTTTCATGATGCAAGCCCCGATTCTAGAGCCAGTAGGATCAAAATTCAATTTTGATGAACATTGTGCCTCGAAAGCCCCTGTTTTGGAGCATCAAAATTGATGTTTGGAGGCACAACAAGGTTTCGGAGCCTATGGCTCGAAACCTCCAATTTCAGAACATCAAAATCAATGTTTAAAGGCAATGTAAGGTTCAACACACAAGTCCCGATTATCAAGTTGATAGTGTTAAAACATGATTTTGACAAACATGGTGTTCTTAGAACCTCATTTCGGAGGTTGTGCCTCAAAAGCCTCATTTTTGGAGCATAAATATTAGTGTTTGGAGGCACAATAACGTTTTCAGAAACAACTCCCAATTCCAGAGTCGCTAGTGTCAAAATGCAATTTTGATGTACATCGTTCTCTTAGAATCTCATTTCGTAGGTTGTGCCTTGAAAGCCCTGATTTTGGAACATGAAAATCAATGTTTTGAGGCACAACAAGGTTTCAAGAAGCAAGTGCCTATTCCAGAGCCTGTAGCATCAAAATTCCATTTTGACTCACATCATTCTCTTAGAAGCTCATTTTGGAGCTTGTGCCTCGAAAGACCTTGTTTTGGAGCATCAAAATCAATGTTTGGAGGCACAACAAGGTTTCAAGATGCAAGCCCTGATTCTAGAGCTAGTAGCATCAAAATTCAATTTTGATGCATATCGTGCTCTTAGAACCCTATTTCAGAAATTGTGCCTCAAAAGCCCTAGTTTAAGGGCATCAAAATCGATGTTTGGAGGCACAACAAGGGTTCAAGATGCAAGTCCTCATTCTAGAGCCAGTAGCATCAAAATTTGATTTTGACGCACATGGTGCTCTTAGAACCTTGTTTTGGAGCTTAGGCCTCAAAATCTTCGGTTTCGAAGCATCAAAATTGGTGTTTGGACGCACAACAAGATTTCAAGACCCAAGTTCCTATTCCGGAGCCTTTAGCGTCAAAACATGATTTTGATGCACATCGTGCTCTTAGAACCTCGTTTCGGAACATGTGGCTCGAAAGCTCCCGTTTTAAAACATCAAAATCAATGTTTAAAAGAACAAAAAGGTTTCACGACACAAGTCCCGATTCTCAAGCTGATAGCATCAAAACATGATTTTGACAAACATCATGCTCTAAGAACCTCATTTCGGAGCTTGTGCCTTGAAAGGGATTTTGGAACATAAAAATCAATATTTTGAGGCACAACAAGGTTTCAACAAGCAAGTCCCTATTCTGGAGCCCGTAGCGTCAAAATTCCATTTTGACGCCCATCATTCTCTTAGAAGCTCATTTCAGAGGTTGTACGTCGGAAGACCTAGTTTTGGAGCATTAAAATCAGTGTTTACAGGCACAACAAGTTTTCAAAATGCAAGTCCCGATTCTAGAGTCAATAGCGTCAAAATCTGCTTTTGGCGCACATCGTCCTCTTAGAATCTCATTTCGAAGCTTGTGCCTTGAAAGCCCTGGTTTCAGAGCATCAAACTCAATGTTTTGAGGCACCACAAGGTTTCAAGATGCAAGCCCCGATTCTAGAGCCAGTAGCATCAAAATTCAATTTTCATGCACATTGTGCTCTTAGAACCCTGTTTTAGAAATTGTGCCTCAAAAGCACCCTAGTTTTGAAGCATCAAAATCAATGTTTGTAGGCACAACAAAATTTCAAGATACAAGGTCTGATTCTATAGCCAGTAGCGTCAAAATTTGATTTTGACGCACATCGTGCTCTTAGAACCTTGTTTTGGAGCTTATGCCTCAAAATGTTCTGTTTTTAAGCATCGAAATTGGTGTTTGGAGGCACAACAAGCTTTCAAGATGCAATTCCCTATTCTGTAGCCTGTAGTGTCAAAATGTGATTTTGATGCACATTGTGCTCTTAGAACCTCATTTTGGAGCGTGTGGCTCAAAAGCTCCAGTTTCAAAACATCAAAATCAATTTTTAAAGGCACAACAAGGTTTAAAGAGACAAGTAGCGATTCTCAAGCTGATAGCGTCAAAATAGATTTTGAAAAACATGGTGTTCTTAGAATATCATTTTGGAGGTTGTGCCTCAAAACTATCATTTTTGGAGAATAAAAATTATTGCTTGGAGGCACAACAAGGTTTCAAGACACATGTCCCAATTCTAGAATCAGTAGCGTGAAAAGGTAATTTTGATGTACATCGTGCTCTAAGAACCTCATTTCCGAGCTTGTGCCTTGAAAGCCCTGATTTTGGAATATCAAAATCAATGTTTTGAGCCACAACAAGGTTTCAAAAAGCAGAAAATTTATCAAAATTGTGTTTTGATGCTATCAGCTTGAGAATAGGGACTTGTGGCTTGAAACCTTGTTGTGCCTTTAAAAATTGATTTTGATGTTTTGAAATTGGAGCATTCGAGCCACATGCTCCGAAAGAAGGTTCTAAGAGGATGTTTTGACACTACAGGCTCCGGAATAGGGACTTGCGTCTTGAAAGCTTGTTTTGCCTCCAAACATTGATTTTGATGCTCCAAAACTGGGGCTTTTGAAGCACAATTTCTAAAACAGGGTTCTAAGAGCGCAATGTGTATCAAAATTGAATTTTGATGCTACAGGCTCTAGAATCGGGGCTAACATCTTGAAACATTGTTGTGCCTCAAAACAATGATTTTGATGCTCCGCAACTGGGGCTTTCGAGGCATAAGCTTCGAAATGAGGTTCTAAGAGCACGATGTGCACCAAAATTAGATTTTGACGCTATTGACTCTAGAATCGGGACTTGCATCTTGAAACCTTGTTGTGCCTCCAAACATCGATTTTGATTCTCCAAAACTAAGGCTTTTGAGGCACAATTTCTAAAATAGGGTTTTAAGAGCACAATGTGTATCAAAATTGAATTTTGATGCTACTAGCTCTAGAATTGGGGCTTGCATCTTGAAACCGTGTTGTGCCTCGAAACATTGATTTTCATGCTTCGAAAACGCGAGGCACAAGCTTCAAAATGAGTTTCTAAGAGCACGATCTGCGCCAAAATAAGATTTTGACGAAATTGACTCTAGAATCGGGACTTGCAGATTGAAACCTTGTTTTGCCTCTAAACATTGATTTTGATGCTCCAAAACTGGGTCTTTCAAGGCACAAGCTCCGAAATGAGCTTCTAAGAGAATGATGTGCGTTAAAATGGAATTTTCATGCTACAGGCTTTCGAATAGGGACGTGCTTCTTGAAACCTTGTTGTGCCTCAAAACATTGATTTTGATATTCCAAAATCAGGGCTTTCAAGGCACAAGCTCCAAAATGAGGTTCTAAGAGCACGGTGTACATCAAAATTGCATTTTGATGCTACCGACTCTGGAATTGGGACTTGTATCTTGAAACCTTGTTGTTCCTCCAAACACTAATTTTTATGCTCCAAAAATGAGGCTTTTGAGGCACAATCTCTGAAATGAGATTCTAAGAACACCATGTTTGTCAAAATTGTGTTTTGATGCTATCAGCTTGAGAATAGGGACTTATGTCTTGAAACCTTGTTGTGCCTTTAAACGTTGATTTTGATGTTTTGAAACTGGAGCTTTTTAGCCACACACTCTGAAATGAGGTTCTTAGAGCACGATGTGCATCAAAATCATGTTTTCACACTACAGGCTCCTGAATACGGACTTGCATCTAGAAATTTTGTTGTGCATCCAAACATGAAACCGAAGATTTTGAGGCATGAGCTCCAAAATGAGGTTCTAAGAGCACGATGTGCATCAAAATCAAATTTTGAGTCTACCGGCTCAAGATTTAGGACTTGCATCTTGAAACCTTGTTGTGCCTCCAAACATCGATTTTGATGCTCCAAAACGAGGGCTTTTGAGGAATAATTTCTAAAACTGGGTTCTAAGAGCACAATGTGCATCAAAATTGAATTTTGATGCTACTGGCTCTAGAATCAGGGCTTGCATCTTGAAACCTTGTTGTCCCTCAAAACACCTATTTTGATGCTTCAAAACTGGGGCTTTCGAGGCACAAGCTTTGAAATGAGCTTCTAAGAGTACGATGTGCGCCAAAATCAGATTTTGACGGTATTGACTCTAGAATTGGAACTTGCATCTTGAAACCTTGTTGTGCCTCGAGACACTGATTTTGATGCTCCAAAACTGGGTATTTCGAGGCACAAGCTCCGAAATGAGCTTCTAAGAGACTTGCATCTTGAAACCTTTTTGTGCCTCAAAACATTGATTTTGATGTTCCAAAATCAGGGCTTTCAAGGTACAACCTCCGAAATGATCTTCTAAGAGAATGATGTGCATCAAAATGAAATTTTGACGCTACAAGCTCTAGAATTGGGACTTGTGTCTTTAAACCTTGTTGTGCCTTCAAACACTAATTTTTATGCTCCAAAAACGAGGCTTTTGAGCCACAACCTTCGAAATGAGGTTCTAAGAATACCATGTTTGTCAAAATCGTGTTTTGACGCTATCAGCTTGAGAATTGGGACTTGTGTCTTGAAACCTTGTTGTGCCTCCAAACATCGATTTTGATGCTCCAAAACAAGGGCTTTTGAGGAATAATTTCTAAAACTGGGTTCTAAAAGCACAATGTGCATCAAAATTGAATTTTGATGCTACTGGCTCTAGAATCAGGGCTTGCATCTTGAAACCTTGTTGTGCCTCAAAACACTGATTTCGATGCTCCGAAACTGGGGCTTTCGAGGCACAAGCTTTGAAATGAGCTTCTAAGAGTACGATGTGCACCAAAATCAGATTTTAACGGTATTAACTCTAGAATCGGGACTTGCATCTTGAAACCTTGTTGTGCCTCCAGACATTGATTTTGATGCTCCAAAACTAGGTGTTTCGAGGCACAAGCTCCGAAATGAGCTTCTAAGAGACTTGCATCTTGAAACCTTGTTGTGCCTCAAAACATTGATTTTGATGTTCCAAAATCAGGGCTTTTAAGGTACAAGCTCCGAAATGAGCTTCTAAGAGAATGATGTGCGTCAAAATGAAATTTTGACGCTACAGGCTCTAGAATTGGGACTTGTGTCTTTAAACCTTGTTGTGCCTTCAAACACTAATTTTTATGCTCCAAAAATGAGGCTTTTGAGGCACAACCTTCGAAATGAGGGTCTAAGAATACCATGTTTGTCAAAATCGTGTTTTGACGCTATCAGCTTGAGAATCGGGACTTGTGTCTTGAAACCTTTTTGTGCCTTTAAACATTAAGTTTGATGTTTTGAAATTGGAGCTTTCGAGCCACATGCTCTGAAATGATGTTCTAAGAGCATGACGTGCATCAAAATCACGTTTTGACACTATAGGCTCAGGAATAGGGACTTGCATCTTGAATCTATTTTGATGCTCCAACACTGAGGCTTTTGAGACACAATTTCTAAAACAGGGTTCTAAGAGCACAATGTGCATCAAAATTGAATTTTGATGCTACTGGTTCTAGAATCGAGGGTTGCATCTTGAAACCTTGTTCTACCTCAAAACACTGATTTTAATGCTCCGCAACTGGGGCTTTCGAGGCACAAGCTTCGAAATGATGTTCTAAGAGCACGATGTGCCCCAAAATAAGATTTTGACGCTATTGACTCTAGATTCGGTACTTGCATCTTGAAACCTTGTTGTGCCTCCAAACATTGATTTTGATACTCCAAAACTGGGTCTTTCGAGGCATAAATTCCAAAATGAGCTTCTAAGAGATGTGTGTCAAAATGAAATTTTGACACTACAGGCTCTGGAATAGGGACTTGCTTCTTGAAACGTTGTTGTGCCTCAAAACATTGATTTTGATGTTCCAAAATCAGGGGTTTCAAGGTACAAGCTCCAAAATGAGGTTCTAAGACCACGATGTACATCAAAATTGCATTTTGATGTTACCGACTCTGGAATTGGGACTTGTGTCTTGAAAACTTGTTTTGCCTCCAAACACTAATTTTTATGCTCCAAAAACAAGGCTTTTAAGGCACAACCTCCGAAATAAGGTTCTACGAACACCATGTTTGTCAAAATCATGTTTTGACGCCATCAGCTTGAGAATCGCGACTTGTGACGTGAAACCTAGTTGTTCCTTTAAACATTGACTTTGATGTTTTGAAACTGGAGCTTTCAAGCCACACGCTCCTAAATGATGTTCTAAGACCACGATGTGCATCAAAATCACATTTTGAAACTATGGGCTCCAGAATGGCGTCTTGAAAGCTTGTTGTGCCTCCAAACACCAATTTTGATGCTTCGAAACCGAAGATTTTGAAGCATAAGCTCCAAAACAAGGTTCCAAGAGGACGATGTGCCTCAAAATCAAATTTTGATGCTACCAGCTCCAGAATCAGGACTTGCATCAAGAAAACTTGTTGTGCCTCCAAAAATCAATTTTAGTGATCCAAAACTGGAGCTTTCAAGGCACAATTTCTAAAACGAGGTTCTAAGAGGACAATGTGCATCAAAATTGAATTTTGATGCTACTGGCTATAGAATCGGGGCTTGCATCTTGAAACCATGTTGTGTGTCAAAACACTGATTTTGATGCTCAGAAACCGGGGCTTTCGAGGTAAAAGCTCTGAAATGAGTTTTTAAGAGAATGATGTGCGTGAAAATTGGAATAGGGACTTGTTTCTTGAAACCTTGTTGTGCCTCAAAACATTGGTTTTGATGTTAAAAAATCAGGGCTTTCAAGGCACAAGCTAAGAAATTAGGTTCTAACAGCACGATGTACATCAAAATTGCGTTTTGATGATATAGAGTCTGAAATTGGGACTTGTGTCTTGAAACCTTGTTGTGCCTCCAAACACTAAAATTTATGCTTCAAAAACAAGGCTTTTGAGGCACAAAACTCCGGACTGAGGTTCTAAGAACACCATGTTTGTCAAAATCGTGTTTTTGCGCTATCAACTTGAGAATCCGGACTTGTGTCTTGAAAGCTTATTGTTCTTCCAAACACCAATTTTGATGCTTCAAAACCGAAGATTTTTAGAGATAAGCTCCAAAACAAGGTTCTAAGAGCACGATGTGCATCAAAATCAAATTCTAGTGCTACAGGCTCCAGAATCAGGACTTGCATTTTGAAACCCTGTTGTGCCTCCAAATATCGATTTTGATGTTCCAAAACAAGGGCTTTTGAGGCACAATTTCTAAAACAGGGTTCTAAGAGCAAAATATGTATCAAAATTGAATTTTGATGCTACTGGCTCTAGAATCGGGGCTTGCATTTTGAAACCTTTTTGTGCCTCCAAACACTAATTTTTATGCTCCAAAAATGAGGCTTTTAAGGAACAACCTCCGAAATGAGGTTCTAAGAACACCATGTTTGTCAAAATTGTGTTTTGACGCTATCAGCTTGAGAATAGGGACTTGTGGCTTGAAACCTTGTTGTGCCTTTAAAAATTGATTTTGATGTTTTGAAATTGGAGCTTTCAAGCCACATGCTCCGAAACGAGGTTCTAAGAGGACGATGTGCATCAAAATCACGTTTTGACACTACAGGCTCCCGAATAGGGACTTGCGTCTTGAAAGCTTGTTTTGCCTCCAAACATCGATTTTGATGCTCCAAAACTAGGGTTTTTGAAGCATAATTTCTAAAACAGGGTTCTAAGAGCGCAATGTGCATCAAAATTGAATTTTGATGCTACAGGCTCTAGAATCGGGGCTAACATCTTGAAACCTTGTTGTGCCTCAAAACAATGATTTTGATGCTCCGCAACTGGGGCTTTCGAGGCATAAGCTTCGAAATGAGGTTCTAAGAGCATGATGTGCACCAAAATTAGATTTTGACGCTATTGACTCTAGAATCAGGACTTGCATCTTGAAACCTTGTTGTGCCTCCAAACATCGATTTTGATTCTCCAAAACTAGGGCTTTTGAGGCACAATTTCTAAAATAGGGTTCTAAGAGCACAATGTGTATCAAAATTGAATTTTGATGCTACTAGCTCTAGAATTGGGGCTTGCATCTTGAAACCGTGTTGTGCCTCGAAACACTGATTTTGATGCTCCGAAAACGCGAGGCATAAGCTTCAAAATGAGTTTCTAAGAGCATGATGTGTGCCAAAATCAGATTTTGATGCTATTGACTCTAGAATCGGGACTTGCATCTTGAAACCTTGTTTTGCCTCTAAACATTGATTTTGATGCTCCAAAACTGGGTCTTTCAAGGCACAAGCTCCGAAATGAGCTTCTAAGAGAATGGTGTGCGTTAAAATGGAATTTTCATGCTACAGGCTTTCGAATAGGGACGTGCTTCTTGAAACCTTGTTGTGCCTCAAAACATTGATTTTGATATTCCCAAATCAGGGCTTTCAAGGCACAAGCTCCAAAATGAGGTTCTAAGAGCACGGTGTACATCAAAATTGCATTTTGATGCTACCGACTCTGGAATTGGGACTTGTATCTTGAAACCTTGTTGTTCCTCCAAACACTAATTTTTATGCTAAAAAAATGAGGCTTTTGAGGCACAATCTCTGAAATGAGATTCTAAGAACACCATGTTTGTCAAAATCGTGTTTTGACGCTATCAGCTTGAGAATCAGGACTTATGTCCTTAAACCTTGTTGTGCCTTTAAACATTGATTTTGATGTTTTGAAACTGGAGCTTTTTAGCCACACACTCCGAAATGAGGTTCTTAGAGCACGATGTGCATCAAAATCACATTTTCACACTACAGGTTCCTGAATACGGAGTTGCATCTAGAAATTTTGTTGTGCATCCAAACATGAATGTCGATGCTTCGAAACCGAAGATTTTGAGGCATAAGCTCAAAAATGAGGTTCTAAGAGCACGATGTGCATCAAAATCAAATTTTGAGTCTACCGGCTCAAGATTCAGGACTTGCATCTTGAAACCTTGTTGTGCCTCCAAACATCGATTTTGATGCTCCAAAACGAGGGCTTTTGAGGAATAATTTCTAAAACTGGGTTCTAAGAGCACAATGTGCATCAAAATTGAATTTTGATGCTACTGGCTCTACAAACAGGGCTTGCATCTTGAAACCTTGTTGTGCCTCAAAACATTGATTTTGATGCTCCAAAACTGGGGCTTTCGAGGCAAAAGCTTCGAAATGAGTTTCTAAGAGCACGATGTGCGCCAAAATCAGATTTTGATGGTATTGACTCTAGAATCGAGACTTTCATCTTGAAACCTTGTTGTGCCTCCAGACATTGATTTTGATGCTCCAAAACTGGGTGTTTTGAGGCACAAGCTCCGAAATGAGCTTCGACTTGCATCTTGAAAACTTGTTCTGCCTCAAAACATTGATTTTGATGTTCCAAAATCAGGGCTTTCAAGGTACAAGCTCCGAAATGAGCTTCTAAGAGAATGATGTGCATCAAAATAAAATTTTGACGCTACAGGCTCTAGAATTGGGACTTGTGTCTTTAAACCTTGTTATTCCTTCAAACACTAATTTTTATGCTCCAAAAATGAGGCTTTTGAGGCACAACCTTCGAGATGAGGTTCTAAGAATGCCATGTTTGTGAAAGTCGTGTTTTGATGCTATCAGCTCTAGAATCAGGACTTGCATCTTGAAACTTTGTTGTGCCTCCAAACATCAATTTTGATGCTCCAAAACTGGGGCTTTTGAGGCACAATTTCTAAAACAGGGGTTCTAAGAGCACAATGTGCATCAAAATTGAATTTTGATGCTACTAGCTCTAGAATCAGTGCTTGCATCTTGAAACATTGTTGTTTCTCAAAACACTGATTGTGATGCTCCGAAACCGGGGCTTTCGAGGCACAATCTTCAAAATGAGGTTCTAAGAGCAAGATATGTGCTAAAATGAGATTTTGACGCTATTGACTCTACAATCAAGACTTGCATCTTGAAACCTTGTTGTGTGTCCAAACATTGATTTTGATGCTCAAAAATTGGGTGTTTCGAGGCACAAGCTTCGAAATGACCTTCTAAGAGAATGATGTGCGTCAAAATGGAATTTTGACGCTACAAGCTCAGGAATAGGGACTTGCTTCTTGAAATCTTGTTGTGCCTCAAAACATTGATTTTGATGTTCCAAAATCGGGGCTTTAAAGGCACAAGCTCCGAAATGAGGATCTAAGAGCATGATGTACATCAAAATTGCATTTTGATGCTACCAACTCTGGAATTGGGACTTGTTTTTGGAAATGTTGTTATGGCTCCAAACACTAATTTTTATGCTCAAAAAATGAGGCTATCTGCTTGAGAATCGGAACTTGTGTCTTGAAACCTTGTTGTGCCTTTAAACATTGATTTGATGTTTGGAAACTGGAGCTATCAAGCCACATGCTCTGAAATGAGGTTCTAAGAGCATGAATTACGTCAAAAACGTGTTTTGACATGACAGGCTTTGGAATAGGGACTTGCATCTTGTAAGCTTGTTGTGCCTCCAGACACCAATTTTGATGCTTCGAAACCGATGATTTTGAAACTTAAGCTCCAAAACAAGGTTCTAAGAGCATGATGTGCATCAAAATCAAATTTTGACACTACCGGATCCAGAATCACGACTTGCATCTTGAAACCATGTTGTGCCTCCAAACATCGATTTTTATGCTCCAAAACTGCGGCTTTTGAGGCACAATTTCTAAAACAAGGTTCTAAGAGTACAATGTGCATCAAAATTCAACTGACTCTAGAATCGGGGCTTGCATCTTGAAACCTTGTTGTGCCTCAAAACATTGATTTTGATGCTCCGAAAATGCGAGCCAAAAGCTTCAAAATGAGGTTCTAAGAGCACGATGTGCACCAAAATCAGATTTTGACGCTATTGAATCTAGAATCGGGACTTGCATCTTGAAACCTTGTTGTGCCTCTAGACATTGATTTTGATGCTCCAAAACTGGTTCTTTCGTGGCACAAGCTCCGAAATGAGCTTCTAAGAGAATGATGTGCATCAAAATGGAATTTTGACGCTACAGGCTCCAAAATAGGGACTTGCTTCTTGAAACCTTGTTGTGCCTCAAAACATTGATTATGATGTTCCAAAATCAGGGCTTTCAAGGCACAAGCTCCGAAACGAGGTTCTAAGAGCACGATGTACATCAAAATTGCCTTTTGATGCTACCAACTCTGGAATTGGGACTTGTGACTAGAAACCTTGTTGTGCCTCCAAACACAAGGCTTTTGAGGCACAACCTCTGAAATGGAGTTCTAAGAACACCATATTTCTCAAAATAGTGTTTTGACGCTATCAGCTTGAGAATTGGGACTTGCATCTTGTAACCTTGTTATGCCTCCAAACACTGATTTTGATGCTCCAAAACTGGGTCTTTCGAGGCACAAGCTCCGAAATGAGCTTCTAGGAGAATGATGTGCGTCAAAATGGAATTTTGACACTACAGGCTCCGGAATAGGGACTTGCTTATTGAAACCTTTTTGTGCCTCAAAACATTGATTTTGATGTTCCAAAATAAGGTCTTTCAACGCACAAGCTCCAAAATGAGGTTCTAAGAGCACAATGTACATCGAAATTTCATTTTGACGCTACAGACTCTGCAATTGGGAATTGTGTCTTGAAACCTTGTTGTGCCTCCAAACACTAATTTTTATACTCCAAAAATGAGGCTTTTCAGGCACAACCTCTTAAATGAGGTTCAAAGAACACCATGTTTGTCAAAATCGTGTTTTGACGCTACCAGCTTGAGAATCGGGACTTGTGCTTGAAACCTTGTTGTGCCTTTAAACATTGATTTTGCTATTTTGAAACTAGAGCTTTCGAGCAACATGCTCCGAAATGAGGTTCTAAGAGCACGATGTACATCAAAATCATGTTTTGACAGTACAGACTTCGTAATAGGGACTTGCCTCTTGAAAGCTTGTTGTTCCTCCAAATACCAATTTTGATATTTCGAAACCAAAGATTTTGAGGCATAAGCTGGTTGCATTTTGAAACCTTGTTTTGCCTCCAAACATAAATTTTAATGCTCCAAAATTGGGGCTTTTCACAATTTTAAAGAAGGGTTCAAAGAGCACAATGTGCATCAAAATTGAATTTTGATGCTACTGGCTCTAGAATCGGGGCTTGCATCTTGAAAACCTTGTGGTGCCTCAAAACACTGAGTTTGATGCTCCAAAACTGGGGCTTTCGAGGCACAAGCTTCGAAATGAGATTCTAAGAGGACGATGTGAGCCAAAAGCAGATTTTGACGCTATTGACTTTAGAATCGGGACTTGCATTTTGAAACCTTGTTGTGCCTGCAAACATTGATTTTGATGCTGCAGAACTGGGTCTTTCGACGCACAAGCTCTGAAATGAGCTTCTAAGAGAATGATGGGTGTGAAAATGGAATTTTTGACGCTACAGGATCCGGAATAGGGACTTGCTTGTTGAAACCTTGTTGTGCCTCAAAATATTGATTTTGATGTTCCAAAATAAGGGCTTTCAAGGCACAAGCTCCGAAATGAGGTTATAAGAGCATGATGTTTGTCAAAATCATGTTTTGACACTATTAGCTTGAGAATCGGGACTTGATTCATGAAACCTTGTTGTGCTACCGGCTCCAAAATGAGGACTTGCATCTTGAACCTTTGTTGTGCCTCCAAACATCGATTTTGATGGTCCAAAACTGGAGCTTTTGAGGCTCAATTTCTGAAACAGGGTTCTAAGAGCACAATATGCATCAAAATTGAATTTTGATGCTACTGGCTCTAGAATCGAGGCTTGCATCTTGAAACCTTGTTGTGCCTCCAAACATTGATTTTGATGCTCCAAAACTAGGTCTTTCAAGGGACAAACTCGGAAATGAGCTTCTGAGAGAATGATGTGCGTCAAAATGGAATTTTGACACTAAAGGCTCCGGAATAGGGACTTGTTTCTTGAAACCTTTTTGTGCCTCAAAACATTTATTTGACATTCCACATTCAGGGCTTTCAAGGCACAATGTCCAAAATGAGGTTCAAAGAGCATGATATACATCAAAATTGCGTTTTGACGCTATCGACTTGTGTCTTGAAACCTTGTTGTGCCTCAAAATCGATGTTTGGAGGCACAACAAGGTTTCAAGATGCAAGTCCTGATTCTTGAGCCGGTAGAGTCAAAACACAACCAGGTAGAGTCAAGACACAACACCCAATTCCAAAGTCGGTAGCATCAAAATGCAATTTTGATGTACATCATGCTAGAACCTCATTTCGGAGCTTGTAGCCTTAAAGCCCTAATTTTGGAACATCAAAATCAATGTTTTGAGGCACAACAATATTTGAAGATGCAAGTTCCCGATTCTAGAGTCCATAGCGTCAAAAATTGATTTTGGTGCACATCATCCTCTTAGAACCTTATTTCGAAGCTTGTGCATCGAAAGCCTCAGTTTCAGAGCATCAAAATCAGTGTTTTGAGGCACAACATGGTTTCAAAATGCAAATCCTGATTCTGGAGCTGGTAGCGTCAAAATTTGACTTTGACACACATCGTGCTCTTAGAACCTTGTTTTGGAGCTTATGCCTCAAAATCTTTGGTTTCAAAGCATCAAAATTGGTTTTTGGAGGCACAAAACGCTGATTTTGGTGCACATCTTGCTCTGAGAACCTCATTTCAAAGCTTGTGCCTTGAAAGCCTCGATTTCGGAGCATCAAAATCAGTGTTTTGCAACAAGTTTTCAAGATGCAAGCCCTGATTCTAGAGCTAGTAGCATCAAAATTCATTTTTGATACACATTGTGCTCTTAGAACCCTGTTTTAGAAATTGTACCTCAAAAGGCCCAGTTTTGGAGCATCAAAATCGATGTTTGGAGGCACAACAAGGTTTCAAAATGCAAGTCCTGATTCTGGAGCTAGTAGCGTCAGAATTTGATTTGTGCTCTTAGAACCTTGTTTTGGAGCTTATCCCTCAAAATATTCGGTATCGAAGCACATTGTGCTCTTAGAACCTCATTTCAGAGTGTGTGGCTTGAAAGCTCCAGTTTTAATAAATCAAAATCAATGTTTAAAGGCACAATAAGTGTTCAAGACACAAGTCCTGATTCTTCAGCTGATAGCATCAAAACATGATTTTGACAAACATGGTGTTCTTAGAACCTCATTTCAGAGGTTGTGCCTCAAAAGCCTCATTTTTGGAGCATAAAAATTAGTGTTTGGAGGCACAACAAAGTTTCAAGACATAAGTCCCAATTCCAGAGACGGTAGCGTCAAAACGCAATTTTCATGAACATCATGCTCTTCGAACCTCGTTTCGGAGGTTGTGCCTTGAAAGCCCTGATTTTGGAACATCAAAATTAATGTTTTGAGGCACAATAAGGTTTAAAGAAGCAAGTCCCTATTTTGGAGTCTATAGCATCAAATTTCCATTTTGATGCACATCATTCTCTTAGAACCTCATTTCGGAGACAAGCTTTCACGACGCAAGTCCCTATTCTGGAGCTTGTAGTGTCAAAATGTTATTTTGATGCACGTCGTACTCTTAGAACCTCGTTTCAGAGCATGTTGCTCAAAAGCTCCAGTTTCAAAACATCAAAATCAATGTTTAAATGCACAACAAGGTTTCAAGACACTAGTCCTGATTCTCAAGTTGTTAGCGTTACAACATGATTATGATAAACATGGTGTTCTTAGAAACCCATTTCAGAGGTTGTGCCTCAAAAGCCTCCTTTTGACGAACATCATTCTCTTAGAAGCTCATTTCGGAGCTTGTGGCTCGAAAGATCCGGTTTTGGAGCATCAAAATCAATGTCTGGAGGCACAATAAGGTTTCAAGATGCACGTCCCTATTGTAGAGTCAATATCGACAAAATCTGATTTTGGTGCACATCATGCTCTTAGAACCTCATTTCGAAGCTTGTGCCTCGAAAGCCATAGTTTCGGAGCATCAAAATCAGTGTTTTGAGGCACAACAAGGTTTCAAGATGCAAGCCCCAATTCTAGAGCCAGAAGCATCAAAATTCTTAGAACCCTGTTTTAGAAATTGTGCCTCAAAAGCCCCAGTTTTGGAGCATCAAAATTGTTGTTTGGAGGCACAACAAGGTTTCAAGATGCAAGTCCTGAACCTTGAGTCAGTAGAGTAAAAACACAACAAGGTAGAGTCAAGACACAAGTCCCAATTCCAGAGTCAGTAGTGTCAAAACGCAATTTTGATGTACATCGTGCTCTTATAACCTCATTTCTGAGCTTGTGCCTTGAAAGCCCTGATTTTGGAACATCAAAATCAATGTTTTGAGGCATAACAAGGTTTGAAGATGCAAGTCCCGATTGTAGAGTCAATAGCATCAAAAACTGATTTTGGTGCACATCGTGCTCTTAGAACCTCATTTCGAATCTTGTGCTTAGAAAACCACAGTTTCGAAGCATCAAAATCAATTTTTTGAGGCACAACAAGGTTTCAAAATGCAAGCCCCAATTCTAGAGCCAGGAGCATCAAAATTAATTTTGATGCACATTGTGCTCTTAGAACCCTTTTTTAGAAATTGTGGCTCAAAAGCCCTAGTTTTGCATCATCAAAATCGATGTTTGGAGGCACAACAAGGTTTCAAAATGCAAGTCCTGATTCTAGAGCCGGGTAGCGTTAGAATTTGATTCTGATGCACATCATGCTCTTAGAACCTTGTTTTGGAGCTTATGCCTCAAAATCTTCGGTTTCGAATCATCAAAATTGGTGTTTAGAGGCACAACAAGATTTCAAGACGCAAGTCTCTATTCCGGAGCCTGTAGTGTCAAAACATGATTTAGACGCACATTGTGCTCTTAGAACCTCATTTAAGAGCGTGTGGCTCGAAAGCACCAATTTCAAAACATCAAAATCAATGTTTAAAGGCACACAACAAGGTTCCAAGACAAAAGTCCCGATTCTCAAGCTGATAGCATCAAAACAAGATTTTGACAAACATAATGTTCTTAGAATCCCATTATGGAGGTTGTGCCTCAAAAGCCTCATTTTTGGAGGCACAACAAGGTTTCAAGACACAAGTCCCAATTCTAGAGTCGGTATTGTCAAAACGCAATTTCGGAGCTTGTGCCTCGAAAGACTCAGTTTAGGAGCATCAAATCAATGTTTGGAGGCACAACAACGTTTCAAGATGCAAGGCCCGATTCTAGAGTCAATAGCATCAAAATCTGATTTGGGGCACATCGTGCTCTTAGAACCTTATTTCAAAGCATGTGCCTCGAAAGCCCCGGTGTGGAGCATTTAAATTAGTGTTTTGAGGCATAACAAGGTTTCAAGATGTAAGCCCCTTTTCTAGAGCCAGTAGCATCAAAATTCAATTTTGAGGCCCATTGTGCTCTTAGAAACCTTGTTGTGCCTTTAAACATTGATTTTGATGTTTTGAAACTGGAGCTTTCGAGCCACACGCTCTGAAATGAGGTTCTAAGAGCACGATGTGCATTAAAATCATCTTTTGACACTATAGGCTCCAAAATAGGGACTTGCGTCTTGAAAGCTTGTTGTGCCTCCAAACACCAATTTTGATGCTTTGAAACCAAAAATTTTGAGGCATAAGGTCCAAAACAAGTTTCTAAGAGCATGATGTGTGTCAAAAACAAATTTTTACGCTACCAGCTTCAGAATCAAGACTTGCATCTTGAAACCTTGTTGTGCTTCCAAACATCGATTTTGATGCGCCAAAACTGGGGCTTTGGAGGCACAATTTCTACAACAGGGTTCTAAGAGCAAAATGTGCATCAAAATTACATTTTGATGTTACTGCCTCTAGAATCGGGGCTTGCATCTTGAAACCTTGTTGTGCTTCCAAACATTGATTTTGATGCTCCAAAACAGGGTCTTTCGAGGCACAAGCTCCGAAATGAGCTTCTAAGAGAATGATGATGTGTATCAAAATGGAATTTTGATGCTGCAGGCTCTGGAATAGGGACTTGCTTCTTGAAACCTTGTTGTGTCGCAAAATATTGATTTTGATGATCCAAAATCTGGGCTTTCAAGGCACAAGCTTCGAAATGAGGACTTGCGTCTTGAAAGTTTGTTTTGCCTCCAAACACCAATTTTGATGCTTTGAAACTGAAGATTTTGAGGCATAAGCTCCAAAACAAGGTTCTAAGAGCACGATGTGCGTGAAAATCAAATTTTGACAATTTCTAAAATAGGGTTCTAAGAGCACAATGTGCAATTTTAGTGCTCCAAAATTTGAGATTTTGAGGCACAAGTTCTAAAATTCGAGATTTTGAGGCACATTGTTGTGCCTCAATAAACTGATTTTGATGCTCCGAAACTGGGGCTGTCAAAAGAGAACCTTCAAAATAACATTCTAAGAGCACGATGTGTGTCAAAATCAGATTTTGATGCTATTGACTCTAAAATCGGCACTTGCATCTTCAAACGTTGTTGTGCCTCCAAACATTGATCTTGATGCTCCAAAACTGGATCTTTTGAGGCACAAGATCCAAAATGAGCTTCTAAGAGAATGATGTGCGTCAAAATGGAATTTTGACGCTGCAAGCTAGAATAGAGACTTGCTTCTTGATAGCTTGTTGTGCCTAAGAACATTGATTTTGATGTTCCGAAATCAGGGCTTTCAAGGCACAAGCTTTGAAATGAGGTTCTAAAAGCACGATGTACATCAAAATTGCGTTTTGACGTTACGGACTTTGGAATTGGGACTTGTGTCTTGAAACCTTGTTGTCCCTCCAAACACTAATTTTTATGCTCCAAAAATGAAGCTTTTGAGGCACAATCTTTGAAATGGGTTTCTAAGAACATCATGTTTGTCAAAATTGTGTTTTGATGCTATCAACTTGAGAATCAGGACTTGTGTCTTGAAACCTTGTTGTGCCTTGAAACATTGATTTTGATGTTTTAAAACCCGGGCTTTCGAGCCACACGCTCCGAAATGAGGTTCTAAGAGCACGATGTGCATCGAAATCCCATTTTGACACTAAAGGCTCTAGAATAGGGACTTGTGTCTTGAAAGCTTGTTGTGCCTCCAAACACCAATTTTGATGATTCGAAACCGAAGATTTTGAGGCATAAGCTCCAAAACAAGGTTCTAAGAGCACAATGTGCATAAAAATCAAATTTTGACTCTACGGGCTCCAGAATCAAGACTTACATCTTGAAACCTTGTTGTGCCTCCAAACATCAATTTTAATGCTCCAAACGTGGGGCTATTGAGACACAATTTCTAAAACTTGGTTATAAGAGCACAATGTGCATGAAAATTGAATTTTGATGCTACTAGCTCTAGAATCGGGGCTTGCATCAAAATAGCGTTTTGACGCTGCCGACTCTAGAATTGGGACTTGTGTCTCAAAACCTTGGTGTGCCTCAAAACATTAATTTTTATGCTCCAAAAATGAGGCTTTTGAGGCACAACCTCCGAAATGAGGTTCTAAGAACACCATGTTTGTCCATATCATGTTTTGACGCCATCAACTTGAGAAGCGGGACTTTTGTCATGAAACCTTGTTGCGCCTTTAAACAAATTTTGATGTTTTGAAACTGGAGCTTTCAAACCACTCACTCCGAAATGAGGTTCTAAGAGCATGATGTGCATCAAAATCATGTTTTGACACTACATGCTCCATAATAGGGACTTGCGTCTTGAAAGCTTGTTGTGTCTCCAAACATCAATTTTGATGCTTCAAAACCGAAGATTTTGAGGCATAAGCTCCAAAATTAGGTTCTAAGAGCACGATGTACATCAAAATTGTGTTTTGATGCTATCAACTCTGGAATTGGTACTTCTGTCTTGAAACCTTGTTGTGCCTCTAAACACTAATTTTTAAGCTCCAAAAATGAAGCTTTTGAGGCACAACCTCCGAAATGAGGTTCTAAGAACAACATGTTTGTCAAATTCATGTCTTAACGCTATCAGCTTGAGAATCAGGACTTGTATCTTGAAACATTGTTGTGCCTTTAAACATTGATTTTGATTTTCTAAAACTAGAGCTTTCGAGCCACACGCTCCGAAATGAAGTTCTACGAACACGACGATGTGCATCAAAATCGTGTTTTGACACTACAGGCTCCAGAATAGGGACTTGCATCTTGAAAGATTGATGTTCTTCCAAACACCAATTTTGATGCTTCAAAACCAAATATTTTGAGAGATAAGCTCCAAAACAAGGTTCTAAGAGCACAATGTGCATCAAAATCAAATTCTGATGCTATTGATTCCAGAATCAGGACTTGCATTTTGAAACTTTGTTGTGCCTCCAAACATCAATTTTGATGATCTAAAAACAGGGGCTTTTGAGGCACAATTTCTAAAACAGGGCTCTAAGAGCACAATGTGCATCAAAATTGAATTTTGATGCTATTGGCTTTAGAATTAGGACTTGCATCTTGAAACCTTGTTGTGCCTCAAAATATTGATTTTGATGCTCTGAAATCAGGAATTTTAACAAACATGGTGTTCTTAGAAGCTCATTTCGGAGGTTGCGCCTCAAAAGCCTCATTTTTTTAGCATAAAAATTAGTGTTTGGAGGCACAACAAGGTTTGAAGACACAAGTCCCAATTCCAAAGTCGGGTAGCGTCAAAACACAACTTTGATGTACATCGTGCTCTTAGAACCTCATTTCGGAGCTTGTGCCTTGAAAGCCCTAATTTTGGAACATCAAAATCAATGTTTTGAGGCACAAGAAGGTTTCAAGAAGCAAGTCCCTATTATGGAGCCTGTAGTGTCAAATTTCCATTTTGACGCACATAATTCTCTTAGAATCTCATTTCGGAGCTTGTGCCTTGAAGACACAGTTTTCGATCATCAAAATCAGTGTTTAAAGGCACAACAAGGTTTGAAGATGCAAGTCCCGATTCTAGAGTCATTAGCGTCAAAATTTGATTTCGGCACACATCGTGCTCTTAGAACCTCATTTTGAAGCTTGTGCCTCAAAAGCCTTGGTTTCAGAGCATCAAAATCAGAGTTTTGAGGCACAACAAGGTTTCATGATGCAAGCCCCGATTCTAGAGCCAGTAGGATCAAAATTCAATTTTGATGAACATTGTGCCTCGAAAGCCCCTGTTTTGGAGCATCAAAATTGATGTTTGGAGGCACAACAAGGTTTCGGAGCCTATGGCTCGAAACCTCCAATTTCAGAACATCAAAATCAATGTTTAAAGGCAATGTAAGGTTCAACACACAAGTCCCGATTATCAAGTTGATAGTTTTAAAACATGATTTTGACAAACATGGTGTTCTTAGAACCTCATTTCGGAGGTTGTGCCTCAAAAGCCTCATTTTTGGAGCATAAATATTAGTGTTTGGAGGCACAATAACGTTTTCAGAAACAACTCCCAATTCCAGAATCGCTAGTGTCAAAATGCAATTTTGATGTACATCGTTCTCTTAGAATCTCATTTCGTAGGTTGTGCCTTGAAAGCCCTGATTTTGGAACATGAAAATCAATGTTTTGAGGCACAACAAGGTTTCAAGAAGCAAGTGCCTATTCCAGAGCCTGTAGCATCAAAATTCCATTTTGACTCACATCATTCTCTTAGAAGCTCATTTTGGAGCTTGTGCCTCGAAAGACCTTGTTTTGGAGCATCAAAATCAATGTTTGGAGGCACAACAAGGTTTCAAGATGCAAGCCCTGATTCTAGAGCTAGTAGCATCAAAATTCAATTTTGATGCATATCGTGCTCTTAGAACCCTGTTTCAGAAATTGTGCCTCAAAAGCCCTAGTTTAAGGGCATCAAAATCGATGTTTGGAGGCACAACAAGGGGTTCAAGATGCAAGTCCTCATTCTAGAGCCAGTAGCATCAAAATTTGATTTTGACGCACATGGTGCTCTTAGAACCTTGTTTTGGAGCTTAGGCCTCAAAATCTTCGATTTCGAAGCATCAAAATTGGTGTTTGGACGCACAACAAGATTTCAAGACCCAAGTTCCTATTCCGGAGCCTTTAGCGTCAAAACGTGATTTTGATGCACATCGTGCTCTTAGAACCTCGTTTCGGAACATGTGGCTCGAAAGCTCCCGTTTTAAAACATCAAAATCAATGTTTAAAAGAACAAAAAGGTTTCACGACACAAGTCCCGATTCTCAAGCTGATAGCATCAAAACATGATTTTGACAAACATCATGCTCTAAGAACCTCATTTCGGAGCTTGTGCCTTGAAAGGGATTTTGGAACATAAAAATCAATATTTTGAGGCACAACAAGGTTTCAACAAGCAAGTCCCTATTCTGGAGCCCGTAGCGTCAAAATTCCATTTTGACGCCCATCATTCTCTTAGAAGCTCATTTCAGAGGTTGTACGTCGGAAGACCTAGTTTTGGAGCATTAAAATCAGTGTTTACAGGCACAACAAGGTTTCAAAATGCAAGTCCCGATTCTAGAGTCAATAGCGTCAAAATCTGCTTTTGGCGCACATCATCCTCTTAGAATCTCATTTCGAAGCTTATGCCTTGAAAGCCCTGGTTTTAGAGCATCAAACTCAATGTTTTGAGGCACCACAAGGTTTCAAGATGCAAGCCCCGATTCTAGAGCCAGTAGCATCAAAATTCAATTTTCATGCACATTGTGCTCTTAGAACCCTGTTTTAGAAATTGTGCCTCAAAAGCACCCTAGTTTTGAAGCATCAAAATCAATGTTTGTAGGCACAACAAAATTTCAAGATACAAGGTCAGATTCTGTAGCCAGTAGCGTCAAAATTTGATTTTGACGCACATCGTGCTCTTAGAACCTTGTTTTGGAGCTTATGCCTCAAAATGTTCTGTTTTTAAGCATCGAAATTGGTGTTTGGAGGCACAACAAGCTTTCAAGATGCAATTCCCTATTCTGTAGCTTGTAGTGTCAAAATGTGATTTTGATGCACATTGTGCTCTTAGAACCTCATTTTGGAGCGTGTGGCTCAAAAGCTCCAGTTTCAAAACATCAAAATCAATTTTTAAAGGCACAACAAGGTTTAAAGAGACAAGTAGCGATTCTCAAGCTGATAGCGTCAAAATAGATTTTGAAAAACATGGTGTTCTTAGAACATCATTTTGGAGGTTGTGCCTCAAAACTATCATTTTTGGAGAATAAAAATTATTGCTTGGAGGCACAACAAGGTTTCAAGACACATGTCCTAATTCTAGAATCAGTAGCGTGAAAAGGTAATTTTGATGTACATCGTGCTCTAAGAACCTCATTTCCGAGCTTGTGCCTTGAAAGCCCTGATTTTGGAATATCAAAATCAATGTTTTGAGCCACAACAAGGTTTCAAAAAGCAGAAAATTTATCAAAATTGTGTTTTGATGCTATCAGCTTGAGAATAGGGACTTGTGGCTTGAAACCTTGTTGTGCCTTTAAAAATTGATTTTGATGTTTTGAAATTGGAGCATTCGAGCCACATGCTCCAAAAGAAGGTTCTAAGAGGACGTTTTGACACTACAGGCTCCGGAATAGGGACTTGCGTCTTGAAAGCTTGTTTTGCCTCCAAACATTGATTTTGATGCTCCAAAACTGGGGCTTTTGAAGCACAATTTCTAAAACAGGGTTCTAAGAGCGCAATGTGTATCAAAATTGAATTTTGATGCTACAGGCTCTAGAATCGGGGCTAACATCTTGAAACATTGTTGTGCCTCAAAACAATGATTTTGATGCTCCGCAACTGGGGCTTTCGAGGCATAAGCTTCGAAATGAGGTTCTAAGAGCACGATGTGCACCAAAATTAGATTTTGACGCTATTGACTCTAGAATCGGGACTTGCATCTTGAAACCTTGTTGTGCCTCCAAACATCGATTTTGATTCTCCAAAACTAAGGCTTTTGAGGCACAATTTCTAAAATAGGGTTCTAAGAGCACAATGTGTATCAAAATTGAATTTTGATGCTACTAGCTCTAGAATTGGGGCTTGCATCTTGAAACCGTGTTGTGCCTCGAAACATTGATTTTCATGCTTCGAAAACGCGAGGCACAAGCTTCAAAATGAGTTTCTAAGAGCACGATCTGTGCCAAAATAAGATTTTGACAAAATTGACTCTAGAATCGGGACTTGCAGCTTGAAACCTTGTTTTGCCTCTAAACATTGATTTTGATGCTCCAAAACTGGGTCTTTCAAGGCACAAGCTCCGAAATGAGCTTCTAAGAGAATGATGTGCGTTAAAATGGAATTTTCATGCTACAGGCTTTCGAATAGGGACGTGCTTCTTGAAACCTTGTTGTGCCTCAAAACATTGATTTTGATATTCCAAAATCAGGGCTTTCAAGGCACAAGCTCCAAAATGAGGTTCTAAGAGCACGGTGTACATCAAAATTGCATTTTGATGCTACCGACTCTGGAATTGGGACTTGTATCTTGAAACCTTGTTGTTCCTCCAAACACTAATTTTTATGCTCCAAAAATGAGGCTTTTGAGGCACAATCTCTGAAATGAGATTCTAAGAACACCATGTTTGTCAAAATTGTGTTTTGATGCTATCAGCTTGAGAATAGGGACTTATGTCTTGAAACCTTGTTGTGCCTTTAAACGTTGATTTTGATGTTTTGAAACTGGAGCTTTTTAGCCACACACTCCGAAATGAGGTTCTTAGAGCACGATGTGCATCAAAATCATGTTTTCACACTACAGGCTCCTGAATACGGACTTGCATCTAGAAATTTTGTTGTGCATCCAAACATGAAACCGAAGATTTTGAGGCATGAGCTCCAAAATGAGGTTCTAAGAGCACGATGTGCATCAAAATCAAATTTTGAGTCTGCCAGCTCAAGATTCAGGACTTGCATCTTGAAACCTTGTTGTGCCTCCAAACATCGATTTTGATGCTCCAAAACGAGGGCTTTTGAGGAATAATTTCTAAAACTGGGTTCTAAGAGCACAATGTGCATCAAAATTGAATTTTGATGCTACTGGCTCTAGAATCAGGGCTTGCATCTTGAAACCTTGTTGTCCCTCAAAACACCTATTTTGATGCTTCAAAACTGGGGCTTTCGAGGCACAAGCTTTGAAATGAGCTTCTAAGAGTACGATGTGCGCCAAAATCAGATTTTGACGGTATTGACTCTAGAATTGGAACTTGCATCTTGAAACCTTGTTGTGCCTCGAGACACTGATTTTGATGCTCCAAAACTGGGTATTTCGAGGCACAAGCTCCGAAATGAGCTTCTAAGAGACTTGCATCTTGAAACCTTTTTGTGCCTCAAAACATTGATTTTGATGTTCCAAAATCAGGGCTTTCAAGGTACAACCTCCGAAATGATCTTCTAAGAGAATGATGTGCATCAAAATGAAATTTTGACGCTACAAGCTCTAGAATTGGGACTTGTGTCTTTAAACCTTGTTGTGCCTTCAAACACTAATTTTTATGCTCCAAAAACGAGGCTTTTGAGCCACAACCTTCGAAATGAGGTTCTAAGAATACCATGTTTGTCAAAATCGTGTTTTGACGCTATCAGCTTGAGAATTGGGACTTGTGTCTTGAAACCTTGTTGTGCCTCCAAACATCGATTTTGATGCTCCAAAACAAGGGCTTTTGAGGAATAATTTCTAAAACTGGGTTCTAAAAGCACAATGTGCATCAAAATTGAATTTTGATGCTACTGGCTCTAGAATCAGGGCTTGCATCTTGAAACCTTGTTGTGCCTCAAAACACTGATTTCGATGCTCCGAAACTGGGGCTTTCGAGGCACAAGCTTTGAAATGAGCTTCTAAGAGTACGATGTGCACCAAAATCAGATTTTAACGGTATTAACTCTAGAATCGGGACTTGCATCTTGAAACCTTGTTGTGCCTCCAGACATTGATTTTGATGCTCCAAAACTAGGTGTTTCGAGGCACAAGCTCCGAAATGAGCTTCTAAGAGACTTGCATCTTGAAAACTTGTTGTGCCTCAAAACATTGATTTTGATGTTCCAAAATCAGGGCTTTTAAGGTACAAGCTCCGAAATGAGCTTCTAAGAGAATGATGTGCGTCAAAATGAAATTTTGACGCTACAGGCTCTAGAATTGGGACTTGTGTCTTTAAACCTTGTTGTGCCTTCAAACACTAATTTTTATGCTCCAAAAATGAGGCCTTTGAGGCACAACCTTCGAAATGAGGTTCTAAGAATACCATGTTTGTCAAAATCGTGTTTTGACGCTATCAGCTTGAGAATCGGGACTTGTGTCTTGAAACCTTTTTGTGCCTTTAAACATTAAGTTTGATGTTTTGAAATTGGAGCTTTCGAGCCACATGCTCTGAAATGATGAGCTTAAGTTTGATGTTTTGAAATTGGAGCTTTCGAGCCACATGGACTAATTTTTATGCTCCAAAAATGAGGCTTTTGAGGCACAACCTTCGAGATGAGGTTCTAAGAATGCCATGTTTGTCAAAGTCGTGTTTTGATGCTATCAGCTCTAGAATCAGGACTTGCATCTTGAAACTTTGTTGTGCCTCCAAACATCAATTTTGATGCTCCAAAACTGGGGCTTTTGAGGCACAATTTCTAAAACAGGGGTTCTAAGAGCACAATGTGCATCAAAATTGAATTTTGATGCTACTAGCTCTAGAATCAGTGCTTGCATCTTGAAACATTGTTGTTTCTCAAAACACTGATTGTGATGCTCCGAAACCGGGGCTTTCGAGGCACAATCTTCAAAATGAGGTTCTAAGAGCAAGATATGTGCTAAAATGAGATTTTGACGCTATTGACTCTACAATCAAGACTTGCATCTTGAAACCTTGTTGTGTGTCCAAACATTGATTTTGATGCTCAAAAACTGGGTGTTTCGAGGCACAAGCTCCGAAATGACCTTCTAAGAGAATGATGTGCGTCAAAATGGAATTTTGACACTACAAGCTCAGGAATAGGGACTTGCTTCTTGAAATCTTGTTGTGCCTCAAAACATTGATTTTGATGTTCCAAAATCGGGGCTTTAAAGGCACAAGCTCCGAAATGAGGATCTAAGAGCATGATGTACATCAAAATTGCATTTTGATGCTACCAACTCTGGAATTGGGACTTGTTTTTGGAAATGTTGTTATGGCTCCAAACACTAATTTTTATGCTCAAAAAATGAGGCTATCTGCTTGAGAATCGGAACTTGTGTCTTGAGACCTTGTTGTGCCTTTAAACATTGATTTGATGTTTGGAAACTGGAGCTATCAAGCCACATGCTCTGAAATGAGGTTCTAAGAGCATGAATTACGTCAAAAATGTGTTTTGACATGACAGGCTTTGGAATAGGGACTTGCATCTTGTAAGCTTGTTGTGCCTCCAGACACCAATTTTGATGCTTCGAAACCGATGATTTTGAAACTTAAAATCCAAAACAAGGTTCTAAGAGCATGATGTGCATCAAAATCAAATTTTGACACTACCGGATCCAGAATCACGACTTGCATCTTGAAACCATGTTGTGCCTCCAAACATCGATTTTTATGCTCCAAAACTGCGGCTTTTGAGGCACAATTTCTAAAACAAGGTTCTAAGAGTACAATGTGCATCAAAATTCAACTGACTCTAGAATCGGGGCTTGCATCTTGAAACCTTGTTGTGCCTCAAAACACTGATTTTGATGCTCCAAAACTGGGTCTTTTGAGGCACAAGCTCCGAAATGAGCTTCTAGGAGAATGATGTGCGTCAAAATGGAATTTTGACACTACAGGCTCCGGAATAGGGACTTGCTTATTGAAACCTTGTTGTGCCTCAAAACATTGATTTTGATGTTCCAAAATAAGGTCTTTCAACGCACAAGCTCCAAAATGAGGTTCTAAGAGCACAATGTACATCGAAATTTCATTTTGACGCTACAGACTCTGCAATTGGGAATTGTGTCTTGAAACCTTTTTGTGCCTCCAAACACTAATTTTTATACTCCAAAAATGAGGCTTTTCAGGCACAACCTCTTAAATGAGGTTCAAAGAACACCATGTTTGTCAAAATCGTGTTTTGACGCTACCAGCGTGAGAATCGGGACTTGTGCTTGAAACCTTGTTGTGCCTTTAAACATTGATTTTGCTATTTTGAAACTAGAGCTTTCGAGCAACATGCTCCGAAATGAGGTTCTAAGAGCACGATGTACATCAAAATCATGTTTTGACAGTACAGACTTCGTAATAGGGACTTGCCTCTTGAAAGCTTGTTGTTCCTCCAAATACCAATTTTGATATTTCGAAACCAAAGATTTTGAGGCATAAGCTGGTTGCATTTTGAAACCTTGTTTTGCCTCCAAACATAAATTTTAATGCTCCAAAATTGGGGCTTTTCACAATTTTAAAGAAGGGTTCAAAGAGCAAAATGTGCATCAAAATTGAATTTTGATGCTACTGGCTCTAGAATCGGGGCTTGCATCTTGAAAACCTTGTGGTGCCTCAAAACACTGAGTTTGATGCTCCAAAACTGGGGCTTTCGAGGCACAAGCTTCGAAATGAGATTCTAAGAGGACGATGTGAGCCAAAAGCAGATTTTGACGCTATTGACTTTAGAATCGGGACTTGCATTTTGAAACCTTGTTGTGCCTGCAAACATTGATTTTGATGCTGCAGAACTGGGTCTTTCGACGCACAAGCTCTGAAATGAGCTTCTAAGAGAATGATGGGTGTGAAAATGGAATTTTGACGCTACAGGATCCGGAATAGGGACTTGCTTGTTGAAACCTTGTTGTGCCTCAAAATATTGATTTTGATGTTCCAAAATAAGGGCTTTCAAGGCACAAGCTCCGAAATGAGGTTATAAGAGCATGATGTTTGTCAAAATCATGTTTTGACACTATTAGCTTGAGAATCGGGACTTGATTCATGAAACCTTGTTGTGCTACCGGCTCCAAAATGAGGACTTGCATCTTGAACCTTTGTTGTGCCTCCAAACATCGATTTTGATGGTCCAAAACTGGAGCTTTTGAGGCTCAATTTCTGAAACAGGGTTCTAAGAGCACAATATGCATCAAAATTGAATTTTGATGCTACTGGCTCTAGAATCGAGGCTTGCATCTTGAAACCTTGTTGTGCCTCCAAACATTGATTTTGATGCTCCAAAACTAGGTCTTTCAAGGGACAAACTCGGAAATGAGCTTCTGAGAGAATGATGTGCGTCAAAATGGAATTTTGACACTAAAGGCTCCAGAATAGGGACTTGTTTCTTGAAACCTTTTTGTGCCTCAAAACATTTATTTTGACATTCCACATTCAGGGCTTTCAAGGCACAATGTCCAAAATGAGGTTCAAAGAGCATGATATACATCAAAATTGCGTTTTGACGCTATCGACTTGTGTCTTGAAACCTTGTTGTGCCTCAAAATCAATGTTTGGAGGCACAACAAGGTGTCAAGATGCAAGTCCTGATTCTTGAGCCGGTAGAGTCAAAACACAACCAGGTAGAGTCAAGACACAACACCCAATTCCAAAGTCGGTAGCATCAAAACGCAATTTTGATGTACATCATGCTAGAACCTCATTTCGGAGCTTGTGGCTTGAAAGCCCTAATTTTGGAACATCAAAATCAATGTTTTGAGGCACAACAATATTTGAAGATGCAAGTCCCGATTCTAGAGTCCATAGCGTCAAAAATTGATTTTGGTGCACATCATCCTCTTAGAACCTTATTTCGAAGCTTGTGCATCGAAAGCCTCAGTTTCAGAGCATCAAAATCAGTGTTTTGAGGCACAACATGGTTTCAAAATGCAAATCCTGATTCTGGAGCTGGTAGCGTCAAAATTTGACTTTGACACACATCGTGCTCTTAGAACCTTGTTTTGGAGCTTATGCCTCAAAATCTTTGGTTTCAAAGCATCAAAATTGGTTTTTGGAGGCACAAAAGGCTGATTTTGGTGCACATCTTGCTCTGAGAACCTCATTTCAAAGCTTGTGCCTTGAAAGCCTCGATTTCGGAGCATCAAAATCAGTGTTTTGCAACAAGTTTTCAAGATGCAAGCCCTGATTCTAGAGCTAGTAGCATCAAAATTCATTTTTGATACACATTGTGCTCTTAGAACCCTGTTTTAGAAATTGTACCTCAAAAGGCCCAGTTTTGGAGCATCAAAATCGATGTTTGGAGGCACAACAAGGTTTCAAAATGCAAGTCCTGATTCTGGA
Source organism: Cryptomeria japonica (assembly GCF_030272615.1). Taxonomy (NCBI): domain Eukaryota; kingdom Viridiplantae; phylum Streptophyta; class Pinopsida; order Cupressales; family Cupressaceae; genus Cryptomeria; species Cryptomeria japonica. The sequence continues at coordinate 373,845,493 of NC_081413.1, read as the reverse complement.
GCTAGTAGCGTCAGAATTTGATTTGTGCTCTTAGAACCTTGTTTTGGAGCTTATCCCTCAAAATATTCGGTATCGAAGCACATTGTGCTCTTAGAACCTCATTTCAGAGTGTGTGGCTTGAAAGCTCCAGTTTTAAAACATCAAAATCAATGTTTAAAGGCACAATAAGTGTTCAAGACACAAGTCCTGATTCTTCAGCTGATAGCATCAAAACATGATTTTGACAAACATGGTGTTCTTAGAACCTCATTTCAGAGGTTGTGCCTCAAAAGCCTCATTTTTGGAGCATAAAAATTAGTGTTTGGAGGCACAACAAAGTTTCAAGACATAAGTCCCAATTCCAGAGACGGTAGCGTCAAAACGCAATTTTCATGAACATCATGCTCTTCGAACCTCGTTTCGGAGGTTGTGCCTTGAAAGCCCTGATTTTGGAACATCAAAATTAATGTTTTGAGGCACAATAAGGTTTAAAGAAGCAAGTCCCTATTTTGGAGTCTATAGCATCAAATTTCCATTTTGATGCACATCATTCTCTTAGAACCTCATTTCGGAGACAAGCTTTCACGACGCAAGTCCCTATTCTGGAGCTTGTAGTGTCAAAATGTTATTTTGATGCACGTCGTACTCTTAGAACCTCGTTTCGGAGCATGTTGCTCAAAAGCTCCAGTTTCAAAACATCAAAATCAATGTTTAAATGCACAACAAGGTTTCAAGACACTAGTCCTGATTCTCAAGTTGTTAGCGTTACAACATGATTATGATAAACATGGTGTTCTTAGAAACCCATTTCAGAGGTTGTGCCTCAAAAGCCTCCTTTTGACGAACATCATTCTCTTAGAAGCTCATTTCGGAGCTTGTGGCTCGAAAGATCCGGTTTTGGAGCATCAAAATCAATGTCTGGAGGCACAATAAGGTTTCAAGATGCACGTCCCTATTGTAGAGTCAATATCGACAAAATCTGATTTTGGTGCACATCATGCTCTTAGAACCTCATTTCGAAGCTTGTGCCTCGAAAGCCATAGTTTTGGAGCATCAAAATCAGTGTTTTGAGGCACAACAAGGTTTCAAGATGCAAGCCCCAATTCTAGAGCCAGAAGCATCAAAATTCTTAGAACCCTGTTTTAGAAATTGTGCCTCAAAAGCCCCAGTTTTGGAGCATCAAAATTGTTGTTTGGAGGCACAACAAGGTTTCAAGATGCAAGTCCTGAACCTTGAGTCAGTAGAGTAAAAACACAACAAGGTAGAGTCAAGACACAAGTCCCAATTCCAGAGTCAGTATTGTCAAAACGCAATTTTGATGTACATCGTGCTCTTATAACCTCATTTCCGAGCTTGTGCCTTGAAAGCCCTGATTTTGGAACATCAAAATCAATGTTTTGAGGCATAACAAGGTTTGAAGATGCAAGTCCCGATTGTAGAGTCAATAGCATCAAAAACTGATTTTGGTGCACATCGTGCTCTTAGAACCTCATTTCGAATCTTGTGCTTAGAAAACCACAGTTTCGAAGCATCAAAATCAGTTTTTTGAGGCACAACAAGGTTTCAAAATGCAAGCCCCAATTCTAGAGCCAGGAGCATCAAAATTAAATTTTGATGCACATTGTGCTCTTAGAACCCTTTTTTAGAAATTGTGGCTCAAAAGCCCTAGTTTTGCATCATCAAAATCGATGTTTGGAGGCACAACAAGGTTTCAAAATGCAAGTCCTGATTCTAGAGCCGGTAGCGTTAGAATTTGATTCTGATGCACATCATGCTCTTAGAACCTTGTTTTGGAGCTTATGCCTCAAAATCTTCGGTTTCGAATCATCAAAATTGGTGTTTAGAGGCACAACAAGATTTCAAGACGCAAGTCTCTATTCCGGAGCCTGTAGTGTCAAAACATGATTTAGACGCACATTGTGCTCTTAGAACCTCATTTCAGAGCGTGTGGCTCGAAAGCACCAATTTCAAAACATCAAAATCAATGTTTAAAGGCACACAACAAGGTTTCAAGACAAAAGTCCCGATTCTTAAGCTGATAGCATCAAAACAAGATTTTGACAAACATAATGTTCTTAGAATCCCATTATGGAGGTTGTGCCTCAAAAGCCTCATTTTTGGAGGCACAACAAGGTTTCAAGACACAAGTCCCAATTCTAGAGTCGGTATTGTCAAAACGCAATTTCGGAGCTTGTGCCTCGAAAGACTCAGTTTAGGAGCATCAAATCAATGTTTGGAGGCACAACAACGTTTCAAGATGCAAGGCCCGATTCTAGAGTCAATAGCATCAAAATCTGATTTGGGGCACATCGTGCTCTTAGAACCTTATTTCAAAGCATGTGCCTCGAAAGCCCCGGTTGCGGAGCATTTAAATTAGTGTTTTGAGGCATAACAAGGTTTCAAGATGTAAGCCCCTATTCTAGAGCCAGTAGCATCAAAATTCAATTTTGAGGCACATTGTGCTCTTAGAACCCTGTTTTAGAAATTGTGCCTCAAAAGCCCCAGTTTTGGAGCATCAAAATCGATGTTTGGAGGCACAACAAGGTTTCAAGATGCAAGTCCCAATTCTAGAGTCAATATCGTCAAAATCTAATTTTAGCATTCTCTTAGAATCTCATTTCGAAGCTTGTGCCTCGAAAGCCCTGGTTTCAGAGCATCAAAATCAGTGTTTTGAGGCATAACAAGGTTTCAAGATGCAAGCCCGAATTCTAGAGCCAGTATCGTTAAAATTCAATTTTGATGCACAATTTGTTCTTAGAACCCTGTTTTAGAAATTGTGCCTAAAAAGCCCCAGTTTTGGAGCATCAAAATCGATGTTCGGAGGAACAACAAGGTTTCAAGATACAAGTCCTGATTGTTGAGCCGGTAGAGTCAAAATTTGATTTTGACGCACATCATGCTCTTAGAACCTTGTTTTGGAGCTTATGCCTCAGAATCTTCGGTTTCGAAGCATCAAAATTCGTGTTTGTAGGCACAACAAGCTTTCAAGATGCAAGTCCCTATTCCGGAGCTTATAGTGTCAAAACGTGATTTTGATGCACATCGTGCTCTTAAAACCTCATTTTGGAGTGGTCGGTTGACAGCTCCAGTTTCAAAACATGAAAATCAATGTTTAAAGGCACAACAAGGTTTCGAGACACAAGTCCCAATTCTCAAGTTGATAGGGTCAAAACATGATTTTTACAAACATGGTGTTCTTAGAACCTCATTTCAGAGGTTGTGCCTCAAAAGCCTCATTTCTAGAGCATAAAAATTAGTGTTTGGAGCCACAACAAAGTTTCAAGACACACGTCCTAATTCCAGAGTCGGTAGTGTCAAAACACATTTTTGATGTACATCGTGCTCTTAGAACCTCGTTTTGGAGCTTATGCTTCAAAATCTTCGGTTTTGAAGCATCAAAATTGGTCAAAACACTAATTTGAGCATGTAGTGTCAAGATGTGATTTTGATGCACATCGTGCTCTTAGAACCTCGTTTCGGAGTGAGTGTCTCGAAAGCTCCAGTTTCAAAACATCAAGATCAATATTTAAAGGCGCAAAAAGGTTTCACGACAAAAGTCCCACTTCTCAAGTCGATGGCATCAAAACATGATATGGACAAACATGGTGTTCTTAGAACCTCATTTCGAAGGTTGTGCCTCAAAAGCCTCATTTTTGGAGCATAAAAATTAATGTTTGGAGGCACAACAAGGTTTCAAGACACAAGTCCCAATTCCAGAGTTGGCAGCTTCAAAATGCAATTTTGATGCAAGCCCCGATTCTAGAGCCAGTAGCATCAAAATTCAATTTTGATGCACATTGTGCTCTTATAACCCTATTTTAGAAATTGTGCCTCAACAGCCCCAGGTTTGGAGCATTAAATTGATGTTTGGAGGTACAACAAGGTTTCAAGATGTAAGTCCTGATTCTGGAGCCCGGAGAGTCAAAATTTGATTTTGATGCACATCGTGCTCTTAGAACCTTGTTTTGGAGCTTATGCCTCAAAATCTTCGGTTTCGAATCATCAAAATTCATGTTTGTAGGCACAACACGCTTTCAAGATGCAAGTCCATATTCCTGAGCCTATAGTGTCAAAATGTGATTTTGATGCACATCGTGCTCTTAGAACCTCGTTTCGGAGCGTGTGGCTTGAAAGCTCTAGTTTCAAAACATCATAATCAATGTTTAAAGGCACAACAAGGTTTCAAGACACAAGTCCTGATTCTCAATTTGATAGCGCCAAAATAGATTTTGACAAACAGGGTGTTCTTAGAACCTCATTTTGGAGGTTGTGCCTCCAAACTCTCATTTTTGGAGCATAAAAAGTAGTGTTAGGAGGCACAACAAGGTTTCAAGACACAAGTCCCAATTCCAGAGTCGGTATCGTGAAAACACAATTGGTTTGGAATCATCAAAATTGGTGTTTGGAGGCACAACAAGCTTTCAAGACACAAGTCCCTATTCTAGAGCCTTTAGTGTCGAAATGTGATTTTGAAGCACATCGTGCTCTTAGAACCTCATTTCGGAGCATGTGGCTCGAGCTCCAGTTTTAAAACATCAAAATTAATGTTTCAAGGCACAACAAGGTTTCAAGACACAAGTCTCGATTCTCAAGTTGATAGCGTCAAAACACGATTTTGACAAACATGATGTTCTTAGAACCCTATTTTGAAGATTGTGCCTCAAAAGCCTCATTTTTGGAGCATAAAAATTAGTGTTTGGAGGGACAACAAGGTTTCAAGACACAAGTCCCAATTCTGAAGCCTCAGCTTTGAAAGCCCTAGTTTCGGAGCATCAAAATCAGTTTATTGAGGCACAACAATGTGTCAAGATGCAAGCCCCGATTCTTGAGCCAGTAGCATCAAATTTCAATTTTGATGCACATTGTCCTCTTACAACCTTGTATTAGAACTTGTGCCTCAAAATCCCCAATTTTAGAGCATTAAAATTGCACATTGTGCTCTTAGAACCCTATTTTAGAAAATTGTGCCTCAAAAGGCCCAGTTTTGGAGCATCAAAATTGATGTTTCAAGGCACGACAAGGTTTCAAGATGTAAATCCTTATTCTAGAGCCGGTAGCGTCAAAATTTGATTTCGACGCACATCGTGCTCTTAGAACCTTTTTTTGGAGCTTATGCCTCAAAATCTTCGGTTTCGAAGCATCAAAATTGGTGTTTACAGGCACAAAAGGCTGATTTTGGTGCACGTCATGCTCTTAGAACCTCATTTCGAAGCTTGTGCCCCAAAAGCCTCAATTTGGGAGCATCAAAATCACTATTTTGAGGCACAACAAGGTTTCAAGATGCAAGCCTCGATTCTAGAGCCAGTAGCATCAAAATTCAATTTTGATGCACATTGTGCTCTTAGAACTCTGTTTTAGAAATTGTACATCAAAAGTCCCAGTTTTGGAGCATCACAATCGATGTTTGGAGGCACAACAAGGTTTCAAAATGCAAGTCCTAATTCTGGACCTGGTAGTGTCAGAATTTGTTTTTGACGCACATCGTGCTCTTAGAACATTGTTTTGGAGCTTATCTCTCAAAATATTTTGTTTCGAAGCATCAAAATTGGTGTTTGGAGGAACAACAAGCTTTCAAGATGCAAGTCCGTATTCTGGAGGCTATCGTGTCAAAACGTGATTTTGATGCACGTTGTGCTGTTAGAACCTCGTTTCGGAGCGTGTTGCTCAAAAGCTCTGGTTTCAAAACATCAAAATCAATGTGTAAAGGCACAATAAGTGTTCAAGACACAAGTCTTGGCATCAAAACATGGTTTTGACAAACATGGTGTTCTTAGAACCTCATTTCGGAGGTTGTGCCTCAAAAGACTCATTTTTGGAGCTTAAAAATTAGTGTTTGGAGGCACAACAAAGTTTCAAGACATGAGTCCCAATTCCAGAGTCAGTAGCATCAAAACGCAATTTTCATGTACATCATGCTTTTAGAACCTCATTTTGGACCTTGTGTCTTGAAAGTCCTGATTTTGAAACATGAAAAATAATGATTGCAGGCACAATAAGGTTTCAAGAAGCAAGTCCCTATTCTAGAGCCTATACCGTAAAAATTCCATTTTGACGCACATCATTCTCTTAGAAGCTCATTTCGGAGCTTGTACCTCGAAAGATCTAGTTTTGGATTATCAAAATCAATGTTTTGAGGCACAACAAGGTTTCAAGATCCAAGTCCCGATTCTAGACTCAATAGCGTCAAAATCTGATTTGTTACACATCGTGCTCTTAGAACCTCATTTTGAAGCTTGTGGCTCGAAAGCACCGGTTTCGGATCATCAAAATTAGTATTTTGAGGCACAACAAGTTTTCAAGTGCAAGCCCTGATTCTAGAGTCAATAGCATGAAAATTCAATTTTCATGCACATTGTGCTCTTAGAACCCTGTTTTAGACATTGTCCCTCAAAAGCCCCTATTTTGGAGCATCAAAATCAATGTTTGGAGGCACAACAAGGTTTCAAAATGCAAGTCCTTATTCTTGAGCTGGTAGCATCAAAATTTGATTTTCACGCACATCGTGCTCTTAGAACCTTTCTTTTGGAGCTTATGGCTCAAAATCTTCATTTTCGAAGCATCAAAATTGGTGTTTGGAGGCACAACAAGCTTTCAAGACGCAAGTCCCTATTCGAGAGCTTGTAGTGTCAAAACATGATTTTGATGCACATCGTACTCTTAGAACCTCATTTCAGAGTGTGTGCTCTAAAGATCCAGTTTCAAAACATCAAAATCAATGTTTAAAGGCACAACAAGGTTTCAAGATACAAGTCACAATTCTCAAGCTGATAATGTCAAAACACAATTTTGACAAACATGGTGTTCTTAGAAACTCATTTCAGAGATCGTGCCTAAAAAGCCTCTTTTTTTAGGCACAAAAATTAGTGTTTGGAGGCACAACAAGGTTTCAAGACACGAGTCCCAATTCTAGAGTCGGTAGCGTCAAAACGCAATTTTGACGTACATCGTGCTAATAGCCTCAAAACAGGATTTTGACAAACATGGTGTTCTTAGAACCTCATTACGGAGGTTGTCCCTCAAAAGCCTCATTTTTGGAGTATAAAAATTAGTGTTTGGAGGCACAACAAGGTTTTAAGACACAAGTCCCAATTCCAGAGTCGGTAATGTCAAAACACAATTTTGATGTACATCATGCTCTTAAAACCTCATTTCGGAGCTTGTGCCTTGAAGGCCTTGATTTTAGAACATCAAAATCAATGTTTTGAGGCACAATAAGGTTTCAAGAAGCAAGTCCCTATTCTAGAGTCACAATAAGGTTTGGAGGCTCAACAATGTTTCAAGATGCAAGTCTCGATTCTAGAGTCAATAGCATCAAAATCTTATTTTGGCGCACATCGTGCTCTTAGAACTTCATTTCAAAGGTTGTGCCTTGAAAGCCCCGGTTTCGGAGCATCAAAATCAGTGTTTTGAGGCACAACAAAGTATCAAGATGAAAGCCCCGATTCTAGAGCCAGTAGCATCAAAATTCAATTTTGATGCACATTGTGCTCTTAGAACCAAGTTTTAGAAATTGTGCCTCAAAAGCTCTAGTTTTGGATCATCAAAATTGATGTTTGGAGGCACAACAGGGTTTCAAGAATCAAGTCTTGATTCTGGAGCCGGTAGCGTCAAACTTTGATTTTGACACACATCGTGCTCTGAGAACTTTATTTTGGAGCTTATGCTTCAAAATCTTCAATTTCCAAGTATCAAAATTGGTGTTGGGAGGCACAACAAGCTATCAAAACGCAAGTCCCTATTCTGGAGCTTGTAGTGTAAAAATGTGATTTTGATGCACATCGTGCTCTTAGAATTTCATTTTGGAGCATGTGGCTCGAAAGCTCCAGTTTCAAAACATCAAAGTCAATGTTTAAAGGAACAACAAGGTTTCACGACACAATTCCCGATCGTCAAGTTGATCATGTCAAAACACAAGTTTGACAAACATGGTGGTCTTAGAACCTCATTTCAGAGATTGTGCATCAAAAGCCTCATTTTTGGAGCATAAAAATTAGTGTTTGGAGACACAACAAGGTTTCAAGACACAAGTCCCAATTCCGGAGTCGGTAAAGTCAAAACACAATTTTGATGTACATCATGCTCTTAGAAGTTCATTTTCAAGCTTGTGCCTTAAAAGCCCTGATTTTGGAACATCAAAATCAATATTTTGAGGCACAAGAAGGTTTCAAGAATTGAGTCCCTATTCTAGAGCCAGTAGCATCAAAATTCAATTTTGATGCACATTGTGCTCTTAGAACCCTGTTTTACAAATTGTGCTTCAAAAGCCCCAGTTTTGGAGGCACAACAACGTTTCAAGATGCAAGTCCTGATTCTGGAGCCGATAGTGTCAAATTTTGATTTTGACGCACATCATGCTCTTAGAACCTTGTTTTGGAGCTTAAGCCTCAAAATCTTCGGTTTCAAAGCATCAAAATTGGTGTTTGGAGGCACAACGAGCTTTCAAGAAGAAAGTCCCTATTCTAGAGCCCGTAGTGTCAAAATGTGGTTTTGATGCACATCGTGCTCTTAGAACCTTGTTTCGGAGTGTGTGGCTCGAAAGCTCCAGTTTCAAAACATCAAAATCAATGTTTAAAGGCACAACAAGGTTTTAAGACACAAGTCCCGATTCTCAAACTGATAGTGTCAAAACACGATTTTGACAAACATAGTGTTCTTAGAACCTCATTTCGAAGGTTGTGCCTCGAAAGCCTCATTTTTTGAGCATAAAAATTAGTGTTTGGAGGCACAACAAGGTTTCAAGACACAAGTCCCAATTCTAGAGTCGGTAGTTTCAAAATGCAATTTTGATGTACATCATGCTCTTAGAACCTCATTTCGGAGCTTGTGCCTTGAAAGCCCTGATTTTGGAACAACAAATCAATGTTTTGAGGTACAACAAGGTTTCAAGATGCAAGTCCCTATTGCAGAGCCTGTAGCGTCAAAATTCCATTTTGATGCACATCATTCTTTTAGAAGCTCATTTCGGAGCTTGTACCTCGAAAGACCCTATTTTGCAGCATCAAAATCAATGTTTGGAGGCACAACAAGGTTTCAAGATGCAAGTCCCGATTCTAAAGTCAATAGCATCAAAATCTGATTTTGGTGCACATCATGCTCTTAGAACCTCATTTCGAAGCTTGTGCCCCAAAAGCCCCTATTTCAGAGCATCAAAATTAGTGTTTTGAGGCACAACAAGGATTCAAACTGAAGCCCCGATTCTAGAGCCAGTAGCATCAAAATTCAATTTTGATGCACATTGTGCTCTTAGAACCCTATTTTAGAAATTGTGTCTCAAAAGCTCAAGTTTTGGATCATCAAAATTGATTTTTGGAGGCCTGATTCTAGAGCCGGTAGCATCAAAATTTGATTTTGACGCACATCGTGCTCTTAGAACCTTGTTTTGGAGCTTATGCTTCAAAATCTTCAGTTTTGAAGCATCAAAATTGGTTTTTGGAGGCACAACAAGCTTTCAAGAAGCAAGCTCCTATTGCGGAGCGTGTGGCTCGAAAGCTCCAGTTTCAAAACATCGAAGTCAATGTTTAAAGGAACAACAAGGGTTCACGACACAAGTCCTGATTCTCATGCTGATGGTGTCAAAACACAATTTTGACAAACATGGTGTTCTTAGAACCTCATTTCGTAGGTTGGGCCTCGAAAGCCTTGTTTTTGGAGCATAAAAATTAGTGTTTGGAGGCACAACAAGGTTTCAAGACACAAGTCCCAATTCCAGAGTCCGTAACATCAAAACGCAATTTTTATGTATCTGTGCTCTTAGAACCTCATTTTGGAGCTTGTGCCTTGAAAGCCTGGATTTTGGAACATCAAAATCAATGTTTTGAGGGACAACAAGGTTTCAAAAAGCAAGTCCCTATTACGGAGCCTGTAGTGTCAAAATTCCATTTTGACGCACATCATTCTTTTAGAAGCTCATTTCGGAGCTTGTGCCTTGCAAGACCAAGTTTTGGAGCATCAAAATCAGTTTTTTGAGGCACAACAAGGTTTCAAGATGCAAGGCCCGATTCTAGAGCCAGTAGCATCAAAATTCAATTTTGACAGACATTGTGCTCTTAGAACCCTGTTTTAGAAATTGTGCCCCAAAAGCCCAAGTTTTGGAGCATCAAAATCGATGTTAGGAGGCACAACAAGGTTTCAAGATGGAAGTCCCTATTCCGGAGCCTATATTATCAAAACGTGATTTTCATGCACATCGTGCTCTTAGAACCTCGTTTCGGAGCGTGTGGCTTGAAAGCTCTAGTTTCAAAACATCAAAATCAATGTTTAAAGGCACAATAAGGTTTCAAGGCATAACTCCCGATTCTCAAGCTGATAGCATCAAAACACAATTTTGACAAACATGGTGTTCTTAGAACCTCATTTTGGAGGTCGTGCCTGAAAAGCCTCATTTTTGGAGCATAGAAATTAGTATTTGGAGGCACAACAAGGTTTCAAGACACAACTCCCAATTCCAGAGTCAGTAGCATCAAAACACAATTTTGAAGTACATCATGCTCTTAGAACCTCATTTCAGAGCTTGTGCCTTGAAAGCCCTAATTTTGGAACATCAAAATCAATGTTTGGAGGCACAACAAGGTTTCAAGATGCAAATCCTGATTCTAGAGCTAGGAGCGTCAAACTTGTTGTGCCTCCAAACATTGATTTTGATGCTAAAAAACTGGGTCTTTTGAGGCACAAGCTCCGAAATGAGCTTCTAAGAGAATGATGTGCGTCAAAATGGAATTTTGATGTTACAGGCTCCGGAATAGGGACTTGCGTCTTAAAACCTTGTTGTGCCTCAAAACATTGATTTTGATGTTCCAAAATTAGGGCTTTCAAGACACAAGCTCCAAAATGAGGTTCTAAGAGCACGATGTACATCAGAATTGCGTTTTGATGTTACCGACTCTGGAATTGGGACTTGTGTCTTGAAACCTTGTTGTTCCTCCAAACACTAATTTTTATGCTCCAAAAATGAGGCTTTTAAGGCACAAACTCCAAAATGAGGTTCTAAGAACACCATGTTTGTGAAAATCGTGTTTTGACGCCATCAGCTTTAGAATCGGGACTTGTAACGTGAAACCTTGTTGTTCCTTTAAACATTGAATTTGATGTTTTGAAACTGGAGCTTTCGAGTGACATGTTCCGAAATGATGTTCTAAGAGCACGATGTGCATCAAAATCACGTTTTGACACTATGGGCTCCGGAATAGGGACTTGCGTCTTGAAAGCTTGTTGTGCCTGCAAACACCAATTTTGATGCTTTGAAACTGAAGATTTTGAAGCATAAGCTCCAAAACAAGGTTCCAAGAGGACGATGTGCCTCAAAATTAAATTTTGATGCTACCATCTCCAAAATCAGGACTTGCATCAAGAAACATTTTTGTGCCTCCAAAAATTGATTTTGGTGATCCAAAACTGGAGCTTTCGAGGCACAATTTCTATAACAAGGTTCTACAAGCACAATGTGCATCAAAATTAAATTTTGAAACCATGTTGTGCCTCAAAACATTGATTTTGATGCTCAGAGACCGGGGCTTTCGAGGTACAAGCTTCGAAATGAGATTCTAAGAGCACAATGTGCGCCAAAATCAGATTTTGATGCTATTGACTCTAGAATTGGGACTTGCATCTTGAAACCTTGTTGTGCCTCAAAACATTAATTTTGATACTCCAAAACTGGGTCTTTCGAGGCACAACTCCGAAATGAGCTTCTAATAGAATGATGTGCGTCAAGATGGAATTTTGATGCTACAGGCTCTCGAATAGGGACGTGCTTCTTGAAACCTTGTTGCACCTCAAAACATGGATTTTGATGTTCCAAAATCAGGTCTTTTAAGGCACAAGCTCTGAAATGAGGTTCTAAGAGCATGATGTACATCAAAAGTGCGTTTTGACGCTACCAACTCTGGAATTGGGACTTTTGTTTTGAAACGTTGTTTTGCCTCCAAACACTAATTTTTATGCTCCAAAAATATGGCTTTTGAGGCACAACCTTTGAAATGAGGTTCTAAGAACACCATGTTTTTTCAAAATCGTGTTTTGATGCTATCAGCTTGAGAATCGGGAGTTGTGTCTTGAAACATTGTTGTGCCTTTAAAAATTGATTTTGATGTTCTAAAACTAGATCTTTTGAGCCCCACGCCCTGAAACGAAGATCTAAGACCACGATGTGCATCAAAATCATGTTTTGACACTAAAGGCTCCAGAATAGGGACTTGCGTCTTGAAAGCTTGTTGTTCTTCCAAACACCAATTTTGATGCTTCAAAATCGGAGATTTTGAGAGATAAGCTCCACAACAAGGTTTTAAGAGCACGATGTGCATCAAAATCAAATTCTGATGCTACTGGCTCCAGAATCAGGGCTTGCTTTTTGAAACATTGTTGTGCCTCCAAACATCGATTTTGATGCTCCAAAATAGGGGCATTTGAGGCACAATTTGTAAAATAGGGTTCTAAGAGCACAATGTGCATCAAAATTGAATTTTGATGCTACTGGCTCTAGAATCGGGGCTTGCAACTTGAAACCTTGTTTTGCCTCAAAACATTGCTTTTGATGCTCCGAAACCTAGGCTTTCGAGGTACAAGCTTCAAAATGAAGGTCTAAGAGCACGATGTGTGCCAAAATCAGATTTTGACACTATTGACTCTAGAATAGGGACTTGCATCTTGAAACCTTGTTGTGCCTCAAAACATTGATTTTGATGCTCCAAAACTGGGTCTTTCGAGGCACAAGCTCCGAAATGAGCTTCTAATAGAATGATGTGCGTTAAGATGGAATTTTGATGCTACAGGTTGTCGAATAGAGACTTGCTTCTTGAAACCTTGTTGCGCCTCAAAACATTGATTTTGATGTTCCAAAATTAGGGCTTTCAAGGCACAATCTCTAAAATGAGGTTCTAAGAGCACGATGTACATCAAAATTGCCTTTTGAAGCTACCGACTTTGGAATTGGGACTTTTGTCTTGAAACCTAATTTTGCCTCAAAACACTAATTTTTATGCTCCAAAAATGAGACTTTTGAGCCACAACCTCCGAAATGAGGTTCTAAGAACACCATGTTTGTCAAATTCATGTTTTGACGCTATGAGCTTGAAAATTGGGACTTGTGTCTTGAAACCTTGTTGTGCGTCTAAACATTGATTTTGATGTTTTGAAATTGGAGCTTTCAAGCCACACGCTCCAAAATGAGGTTCTAAGAGCACGATGTGCATCAAAATCATGTTTTGACACTACAGGGTCCGAAATAGGGATTTGCATATTGAAAGCTTCTTGTGCATCCAAACACAAATTTTGATGCTTTGAAACCAAAGAGTTTGAGGGATAAGCTCCAAAACAAGGTTCTAACAGCATGATATGCATCAAAATAAAATTTTGACTCTACCGGCTCGAGAATCAAGACTTGCATCTTGAAACCTTGTTTTGCCTCAAAACACTAATTTTTATGCTCCAAAAATGAGACTTTTGAGCCACAACCTCCGAAATGAGGTTCTAAGATTACCATGTTTGTCAAAATCGTGTTTTGACGCTATCAGCTTGAGAATCAAGACTTGTGTCTTGAAAACTTGTTGTGCCTTTAAACATTAAGTTTGATGTTTTGAAACTGGAGCTTTCGAGCAACATGCTCTGAAATGAGGTTCTAAGAGCACGATGTGCATCAAAATAACATTTTGACACTATAGGCTCCGGAATAGGGACTTGCATCTTGAAAGCTTGTTGTGCCTCCAAACACCAATTTTGATGGTTTGAAACAAAAGTTTTTGAGGTATAAGCTCCAAAACAAGGTTCTAAGACTAATATGTTTGTCAAAATCAAATTTTGTCGCTACAAGCTCTAGAATCAGGACTTGCATCCAGAATCAATTTTGATGCTCCAACACCAAGGCTTTTGAGACAAAATTTCTAAAACAGGGTTCTAAGAGCACAATGTGCATCAAAATTGAATTTTGATGCTACTGGCTCTAGAATCGGGGGTTGCATCTTCAAACCTTGTTGTACCTCCAAACATTGATTTTGATGCTACAAGACTAGGTCTTTCGAGGCACAAGCTCCGAAATGAGCTTCTAAGAGAATGATGTGCGTCAAAATGGAATTTTGATGCTACAGGCTCCGGAATACAGTCTTGCTTCTGGAAACCTTGTTGTGCCTCAAAACATTGATTTTGATGTTCTAAAATTAGAGCTTTCAAGGCACAAGCTTCAAAATTAGGTTCTAAGAGCACGATGTACATCAAAATTGTGTTTTGACGCTACTGACTCTGGAATTGGGACTTGTGTCTTGAAACCTTGTTTTTGCCTCCAAACACTAATTTTTATGCTCCAAAAAAAAGGCTTTTGAGGTGCAACCTCCGAAATGAGGTTCTAAGAACACCATGTTTGTCAAAATTGTGTTTTGACGCTATCAGCTTGAGAATCGGGACTTGTGTCTCGAAACCTTGTTGTGCCTTTAAACATTGATTTTAATGTTTTGAAACTGGAGCTTTCAAGCCACACTCTCAAGGCTTTAAACATTGATTTTGTTGTGCCTTTAAACATTGATTTTGATTTTTTGAATTGGGACTTGCTTCTTGAAACCTTGTTGTGCCTCAGAACATTGATTTTGATGTTCCTAAATTAGGGCTTTCAAGGCACAAGCTCCGAAATGAGGTTCTAAGAGCACGATGTACATCAAAATTGCATTTTGATGCTACCAACTCTGGAATTGGGACTTGTTTCTGGAAACCTTTTTGTGTCTCCCAACACTAATTTTTATGCTAACAAAATGGGGCTTTTGAGGCACAACCTCCAAAATGAGGTTCTAACAACACCGTGTTTGTCAAAATCATGTTTTGATGCTATCTGCTTGAGAATCGGGACTTGTGTCTTGAAACCTTGTTGTGCCTTTAAACATTGATTTTGATGTTTTGAAACTAGAGCTTTCGAGCCACACGCTCCGAAATGAGATTTTAAGAGCACGATGTGCATGAAAATCACGTTTTGACACTACAAGCTCTGGAGTAGGGACTTGTGTCTTGAAAGCTTGTTGTGCCAACAAACACCAATTTTGATGTTTCGAAACAGAAGATTTTGAGGCATAAGCTCCAAAACAAGGTTCTAAGAGCACGATGTGCATCAAAATTAGATTTTGATGCTATCGGCTCCAGAATCAGGACTTGCTTCTTGAAACCTTGTTGTGCCTCCAAACATCGATTTTGATGCTCCAAAAATGGGGCTTTGAGGCACAATTTCTAAAACAGGGTTCTAAGAGCACAATGTGTATCAAAATTGAATTTTGATGCTACTGGGTCAAGAATCGGGGCTTGCATCTTGAAACCTTGTTATGCCTCAAAACACAAATTTTGATGCTCCGAAACTGGGGATTTGGAGACACAAGCTTCAAAATGAGGTTCTAAGAGCAGGATGTGTGCCAAAATCAAATTTTAACGCTATTGACTCTAGAATCAGGACTTGCATCTTCAAACCTTGTTGTGCCTCTAAACATAGATTTTGATGCTCCAAAACTGGGTCTTTCGAGGCACAAGCTCCGAAATGAGCTTCTAAAAGAATGATGTGCGTCAAAATGGAATTTTGACGCTACAATCTCCAGAATAGGGACTTGCTTCTTGATACCTTGTTGTGCCTCAAAACATTGATTTTGATGATCCAAAATCAGGGCTTTCAAGGCCCAAGCTCTGAAATCAGGTTCTAAAAGCACGATGTACATCAAAATTGTGTTTTGACGCAACAGCCTCTGGAATTGCAACTTGTGTCTTGGAACCTTGTTGTGCCTCCAAACACTAATTTTTATACTCCATAAATGAGGATTTTGAGGCGAAACCTCCGAAATGAGGTTCTAAGAACACCATGTTTCTCAAAATTGTATTTTGATGCTACTCGCTCTAGTATGGGGGCTTTCATCTTGAAACCTTGTTGTGCCTCAAAACACTAATTTTTATGCTCCAAAAATGAGGCTTTTGAGGCACAGCCTCTGAAATGAGGTTCTAAGAACACCATGTTTGTGAAAATCATGTTTTGACACCATCAGCTTCAGAATCAGGACTTGTGTCGTGAAACATTGTTGTTCCTTTGAACATTGATTTTGATATTTTTAAATTGGAGCTTTCGAGCCACACGCTCCGAAATGAGGTTCTAAGAGCACAATGTGCATCAAAATCACGTTTTGACACTATGGGCTCCGGAATAGGGACTTGCGTCTTGAAAGCTTGTTGTGCCTCCAAACACCAATTTTGATTCTTCGAAACCAAATATTTTGAGGTATAAGCTCCAAAACAAGGTTCCAAGAGGACGATGTGCCTCAAAATAAAATTTTGATGCTACTGGCTTAAGAATCAGGACATGCATCAAGAAACCTTGTTGTGACTCCAAAAATCGATTTTGATGATCCAAAACTGGAGCTTTTGATGCCTTGTTGTGCCTCGAAACACTGATTTTGATGCTCCGAAACCAAGGCTTTACAAGCTTCAAAATGAGTTTGTAAGAGCACAATGTGCGCCAAAATCAGATTTTGATGCTATTGACTCTAGAATCGGTACTTGCATCTTGAAACCTTGTTGTGCTTCCAAACATTGATTTTGATTCTCCAAAACTAGGTCTTTCGAAGCACAAGCTCTGAAATGAGATTTTAAGAGAATTATGTGCGTCAAAATGGAATTTTGATGCTACAGGCTCTAGAATAGGG